>NC_034601.1:68141432-68183488 GCF_900095145.1 Mus pahari
TCAGGATTCCTCAGAGTCCAGTTTTCTCTGTGATCCTTCGATTGCAGGCTCCTGTGAACCTGATATTCTGGGTGTGTCAGAATTCTTGGCAGTCAAGCTCCTCTGAGACCCTCAAATACTGGTGTGACCCAGCTCCTGTTATCCTGGGATCCTGTTGTCCTAAGATCCTGGGCGTGTTACAGTGCCTGGAAGCGGTGTCTCTTTTGAGGGCCTTGGAGTTGTCTGGTCCGTTTGAAACCAAGGTTAACCAGCACTCACTGATCAAAAGGAACCCGAGCCTCTGGTCAAGAAGGGCTCTGGTGTCCTTTTTCCTGTTGTCACAGGTCCTTCACAATTGGATTGGAGCAGATGTAGTGTTCTGCTAATCTAGTGATCCTACGATCACGTGGACAGTCCTCTAGGGACCGTCGACTCCACGCCCTAGGTGCCCCGGTGTTGGCGCCTACTGGAAGGGACTCATGCCCCTAGTCAGGCTGGCTCTCTGCTTCCCTAGTGCTGTCTCAGGTCCCGTGTGTGATTGGATTGGAGCAGATGTTGTGTTCCACTCACCAGTGATCCTAAGATCGAGTGGGCAGTCCTCTAGGGACCGTGGGGGTGTCTGCCGACTCTGCGCCCTATGTGCTCCGCGGTGCTGGCACCGACCGGAAGGGACTTGTTGATCACTCTTCTTTTGCACATAAAAGAAAACTGGATCCTAAATTCCGAAGAGATATGTTAAAGCCTTCGATACAGATACAGAGCCTTCTGAAGATAGATTCCAGCGACGGAATGCTGTTGAGAGCATACTGGTGTCTTATTTAAATGCCTCCATAAAGCATCCTTCCAGTTTGCTATGTCGAGAAGTTCAGATCCTTGTTAAGCGAAAAACCTCCATAGAGAAAGTCAATGAAGAGAAGGAGCAATGTGTGTCTGGACAAGTTCCTCCTGCCTTTGCTAAGATATTCTAAAGCCTGGAAAGTCTTCAAAGACCACTCTCATGCCCTTAGGGGTGGCTCAGTCAGGCTCTCACCACCAGGGTCAGTTCTACTACACTGCCCAGGAAAGATTCAGCCTCTGCTCTCTGGAGTACTGCAGCTGGCTAAGGGTGAGGTCAGGTCTCCTGTTCACATGCACTCGGAACTCGCTCTCTAAGGACTCCCAGGTGAGGAGTGGGGGGTCAGTTCTGCACAGTTCTCAGACACCAACAAGTCCCCAGGTGGCAGCCCAGACCAGGAATGTGGGTCTTGCCTTTAGAGGTAACTGACCCTTGCTACTGCAGGGCTGTGGATCTATATGTTGTCCTTGGTGGCAGCCCAAGCCAGGACTCTCCCATAATGCCAGGTGGTATCACTGGCTACTCACATCAGGCTGTTCCTCACTACCCTCAAGTCTCCCATCAAGGCCTGCGTAGTGCTGGCCTGGTGGTTCTCTCAGACCATCTCCCTATCCAGGCACCCTAGCACCAGACTAATGGTGCCACGGGCCCGCTTATATCAGGGAATGTTAGAGTACTATTCATTCAGGTGGTCACAGATCAGAACACTGAGCGTAGATAGAGCTTCTCTTCCCTCTGCCCCCTACTGATGCACACATGACACAGGAGCCACTTCTGCAATGTCTCTAGGTCAGGGAAAGCTGAAGATTTTTAAATGCATGACTAAATTACCTACCCATGGCTCTACCGTTAGGAAATGCCAGCAGATTCCCAGCTATCTGTTCTACCGTAGAACCTCAAACTTTTCTAAGAGCCAATGCAATGTGGGTTCTTCTGCTGTGTTCTAGTGCACGGCTGGTCACCCACTCCATATTCTCTGCCGTTCTCTTACCTCAGTTTCTACAAAACTAACTACAGTCGTTGTGAATATATGGCGTTTGCACCTCCACAAACCCCACATGCTAAAACATAAGCCTCCGTGTAATCGTATGTGAAATCAGTCCCTTTAGGGGGGTGTTTATGAAGGTGTATCCTTCACAAATGAGATTGATATCATTACAAAGAGACCCGAAGGAGCTCATTCACCTCTCTTTCCATCCACAGACCCGGAAAGCACACCATGACCATACATAGACCCTACCATCACTGTGTACAGCTTCTCGGTCCCCAAAGTGATGAGGAAAATGTTTCTGTTCTCCGTAGTTACCAAGCTTGTGGTACCCTGAGCAGATGGAGAGACTGTAAGGCTTAAAATATTGGTGGAGATGGTGACTATAAAGATGCTGATGACAGTAATGGTAATCTGCTGCCTGACCCTACCTACCCTTGGGGATTGGAGATGAGGTGGCACACAGGCTCCGGGAGCAGGTGAGAAATGTGTTGGCAACTCGGCTGAACTCTGCTGTAAGCTCCTTTAATACCGGAGCCCCATTGGTCCCAAGAAAGCATCTCTTCTAACCAGCAGTTCCCGATTGACTGGCATTGTCTGTGTCAGCAAGCCTTGGTCTATCAGACAGTCCTCAATTAGGTCCTCCTGAAGGAGATGCCTTTGTGGCTGTGCCTCCCTGTCTCACACACACACACACACACACACACACACACACACACACACACACACACACACAGTGTTTATGCAGCTGTATCCACGCTGTTCCTCCTACAAGTTCTTGCTTAGCAAGCTCTCAGTGACTCTGACAAAACATATGAATCATGATAATAATGTCCCCTTCACAGAAGGGAAAAATAATGAACCATTACGCTTTATTATTGAACGTAGAAAACAAATTTTAAGATTTAAAAAAAAAATGAGTCTGAGTTATCTTGTGACTTACCAAAATAGCACAGAATTTTGTATTTCTAGAGTCCAATGACTCTGTAAGAGTTTGGTTCCACTATTCTTAGAGGATACTTTATTATTGTATGGAGAAAACCTAATTGTTAGCAAAATGTAGAAGCTTAAATGGATATTTCAGTAGTTAGGTGTGTCCTAAAGAGATTCAATTTTGGTGTGTCTCTAAAAGCCTCCATAGATAAGAATGCTGAAGAATGTAAAGTCCCTGCCTATTTTAAGGTAATTTGCTTGGGAGAGGTCTTGTGGTCTTTGGTCTATGACCTCAGGCAAAGTCAGCTGGGTGACCTCCAGCATTAAAGGTGAAATGGTTCTGCGCCTACTGACTTGGCTTGGAGCCCCTCCCCCCCAGGGTGGGATGGTTCTGCCTACCAAGGGTGTGGGGAAGGAGCTAGACCCTTCTTTTATATGGAAGCTTAAACAGATATTTGAGAGATTGGGATTTGCTCTTTGGGCTTCCAAGAGCAACGGAGAACCAGCTGGCGGGACACAGATAAAACAGTGTTCTAGGAAAGAGATCTCAGGAACGCTCCTGGGTTTGGAGGAGTTCAAGAGAAGGGAAGACTAGCTAGGACACATAGAAAGACATTTCTAAAGAGCGAGTAGTTTAGATGCAGAATTAGGCTTCTAAATAGGTATTTTGTATATAGTTCAGGAAGTCAAGTTACCTCACTGAGCTAGCAGGTTTTTCCCTCAGTTTATACCCTCTGTCTCTATTGGTCTAAATACAGGATAATTTAAAGGATTACACATTTTTATCAGCCTATACCTGTGTCTCATTCTATTGTAAGCCCTTTGACATCTACGTTTCTATTTGCTTTATTATTCTCTGCTTTGTTATTACCAGCAGTATGAGCAGTTTTGTAAGTATGCAGGATTTATGTATTTAAAACAATTAGAACCCAAATGTAAAAGTTCTTACCCCTCCCCCTCCTATAGTCCATGCGCCTAAGAATTTTATTTTATTTTATTTATTTATTTATTTATTTGTGGTTTTTCGAGACAGGGTGTCTCTGTATAGTCCTGGCTATCCTGGAACTCACTTTGTAGACCAGGCTGGCCTCGAACTCAGAAATCCGCCTGCCTCTGCCTCCCCAGTGCTTGGATTAAAGGCATGCGCCACCACTCCCGGCACGCCTGAGGATTTTAAATGTGTGAATGTCAATCATAATATCCCTGCCCATATAGAGAATATATCCTTCACCATCACAATGCATCTTTTATACTAATTTATTGCTTTTTTGTATAAAGTTAAGTTTCAAGAAATTTGTCATTGTTCATTGAAGTTCTGAGTGTCATTTAAATAGATTTCAGTTTTTCGACAGGCAATGATTTTTAAGATTATTTCTAGACTTTTATGTAAAGCAGCCTGCTGTTTTTAACCGTCAAAGCCAATTCTGTCTTCCAGAACAATCTATCATTTGATAGTTTATTAGACTAGATGATGAAGTGCATTCTTAAGCACCAAGTAAATAGTGTCATAAAATAGAGTGGCGGTGTCACCCACAGCATAATCTTTCTCTAGCAGTTAAGGTTAATTAGAGAGAGGCTCATTCTTCTAAACACAAATACATTAGACGGAAGAGGACTCCAGCAGTCACTAGATAGGTGTCAAGAACACTAATCTGTACAGTACGGATTGACTTTTGACAATGAAGTGAATAATCCAAGGTCACCCAGCCCGACAAAGAACAATTATGACCTTCAAGTGTAAATTACTTATAACAAGAGTGAAAAATTACATTTAGATTATTTTCTCAGATATTTATTGAACTAAGTTCTCAAAGCCAAGTTTAAAGAATCTTTATATATATATATATATATATATATATATATATATATAGAGAGAGAGAGAGAGAGAGAGAGAGAGAGAGAGAGAGTATACTTATAGTACCTTATCTTTATGAAACAGTTCAATAATCTTAAAAATTTAATGAGATGATTTATAAATAATTTTAATGGCAAAATGATAGTTGAAAATATTCTTAAATATAATATACTCTTGTGTTTAATATTTTAATTTTTCATTTATGCATATAATGTATTTCACCCACCTTTCAATGTCTTAACATTGAAATTCCTCTTACATTTCCCTAACACTTTTTCTGCATAACTTCATGTTCTTCGTTTTAAAACCCATTGAGTAATTTAGTGCTGCTGTGTGGGCATAGGTGGATGACCATCTACTAAAACACATGTGGCCTCTCTCAGAACACATCTCCTCAGGAAACACTGACTCTCATTCTACCCACAGCCTCCACTACCAATGCTCCCTCAGGAAAATGTAGGGCTGAACCAGGACATGGATTTGTAGAGAAAAAGACAAATGTGAGTAACAGAGCAATAGGTAGGACCTAAATGGTGTGTAAGGTTGTGCCCTCCTGCTCCTCCTTGTGCCAGAGACAGCTGTAGTGTCAGTCTCCTACTTGAGGAATGGTATGGTCTGATACATTTGTTCTTATTGATGTCCTCATCACTAGGCTGCAAAGTGGATAGTGTTCCTATCAGTGACCTGTTCATTAACTTCAATTCCATGATTTACATGTTCCACTATGATTTCCTCCACAGCAGGACCAATGGTACAGACAAAGCTGAGACTAGGAGGTATCATAAATGGGAAGGTCATATCCATCTTTCAAGAGTGATATCTCACCATCAACAAAAGGGGTGCTACTGAGTATATTGTAGATTCTACCGATATCTTCACTACCATGGAGAAGGCCAGGGGCCACTAGAAGGGTGGAGCCAAGAGGGTTATCCTCTCTGTATCTCCTCCTGATGGCCCTGTTTGTGATGGGTGTAAATCACTAATAAATATCACCATCAAGGGTTCCTGTACCACCAACTATCAGGCCCCACTGGCCAACACTCTGTATGACAACTTCAGCATTTTTATGACAGCCATAGACCTTCATAGGTCTATGTCATTATCACCACATGGAAAACCATAGACATTCCCTTTAGGAACGTTGTTCCTCCAAGGCCATCCCAGAGTGAATGCAAAGTTCACTGGCATGAGTTTTCACATTCCTGCCTCTAATATGTTCCTTATGGGTATGACATGCAGGTTGGAGAAAGGTGGAAAATGCAATGATCGCCAAAGGGTCACATGAAGCGTGCATCACTAGAGACCCTGAAAGGGGAATTCTGGGTATTCTGGAAACCAGAAAACATGAGTAGGTATTTTTCAAAAGACATAAAACTGGGCAAAAGTTATTTGAAAAATATACTAAATATCACTAATCCTCAAGGAGATTAAATATCAAAATGTCAACTTGATCCCTTCTTCCAATGAGAAAACTTATAAGAATAATAATTTAAGAGGTGAACATTGTCAAGCATGGAAAAGGAAATTCTGTACACTGTTGATGTCAATTAATATAACCATTGTGTAAAGGAGCCTAAAAACAAAAATATAAACACCATGTAGTTCAGCAATCCTGCTACTAAGTATGTATTTAGAGAAAATGCATCATTATATCAAAGACATTTTACAAGTGCAAGTTTATTGCGATACTATGAAAAATAGCCAATAAGTGTCCATTAACTGACTAATATATAATGAAAATGTGATGGGTATGCATACTAGAATGTTATTTGGCCATTAAAATTGAGATTTAGTCAGGTGTGGTGTCAGTAGACATGAGCAAGCCATACACAGAAACCTAAGAATCACATATTCTCACGCAAGCTTCTCTTAAGAACTCTCCCAGAAAGTGGAGAGGAGAACCTTGTTTACTAGAAACTGGGAGCTATGAAGAGGAGGGATCATATGTTATAAAATAAAATCCTACCCACCCGATTTTACCAAAGAGGACTCGGGAGGCAGATGCTGGGGTGCAAACCCTGCTGGCTCAGAGAGGCAGAGAAAGCATCCAGCTGTCCTTACAGTGACACACCACAAGGACAAAGCTCCTCCACCATCTCCATGCTGTTTTAACTACATTTAACTCAGTGTCCCTCCTTCCTACTTCCTATGTTCACTCCCTGCCTACCCATTGCTTTCTCCACTCCTTGAAAGCCCTTTGGATTAAATGTGTGACTGTGGAAATAGACATTGTTAACCCCACTTAGAAACATGGTGGTTTCACATAATATATTAATTTTATATAATTGTATAAGTATGTGATATATCATATATATACTATAATAAATGCTTTATGTGTTATGTAAATATTTATATAATTATATAACATAATTAAATATAGTTTGTACCATATTTAATTAGACCATATTTAATTTGTTTGTATTTATAAGATATTTTTTATCTAACCAAAAGAAGAAAAAAATAAGAGAGATTTTAAACACATAAGAAGACTGAGCAGAAGGGTTTTGCAACCCCATAGGAAGAACAACAATATCAACCAAACCAACCAGACCCCCCTCCCCCTGAAAGCTCCCAGGGACTAAACCACCAACCAAAGAGTACACATGGAGGGGACCATAGCTCCAGCCACATATGTAGCAGAGGATGGCCTTGTCAGGCATCAATGGGAGGAGAGGCCCTTGGCCCTGTAAAGGCTCCATGCCCCAGTGTAGGGTAATGCCAGAATGGGGAGGTAGTAGGGGGGTGGATGGGTGGGTGTTTGAGCACCCTCATAGATGCAGGGGGGGGAGAGGGGATAGCAAGATTCCCAGGGGTGTGCGGGACCAGGAAAGGGGATAACATTTGAAATGTAAATAAAGAGAATATCTAATAAAAAAAAAAAAAAAGGAGAAAAAAAGGAGAAGAACTAAACACAGAAGGTCTTTCACCACCACGGATATGAGCAGCAGCACGTTAGTAATGATATATGCAGACCAAGCACTGTATTTTGAAATATCTTATGGATCAATGATCAAGTTAAACAGCAGAAAAATGTATTGTGTTGCTATGAATCGAGGCCAGGACCTTGTATCCCTAAACAAGGTGTCAACTACCAAGTCATATCTCCAGCCCTAAATTATCTTTTAAATTTCATAAAATGAAAACAGAACATATTAAAATGTATATCTAGGTGCTATTTTTAAAAAAAAGGTTAAAAGTAAGTGCGTGGTACAAAATATTTATGTTAGAAAAAGAAATGTGTAATCTTTAATTAGATGAGAATATGACCTCACACCTTTTTCTGTTCCCTCAGAAAGAATTTTATTTAAGAAAGATATATATGTCCAAAAAATGGATTTCCCAAGCACATGCAAGGGCATTTTGAAGCCAGACACTGTAATCAATTAAAACACTTTCCTAGAATATCTGATCACCAGCCAAGCATCCAATTTAGGAACGACCACTTTAAGCATTAAATGCAACTGCTTCCAATAGAATTTAACCTCTGTCCTTGGAAAGCAAGCGTGCATGCTTCGAAACCAATTCACTCCTTCTTTCTTTTTTTACAGAGTAAGAAGAAGCAGGTAACACGGAACGAAATTAGGTTCGTATGTAGATCATACAAATCGTAAGGTTATGGTCGTGAAAAAAAAGAGTGTCTCTACCTCAGAGCAGCAAGCGTTCTAGAGCAGAGGTTCCCAATCTGTGGGTTGCAACCCCTCTGGGAGTGGGGTGACCCCTTCACAGGGCTTAGCCGTGACCATCAGAAGACACGGATACTTAGATTATCATTCATAACAGTAGCACAATTATAGTTAGAAAGTAGCAACAAAAATAATTTTACAGTTGGAGTCACCATGACACGAGGAACGGTATTAAATACAGGGTCATAGCGTGAGGGACAGCATTAGGAACGTTGAGACCCACTGTTCTAGAGTGCTAAGGTTAAAGGGGCTGCAAGGGGACGGGGGAAACTAAACCTAGGGTCCCAAGCTAACTGACATAAGGCCTTCATCTCTCAGGAATGACGATGAGTGATCACAGTTGAATTTTTTTTTTTAATTTTTAAAATACGTGATTAATGTCACACCCTTTAACTCAATCTCCATCTTAACATATATTACTTTGATTTTTTTTTTTACTTATTTTCGTGCGTCTAATTTATGTCAATAAATCTCTTGCATAAGTCCTCAAGTCCATCCCCTCCTCGGCAATCGACATGCGTGGTTTGGAGTTTTATTTGGTTGGTTTTGGTTTTTGGTTTTGGATTTGTTTGTTTGTTTGTTTGTTTGTTTTATTAGAGTTTCCAGAACTTTCTCTAAGTCTTGCTTTATAATAGTCTTGCATAGAATGTACTTAAAATCCCAGTTCCACTTGTCCCAAACTTCCTAAACATACAGTAAAGACCTAAGGTGAGCTCACCACTGATTTGTGAGATTCATTTCTCTTTGTAGTCAGCAGAGGAAATGCAGAGGTCCTCACTGGAGACCCCGTGTGCTAAAGTGTCTCTGTGCAGAGTTTGTGGGGTGGCCTTTAAGGGGTGCACAATCACCAAAGGACTGTTATAAATGGTACAGGCTGTGGCCCGCCTCTTCATGAGTCAAACTTAATTCCTGACAAACTGATGGAAAGAGGCCAGATAGCTTCAGAAGGTCTCAGAATGGACTGTAATTCACACAAACACAACGTTTCCGGTACACATGCACGCAGACACAAACACACACATACACACACACACACACACACACACACACACACACACACAAATACTCTTAGAAACCAATTACCTAACTTCTTCTTGCTGCCTCCCCTCTTCTTCTCCCCCCTTCTATGCTGCTTACACAGGTACACTGACACTCGTGTGTGCAGTGCATGTGCACATGCACAGACAAGCATCACGACAGCATTCATCTTGGAGAGGAAAGACAACAGTGACAGAGCTGCAGTTCACATGCATGAGCTCACCTTGGAAAGCTCAACCATCTGACTGGCAAAGCTATGATGAAAGTGGAGGCCAATCCGAACTTTATTTACTACTCTTTCTCAGGAAGCCATACTGCTAGGCATGTTCTCCGGATATGTTCGGCTGAAATAAAGTAAACTTCCCCCATTCTGTGGTAATTCCTCCTCAGCAAATATCCAGTGTTACTGTCACACAACCAATGCTACTGGGTCAGGTCCAGCTCATCATGTTGGTTTCCTGTGAAATGGAACAACCTTCCCAGGACATTAAATGAATGATTTACAAAGCCTAGTGCTGGGAAATGCTCCCTGGAAGACATCCTGTTGGTTCATTCAAACCCAGTGTCTGCCCACAATTGTCTTTTGTGTAGTCTCTTAGTCAATTATAGACATTAGATGAGTGTACTAAGTCTGTTCACAGTTTCCTTTCATATACACACTTTGTGGAGGACACACACACACACACACACACACACACACACACACGTAACTTATATCATGCTCCCCTGATCACTGAAATATGGATTTTGCTGAAATTATTCATTCTTTACAACTATACTACCCCCTTCTCTGTGTGTCTGTGTATGTAAATGTATAGTATATGGACAAATACATTCATGTCGATGTTTCTGAATCCATGAAGAAGCTGCTGTATATTGATTTCTCACTATTTCTCTTCCTCCCTTGAGACAGGGTTTCTTGCTGAACCTATAAATAGGCTGGTGGCCAGCAAGTCTCAGGGCTTCCTGTTTCTACCCACAGAATTAGGGTTATGGGCACATGTGACTTCTCAGCTCTTTAAGTGGGTGCTAGAGACGTGAACTCAGGTCTTCACACTTGAGTAGCAAGCACTTCCCTATATGAGCCATCTCCCTAGCTCTATTACTTTATCTTTAAATAAAATAAATATATTCTTCCTAGGTAGTTTGGGACAATAACTTATAACCTTGCTACTTTTTTCCATCAAAATCAACATTCTTCTCCATTCCTCGGCACCCGCAGTTCTTGAAAACAATAATGTAAAAAACTTGATGGTCTCAGGGCATGCTAGGAGAGATAGCCAGAATTCCTGACATCTGCCATTTGGTTCTTGATGGGTAATCCTTGTGAATCTGATAATCTACAAAGGCTAAGAGGATTGAAAGAAATCTCAAATAGTTTGCAAGTGTTCATCAGAATGACTATTTCTGAAGGTCAAGGGAAAGCCCTATGACAGCAAGCACTGTGTTATCAAGCACTGAATTAGTATCAGCAATATTCAATTAACGCACAACAGTCACGGTGGGGGAATAACAGACTGAAATGTGTAGTAAATCCTCAGTCATCTAAATTCACTTTGCTAAGGACTTTGTGATAATCCAGCAAAAAACTAAACTGAACTCTAAACTCTGTACTCTGAATGAGAATTGAAATGTAAATATGTTTAAATTTAACAATCTGCATAAGATGAATGTAAAGGAGCATTTTATAATAACACCAGCAAAGTCACCCACAGAGGTGACTGGTAAAAAACAGATACAATAAGAGAGAAAGGAATAGACTAGGGGAGAGAGGAGAAGAACTGGTGTATTGTTCTGGGTCTATTCCTTCTACATTTCATTTGGGGATTTCATCCAGGGGCAAACAGGGTTCACACCTACACCACAGTGAGACTGTACTTCGTGCTACAGTGTTACCATGTGCAGATAGTTAAAATAGTTAAAGCATAGCTCCAAACTCAAAACCGTGCCACCAAGCTTAGCTTGGGTGCTGTGTCTTATTACAGAGTAGAAAATATGCACTCTTACAAACACTATTATAGTTCATTTCTACCCACCGCATGCACTATGTAAAACAGGAGGACACAGACTGTAAACAGACAGACATTGAGGACCGTGTCTGTAAAACACTGGACAAGTTCCCAACTTAGGATCTTCCTTTTTTCCATGTTTCAAATACTGTCAACAATGGTAATTATATCATGGTACCCTTGAGATTTTATATGACTTATTACCTGTGTGTGTATGTAAAATCATATGTGTATGTATCTATAAATAAAGTACATTGAATAGTTCCTGACATATAGCAAACATTTAATAAATGTCAGCTATTATTTTTGAAGTGATGTAATTCAAAAAGGCTGAGCAGACTTGTATTATGGATAAAGAAGGAATTTTCTATTTTAAAAACTATATAAAATAATGTTTGTAATTAGAAAAGAAATATGGAAAAGAACTTACAAACATTTTAAAGAACATCTCCTCTGTGTGTAAATTTTTACAGAGGATTCCTTTTCTCACCACATAGTGAGTATCCAGCATGGAAATAGTATTTTTTTAATCCATGTCCTCCAAGCAGACAGCCACGTAGACTAGCAGCCTTTGCTAGCCTTCATTTGCAGATGATTAATGGGCAGGAAATTTAATTGTTATTTATTTTTAAAATTTAATGGAGATATGAATAATTTAACTTTTGCTATACATACAAAAACACAATATGAAATTGCAATGTACCTAGCCTCTCCCAATTTCGTGAAGTATATCGAATGAACACATCTCAGGAAATATTTATGCAGCGTGTGAAGGGACACCCAGAATGATTAGGTACAGCTGCTGCCTCTGAAGTCATAACCTACTATGAAGAAGAACCACTTCAAGAGAGTCATTGCAGACAGTCCTTGACTTTACAAGGTTGGACTTAATTTTTTTTTTTTTTTTACTTTTACTTTTACAGTGGTTGGATAATACTCAACAGATAATCATACTTTGAATTTTGAATTTTCTCTGGACTAGGAGTATACAGCATGATACCTTTTGGGAGCTAGCTAGTGGCCATAGCCACAACTTCCAATTAGCCTTTCAGTTCCTAAAATTACACTAGCAGTATACGCAGTAGCCAGTGCTTTTGTAAAGACAAATCTTCAATGTGTTACATGACACATTCAATGTTCTATTATAAGATGCAGGTTCTGTCAGTGATTTTTGTCCAGTGTTTAGGCTAGGTAACATATGTGTTTTGGACACATTTAAGGTTGCCTGGAATAAGCAATGGTGCTCAGCAGTTTGCTTACATTTAATCTAGTGTGTGTGTGTGTGTGTGTGTGTGTGTGTGTGTGTCTATGTGTATGTCTACGTGTGTGTCTCCATGTACATGTGTGTCTGTGTTTGCATGTCTGTATGCATGTGCATGTGTCTGCATGTATGTGTATGTGTGAGTGTTTATGTTCATGTTCTTATAATGTTTGCATGTGGAAGGTACAAATGCTTATGGATGTGCATGGAAATGCTGTGTGCACGGGGAGGCTCATAGCTGATGCTAGGAATCTTCCTCAATCCCTCTTCAGCTTATTTTTCTAGAAGAGGTCTCTGTCTGAACCCAGAGCTCGCCAGCATGAACAGACTTGCTGTCAGGACTCCCCAGAGCTGAAGTTCCAGACTCGAACAAAAGCCTCACCTAGCTTTTGTACGCTGCAGATCTATATTCAGGTCTTCAACAATTTTCACAGCAAAGCTATCTCTCTAAACCCTAAAAGTGTTTTGTTTTGTTTTTTTAAATATAATATTTGTATTAACGCCTTGAAAATTTCATACAATGTATTTTTACTTTCTGAGAATTCTATGCGTGAGTCATCCCCATCCCTTATCACCTTATTTTCATATTCTTCCTCCTAAACTGATGACTTCTTTTGAAATTATTACTGCCATATAGAGAGAGACACATATAATACAACATTATATACAAATACGTACATGTTACATTTGTATGTATATGCATTCTACATCATGTACATGTGTATACACTTGTATATACAACCTACTGAGTCCATTCACTTTTGCTCACATGTACATGTGTCCATAGCTGACCATTTGGAACTCGACAGCTATGTGATGACTCATCACTGGAGAGAATTGATTCTCTTCTCAGCAACCATCAGTTGCCCATACCTCCGCATGAAGGGGTCCGACTTTGTGGAATTTCTTCCACTCACATTAGCATATCAACTGATAATTGTCATTCCATCTAAGCCAGTCTTATTCAGTCAAACATGTTGTAGAAATTCATGGGTGCATGTTTTCTAGGCCATAATATCTAGCAACAGGCATCTGGGTCCATCAGCTCTTACAACCTCTTCCCCATCTCCTGGAGTGTCTGGTCCCTCAGTCTTAGGAGTAGGGGTTGTATCATTTGGCATTAGACCCACCACAGACCCTTATTCTCTGCATTTCAGCCACCCTGGATCTCTGTCAGAGTCACCATCTGTTGCAAAAAGAATCTTCTTTGACAAAGGTGAAATCATCATCTATCTACGGGTAAAGAAGGGCACTTAGAATACAATTAGAAGTTGTAGTAGTTTAGGAAGATGGCGGCAGTGGTCTGTCTTCCTCTCGACTGTGACCTCCCCAGCATGGGCAGCTGGTCAGGTCTACTGTACCAGACATGAATTTATTCCCACTGAGTGGGCCTTACGTCCAATTAGACAGCTGTTGATTACTCCCAAGATACAAGTGCCACTATTATACAATAGGGATATTTTGCCAACATTTTTAGACAATAATTATTTTTTTCAGTTTACAATGTTATCTCAATACTAATACATCATAAGGCAAGGAGGGCCTGTAATCCTTCACTTTAAATTATCTTAAGGGGGCTAGCCTTCTTTAGAACCAACACTGCTTGCTATCTATATCCCAAATTTCCTACAACTGTTGACACATTATTCACAGGGGTACGCAGCAGGGGATAAGGCCGTTTCTCTACTAATCTTTTAAGCAATTTCTTCTACATGCCTTGGCAGGAAGCCTGTAACAGTTTGAACAGACTTGTATACAATATGTGCAGCACAGCCAAAACTCATTAAGTGCCTTTGTCTCATGCATCTTGAGAAACACGATATCGCACCCCTGATGGGCCATGCCTCAGAAATGTTATGTTAGCATTAAAATCACCAGAAAACATTCATTTACTAGTCAGGTTACATCTCTCAGCAGTGTTCAGACAATGTTCTGGTGGGGGGGTGGGGGGCGATCTGCCTATCACCAAGTATAAATGAAATGCCAGTAGGTTTTCCATGTCCTTCAATCCCAGGTTATGAAATACTCTAGGAAAAAAAAAAAAAAAAAGCTTGGTAATGAATTTAGAACAGAGTAAACTTGATGATTGCACTTAACACAAGTTTTACCTTCTTTCTACCAAGAGACTCACAACACTCTCATTTATGGATTACTTTATTTCAGAGAATTTAGGCAAGATATTGCTATCTCCTTTTTCTTCAGTTCACTGTGAGTCCATATTTTACTTGGCCTATGGTGTTAATATTCCACATTCGCACTTCTGCACAGTGCAGGCTACTCCTAGAACACCTTCTTTCTCTAACATATAGCCAACTAACAACCACTTCTCTCTTTTTCTGCTTGATGCATCACTTCTGAGTAACCAGAAGAAAAGTTGACCTTGGCTTAACCCCCTTTGTTAGACACTGTTATCGCCTCCTTCATACCACAGAATGCTATTATGTAAATTTGCATGTAAAATTATACTTTCTTTTCTGTGCCACATTATAACCCCCAATGTTAGGAGGTTGTTTGACTGACGTAGCCGACATTTTAGAACATCGCTGAACACGAAAATTCATTCATTAATTATCGTGAAATAAATATAATATCCTAATGAAGTGAAATATCAAAAAGTTATATTCCTCCAATGGATTGACCACCAAGTAATCCATTATTCATTTTATATTTGTACCTGAGACATTGCTTGACTAGCAAGTGAGCTGTCCTTTATTCTTCAATGACAAAATCAAATAAACTACTGGACAATCAGAGCAATAAGGCAAAATTGATCTTTATGGCTGACAAAAAAAAAAAAAAACCTCTAAATCAACAAAAATAGTTCAATTTAGTCACTGGGTGCGGGCAAGGCCAGCACAGGCAGGGCAAGGTTCAATTGCTTTTGATCTAACAATCAAAAGGTGATTTCCACCCTTTGGCCATTTGCTGAATTCTAAATTCAGATATACTCATTTAACTCAATATTGAAAATTATGTTAAAGCAATAACAATAATAATATAGTATTTATTGACTTATAAAATAATTCTAATTAAAATACACTGACAATGTGCCGAATGCTATAGGATTTGTTTGTAATAGATAGTATTCTAAGGTACAAAACTGTATTTTGCTAATACAAAGTTCCTATATTTCAAACTGTACCAGAAGAGAAAATACTGATCACTGATTTGCCAATAAGCAATATTAAAGGAGAAGGCAAAGAAAATGATATATCTAAACAGCCGAGCTCATCATTCAATAGAATTCATAAGAACAGCAGGTCACATCCTCCGGCCACTACTTTTAAAGACCTGAGAATAACAGTACTAGAAGCTCAGTACTATAAGCTTATTCAGATTTCAGAACGGTTGGGTGTGGCCAGAGACAAACGAAGCCTTGGAACAATTCCTCAGGAGTTCCACTCACACGGGAATTTGGTAGCCACACAACTTTTTTATTTACAAAAATTTTTGTTATAGACTCAATAAAGATTAAAATATAAAAGCCCACGTGAATACTTGTTCACCTGTATTTCTGAAAAAGAAAAAGAAAAAAAAAAAAGAGTAACAAAGCTAGACAAAATAATCTAATAAGAACCCTGCAGAAAACACAGCCTGACTAGCAGCCTGTGGTAGAAAGACCATCCAGGACTGCTGATAAGGACAGGGCTGGGGAGTGATTTGGAAATTAGACAGTTGCCTTCCAGCCACATTACTAGAGAGCGCTTAACCCTTCCAAGTTCCTTTTCAGCTAGTGATCAGGGGTCAGAACAGTACCTACTTCAAAAGATTCCTTGCGAAGACGTATACATCCGTGACAATAGCAGTGAGTACCTGGGAACTCATCATTTTTATCATTATTATTATTATTATTATTATTATTATTATTATTATTATTATTATTATTACTGGTGACTTTCCTTGAACCCAGTGCGTTTTCTTAAAGCGCCACAAAGTGAGTTTATGTATGTGTGTTTGCACGTTTTCCTGTCACCCTCGGAGAATGAGACTTACTGCACTAATACATTCTTTTCAATGAAGCAAAATTTGATAATTAATCTTCATGGTCAGCTTCTCAGGGTTTGGAACCACCTAGATAACTCTGGAAAGGCCTTTAAGAAACTTCCTCTTGGAACACATGGAGACCGCAACAAAATGCAAGTCGTGTCTGTCGCCCAGTCTCCGTGGCTACAGCAGTGGATACCAAGCATTCCCCCAGCTAAGGCTCAGGCAACATTGTGGAAAAGAAGCAGGCATGATTCATTGTCAGAGCCAGAGGATCAGGGAGTTTCCTGTGAGATGTTGTCCTAGTAACACCATCAGCTACACCCATGAAGTCTCACCAGCACCACAGACCGAATGGGAGCTGGGAAAAAAAAAAAAACAAAAAAAAAACAAAACAGTTACAGCAATGCATATGCAAAACTAGACAGGTAAAGGATCAAAGGATGGCAAGGCCTCAACTCTACACAAAGAACTTCAGGTAACTGAGAAAAGCCAGGAATGAGGAAGCCCCCCCTCCCTGCCCTCCCAAGCCCCCAGGAAGAGCACACCAATTGATTGTTCAAGGGCAAACGGTCAGCCTTGAACACAGACATACATGTGCATACATACGTGAACAGGTTCAATTTAGGACTATGTAAAAATATGCATGCAATGATGATTAGTGAAAAGGAGAATGGAGAATGGAGAGTGGTATATGGGAAGATCTGGGGGAAGGCTAAGAGAGAGATATTACAATTCAATTACAATCCTAAAAATGTCGCTAAGACATTTCTGGAGATGTTTAGTTGAGGAGGGAAATGCTACCTGAGTGAGGGTGGGACTGTGTCTCAGGCAGAGATCTCTAAGTGAATAAAACAGAAGAAGGAGAGAGAGTACACATGGTACTACTCATCTTTGTCTGTTCCCTGACTGTGGATATGATGCAAGCAAACACCTTCCCTCCCGGGACTGCCATAATTCTTTCTCCACCCGGGACCTCCAAACCTTGAGCCAGCACAAACCCTTCCTGCATGCTTCTTTTAAATATAAATATATTATTCTATTTATTTACGGTCAAGTCGTTGCCCTTCCTCCTGATGCCCCCACACACAACTTCTTTTTTTTTTTCAGGCATCTTCTCACAACAGGAAATGTAAGATAGTCACACCCCACCCTAAATCTCATGAGGCCTCAGAGTGAAAATTGGTCTTCAACAGAATCTTAATTTTTTTTGCAATATTCAAAGATACCATGACAATAATTTTGAAGGTTAATTATAAAAGATTAGAGGTGGCAGTTGTCTGAAATAAGTGCCAAGCAAAGGTCACTGCAGCCCACACAGGGCTATGCAGAAGCCACTCCATCGCTAATTTGAGTAAATAGGGCTAGCAGCGTTTGTATGCAAATTGGGCAGAGAACATATTTACCAGTAGTTTTATGGCTGCATTACCCATTCCACTGTTGCCTATCAAGGCAGCTTAGTCTTTATAATCAGCCCGTAAGAACGGCCTTTGCTGTGGAAAGCAATTGTCAGGAACAGAGTGAAGTGTTAGAGGTTACCCACTCTGCTAAGCAGTTCATTTACGAAGGACACATGAGCTTTAAAATCACCCAATGTGGACTCAGAGACCTGGGTTACAGTGCTGTAAACTTCCCAGTCACGGACTGTAAAATGGATAAGGAGGAATGTCCTGGAAACAAATAGATTTTGAGGGCGGGGGGGGGGGGGAGATAAAAAACAAAAACGAACAAACAAAAAAAACATCCTTCAAGCGTTTTCTCCGGAGTAGTTCACTTTGTGAGGACTCCCAGGATGCACTGCGCAAGGCTACAGCGAGGCAGTGAAGTGACATCCCTTTAAAGAAGCCTTTTCTATCGCTCCCCAAGGGAAGAAAAAAAAGATCATTGGCGGCAGGTGTTTGTTAGCAGGCAAATTCCTTTTTGTCACTTTTGGTTACTATTCATATACACTTAATGCTGCACATCAGAGCAGTGGTTCTCAACCTTCCAGACGCCGCCACTGCTAGGACTGCTCCTCAGGTTTTGGTGATCTCCAACCATAAATTATTTTTGCTGCTTGTTCACAACTGTCATTTGGCTATTGTTATAGACTGTAATGTAAATAGCTGATTTCTGACCGTCTTCGGCAAGCCTGTGAAAAGGTCATCTGACCGCTCCCAGGGGGGTCGAGACCCACAGGTTGAGAACCCCTGTGCTAGGGCCTAATGTATTGAGATATCAAATACGTTTCGTTGGGAGTATTCGTTGGGAAAATCCAGTTTCCTTCAGTAATAGTTCTGCTGCAGCCAAAGCTTCGAACCTCCTGGGGATCAAACTGTTCTAATAGGCATGGATAAAGTTTTTACTTGGTGTCTTTTCAGTTAGCGGTTCTCGACAACAGAACCATGTTTCCTTATTTCTGATTATATTCTATTTTGAAATAGTTTATCTGGAAATAGCTATATTGAAAGAAATAGCTGACAAAGGAAAATATATTTTCCCTATCATATTATTCAATATTTTTCTCTTAAGGAAATGGATAGATCTATTTTTTTCCCCTCATGGTAGATACTTTTCATTAATATATATATATATATATATATATATATATATATATATATATATATATATATATATATATATATATATATATATATATATATATATATATATATATTTTAGACATGCAGTAGGTACTATTTTTCAAATGGATATCTGCAAAGATGTTGTAGCACCTATCTGGAAAACACTGTTTCAAGTTTTGCCAGGATTTTTGTAAACCTATTTTGAGGAGGATTTCAACATATGACCGATGGTCAGAATCATTTTAGCTAAGTAGAGAATTGGTACCATCAGCTCATATAGACAGATAGCCCTTGATAGAAATCTCTAGATAACTTGTGTGGAGCATGGTGTGTGGTGACATGTGTGTGTGTGTGTGTGTGTGTGTGTGTGTGTGTGTGAGAGAGAGAGAGAGAGAGAGAGAGAGAGAGAGAGAGAGAGAGAGAGAGACCTACAGAGACCGGAGGTCAACCTAGGGTATTATATAATCACTGTCACATTGTTTTTTGAAAGAGTCGTCACTGGACAAGTCTTGCTTGACAGAGAGTCCCAGGGATCTCATTCTCTGTTTCTCTTTGCTGGCATTACAAAGATATTCCCCAAGGCCCACCTTATAGGTGCCTGGGGCTCACACTTAGGTCCTCCGTGTACCAAACACTTGTAACTAAGGTATCTACTCCTCCAAACTATCCAAATAACTGATACAAAAATGAGGCCTGGAATCTGATGCAACTTGAAAAAAAACTAACTTTTTTAAATTAATTACTTTATTTATTTATTTACATCCGAAACACTGCCCCCTTCACAGAGTCTCCCCTTCTCCTCTGAGAGGATGATCGCCCCCCCCCTTCGTATTCCCCAACCCTGGAGCATCAAATCTCTGCAGGCTTAGGCACATCCTGTGCCATTGTGGCCAGACCATCAGCCCTGTTAGGGAGCAGGTTCCCCAGTCAGGCTTCATACAGCTTTAGCAACAGCCCCCACTTCAGTTCTTGGGAATACGCGTGAAGACTGCGCTACACATTTGATACACATGTGCTAGAGGGCATTGCTCCAGCCCGTGTATGCTCTTTGCTTGGTGGTTCAATCTCGGAGAGCTCCCAGGGGTCCAGGTTAGTTGACTCTGATGGTCTTCCTGGGGAGTCCTTTTCAGGGCCTTCGATACTTCCCCCAACTCTTCCATAAATGTCCCTGAGCTCCATCCAATGTTTGGCCATGAGTATTTGCATCTGTTTCAGCCAGATGCTGGGTAGCAGCTCTCAGAGGACAATTATGCTAGGCTCCTATAGTATAGTAGAGTATCATTAATCATGTCAGGTATTCATAACTGCCCGTGGGATGAGTCTTAAGTAGGGCTGGCTATTGATTTGCCCTTTCCTTCAGTCTCTGTTCCATCTTTGTCCCTGCATTACTTTTAGACAGGAACAATTGGGGGGTAGAACGTTTAGTGGATGGGTTGGTGTCTTTATCCCTCCACTGGGAGTCCTGCCTGGCTGCAGAAGGTAGCCTCTTTAGGTTCCATGTCCCAACTATTAGCCATCTGGCCAAGATCACCTCTATTGACTCTTGGGAACTTCTGCCATTCCTGGTCTCTGGGACTCTTGGGAGCTTCCCCCATTCCTGGTCTCTGGTACTTTGTAGAGATTTTTCCCAATCCCCTACCGCCAGCAGCTCCATATATCCACACATTCTCCTGACTCTCTGGCCATCTCTCCCATCTCTTCCCACACCTAGTGCTGACTGGCCCCATTCGCCTCCAGATCCTCTTTCCCACCTAGTTCCCTCCCTCCCTCCACATCCTCCCTGGGGCCTTCTTTCTTGTTTAACTTCTTTGGGTGTGTGGGTATCATGAGTATCCTGTACTTTATGGCTAGTAATATAGATTTGACCTTTGGTTATATACAAAATGAGTACAGACAATGGTTGGCTGAGAACAAATTATGCAACATAGGAGTTGCTAGCATTTGCAAGTCTCATGATTCCTTAAATAAGTGGACTTCACTTTCTACACTGATAAGAAAAATATTAGTGACATTAATAAAGTAAAATCATGCATCTGACAGTTTAAGGTAAAGTGTATGCTATACAAGTTCAAGTTTTACTGCCTTTTTAATAATTTGTAAATCACATTGACACTTTAAAGAAAAATGTCCATATTATCTAAGTCCAAATTTTATTGCTTTATTATTTCTGTTACATATTTTGGAAATGGAAATCTTTTGACCTTAAAATATCCAAGTAATAAAATGAAATTGTAAAAGAAATTGGAAAGCCATGCATGTGAGTCTTTATTTCAACCCATTAAGGTAGAAGTGAGAAAAAAAAATTGATGGCTTCCACTCATACCCAATAGAAAAAGGAAGCAAATCTCTCTCTTTACTCTTAGATAGTAAAATTAGATCAGCGTGAATGGAAGTGGAGAGGCTCTGTCTGGCCACTATAATGGGCAGTTAGAACTACATAGATATTGTTAATGGCTTAACCAGATGGCACTATCTTAGTCTGTTTTATGTGACAAATTACTTGATTATCTACTCAGCTTATTTCCCCAAGGAGTCCTTACTGGTTTAGGAATGCTACATTACAAACACCATATCGTAAAGAAAATAGGAAACCATAATGGCCGACCATCTTTGAAATCTCATTTTACTGTTAACAATCATAAGCTATTTCTCATGTCAGTAGCAACATAAATTTTGATAAATATTGCTTGGGGAAAAAAACCCACCAAAAAAACATAAAGGAAGGAACAGGTTAGAAATGTGTAAATATATTGTGGACAGAAAACTAAAATAAACATGTGAACTCTTGGTGCAATGAATTTCTTAGCATATAACAGAAGGTTTTACTGTTGATGTGCCTGCACATACTGTAGCAATTACCATACTGTCTGATAATCATTGCTAAAGAATAATACTAAGGACAGAACTGTACACATTTCTATGACAATGTTAAGTAAAAGAGCCTAAAAGAATTAAAAAATATGCTTTGCTCTTAATATTTACTTTTTAAACATTTCTTTTTTTAAAGGATTATTTATTTATTTCATGTATATGAGTACACTGTAGCTGTCTTCAGACACACCAGAAGAGGGCCTTGGATCCCATTATAGATGGTTGTGAGCCACCATGTGGTTGCTGGGAATTGAACCAGGCAGGACCTTAGGAAGAGCAGTCAATGCTCTTAACCACTGAGCCATCGCTCCAGCCCCAGCTCTTAATATTTATTACACATAAAATCAAATGAAATGGGAAGACAGTGAAACAGAACAAATGCCTTCCATAATATAATTTCATCTTTTCCATAGGTATGCTCAGTTCAAAAGTTAGAAAAAAAAATCAAATAAGGCAAAACTCTGAAAATACTTCTTAGAATTTTATCTAAGCGTTCGCTTAGGAAGCCCCAGAGACTACCCTTTGCATGTGAACTTCTGCTGTCAACATAGCAAAGCATGCTTTCTTGACTAGTTCTTTCACTGAAATGAAGAGATAATTCAGATCATTTCTTGAACATACCAAAGCGCGCCAATTAATATAATTTGTATTAATCATATCCATTGCAATTATGTAAATGCAGCTCAGACTTCTGTGGATCATGCTAGTGTGTGATTACTTTTACAGATCTAGGAATTTCTAAACTAAAGGTACCAAATGAATTTAGTACTCTCGGCTAAAAGTCACTTCTTGCTTCATCTCACAGAAAAGCTATCCTTTCACTCCGCTTCATACCTCTGTTAAGCAAGAATAATTTTTACATCTATTTATACCAATTATACCAATAATTTATATGTTAAAGCTAATTATATCTCTATTACATCATTTTTATAATAATATTTTGAGCAGATGAACTGTGACTTTTTTTTTTTTTTTTTTTTTTTTTTTGCATTCAAGTAGCATCAGAGGCAAGGGGGTAATGAAGAATTTTGGCCCCGAGATCTGATTTTGTAAATGGGTCCTCTGAGATGCCTTCTGGATAAAAGCTCAAATTCTTAACCCCAATGGCAATGGTTTACAGCAAAGAACACTGGGAAATCAGAATTTAAAAAAAACGGTGAAGCCATTGCACGGTCCGTCAGAAACCTTCATCTCCAGTTTGGCTTCACAATTTAAAGTTTTAGTTTAAAAACTATTGCTCTTCCTGCTTGTTTCTCTTCCTTTGGGGGACTTGTAACTTGGGTGATGCAAGACGCTGGCTGTTCTGGCAGCCAGTCAAAGGAAGGGAGTCTCTAAAAAGCAATAGTTGCAGCCGTGTCATTTTCCCTAAGGGACCATATTCAGATACATGAGCCAAATACTTATTTTTGTGTCTTCTTCCCCTTGGAAACTGAAAATCAAAAACACCAGCAAGAAAAATAAAAAGGGCAGTAAAATCAACATTAGGCCATTGAACGCAGTTTAATTATTTTAGCACAAACTACTGCATTTTATGTAGTAGATTCATTCATTTCCTTTTAAATGATCATCTTTAACAACTGACTTTGTGGCTCACCTTAATACTTAGTTCAGGTTAGAGACTACAGTTCTTCACTGACACGCTTTTGATAATAAACGGGCCTATGTGCATGAACGCTATGCAGCAAAAATACAACTTTTCTTTCGATCGGCGACATCTTTCCAATCACAGGAAACTCTAATTCTCCCAACATTTTGTTGCACCGTCACTTGGCTTTCTTCTTCTCTGAGAATTATAAGTGAGAAAGTAAAGCAAGTGCCACTTAAGTGGCAGCACTAGGATGTCACGATAGAGCCTTGACTGGGAATTGAACCCACACTACATGAAATTCTTCATATAAGTGAATCAGATGGAAGGCAAGAGATCAGTCTCAAAAATGACTGAACAACACAGCCAGCCACATTCACAAAGGCTTTGGCTTCCAGTGCAGAAATGCTGTCACCTTATTTCATTCACCATCTTTAAGATTAAATTCATTCCTTAATATCATATGTATAAATAATGACAAATGGCGTAGGAGAACCAGGAGAAATACATTTCTGTTCTTCTCCCCACTCATCCCGTTCCTAAGAATTTAACCTACAGAAATCATATTTTTAAAACAACATCAAAAAATACGTCCAAGCTGGGCGTTGGTGGCGCACGCCTTTAATCCCAACACTTGGGAGGCAGAGGCAGGAGGATTTCTGAGTTCGAGGCCAGCCTGGTCTACANACAGAGAAACCCTGTCTCGAAAAACCAAAAACAAAACAAAACAAAACAAAACAAAAACAAAACAAAACAACAACAACAAAAAAAAGTCCAAATGTGTTCATGAATGATTCTGAAGTCTGCTAAGTCATGTGTTATACCCTAAATCTATAGCATATTGCATCATTCTTAAAGAATGGAAAGTTATGTACTGTTCTAGGACCCGACTTTCAAAGCTGCTGTCTCTCTCTGCTCACCCGTGCCATCAAGGTTCTCTCTCACGTGCTTGTGACATGATGACTCCCTTTACCAGTCACTTCATCAGTGCTCAAGCCTGTGACACTGCGACCTTGTTATCTTTATTTCTATTAACTTCAACAAAGTGTGCGTGGGGAAGGGGAAACTAATCTCTGTATACGTCCTCCATTCTCCTACCCTACCACCCCTCCCCTCTGCTCTTCCGACACAAGAACACAGCACGCACCTTGCCCCTGTTCTTGTGTTTTCAGTCAGAAACCACATCTTCTCTTTCCCACTAAATGCTTTCCTGAGTACTTGCTGAAAAGCTGAGTTCCCCTCCAGCTCCTATGCCACGCTGCCCTAGCACAGAGCCTCGAGCTGCCACGCTTACTAGATCCTTGTGGCTCAGCCTCCAGCTCCTTCGTGATTCACCCTCCACCTTCCAGCCACCTTCCACCTACCCATTCAGAGGGGCATTTCTGAGGATGTCATATTCTCTTTAAGGTAGGGAAGCTCATGTAGTTTGCGTAGGCCTCAAGAGTCGACTCTTACCCAGCCTTTCCTCAACAGCCCTGTCTTATCCATGACTGTGCTCGCATTCACTACAAACCACTGTGTCTCCCCTAGACTTTACGACTGTCAGAATCTACAACTGCAAAGTCTCAAATCATTTGCTCCAGTAATGCTACTGTGTCCCTTTTAATTCATGAGTGAACTTTACACAGTTGGAATTTAGTTCACAGTGTTCCTCTAACATTAACTTATGGTCTCTTCTGGCCCAGAAATAATGTAGACTTTATTTTTGCATCTTCTACAGTATTATAGTACCTGATACTTAATATAATCTAAGAAAGGTTTCTTGAGTAACTAAACTCATAAATAGGTAAATGGCATATGGCAAGTCAAATATGCATGCATGTGACAGAGATAAGAAGGAGAAATGTAGAGGTATATTAAAAATTAAAAATATCTATTCTTAAATTATTCTTAGTTAACTTGTGGGGGTGGGAAAGATCTCTAAAACATATAGTAACTGCCATAGAAAATTTCTGCTGATAAATAAGTGCTCATTGGTAAAAGTTTTTGCTTGGTTCCTGCTTTTTCTTCAAGAGAAATGTTGAGCTTTCTAGCTCTCCTGTATAAAGAATAGTTTGCCCAAGTCACACACACTCTTCAAAACTGCTCACAGTATCAAACTTTGATTTTTTTTTCTCTCATCTTGTTAAAAAGGACTGACTGGACATTTTACAAAAGATGAGCTGACAGTTTCCATCCTACGCATGCTCTTCAAGCCTGTGTGGACAGTACTGTCCATATGCAGAGACCAAATTTACAAATGGGAATAAATGCTTATCAATCAGGCATCAGGGGCTATCAGAACTCCCCCAAATGGTTGGAATTTCCAATTTTGCCAGGCCACTTTTCATATCCAAGATCCCTTGTATATAAAACTTCTTACAAGAGAAGGGAAAGTGACACATCTGTAGGCTAGACACATACATGTGTGAGTATCTGTGGGTGTGTACACGCATGCTTGTGTACATGGACAAAGTAAAGAACAGTACACATCTGATATATTCTTTTAGTTCATAACTATTCATCATCTCACTAGACTGATATTACTTTCCATAAGAATACCTTTTGCCCTTGACCTTAACATTAGCTCAAGCATACTGAGATTTTGAAAAAGAGAAAAGATTACTATTAATGTTTCAAACAATAAACAAAGACCAGATATGGTGGTATACACCTGCAATCACAGTACTGGAGATAGAAGCAACCTTTGTAAGATTCCAGGCCAGCCTGGTCTACATAGTGAGTTTCAGGCTACCCAATGCTACAAAGTGAGACCATGTCTCAAAATAAATAAATAAATAAATAAAAGTGTAATCAATACAGAAGCAGAGTCCTAAATATTTTGGTGCTTACACTGCATTAAAAAGGCGCTCCCTATGCTAGATGAAATTTTCCCACATACACCAAGACACTTAAAAACTCTAAAAGACTACAGAGACATCTTGGTCCTTGCATCCAACATTTTGCACACCCCCGTTAGAGAGAAAACTGCTGCATTTAAAGACATTGCCAGAATCGAATGACGACCTGGTGAAACACTAAAGGACTTTCCGCTAAAATATCTCCAGCATCAAAATTTTCAAAGGTTTCCCAAGAGCACCATACAAATCTTGCTATGTAATTTCGAGCACTGAAATTGTTGACGAGCTGTAGCAACAAACCAACCAAAAACAGAACTAAACAGCTAAAACCTGTTCGAGGTATTAAAGTTTTGCCCACACATATGTCTTAAATAGGAGTCATACTGATCACATGTTGCACTGCATGGCCATCTAAAGACCACACGAATTCAAGGATCTGAGTGGGCTCCAGCTTGATGTGGCCTGTGGTCCCCATGGAATGAAGAATGTGAGTGGTCTTGGCTAGGATGAACTGGAGTTTCCAGCTCTGTTCCTCTTGAGCTCAGAAGCTGTGGTTCTCCTTCCTCGGCATTCCCTCTTGGTCTCTCTGTGTTCTACAAAAATAGCAAGGTTTGCCTGTAGCAAGTGTCATGGCAGCTACACGGTTAGAACTTCTGCCACTTTCTGGATTCTTCATGCTTATTGGAATCTGTCTCAGTTAGGGTTTTACTGCTGTGAACAGATACCTCAACCAAGGCAACTCTTATAAGGACAGCATTTAAGTGGGGCTGGCTTACAGGTTCAGATGTTCACTCCATTATCATCAAGGCGGGAACATGGTGGCATCCAGGTAGGCATGGTGCAGGAGGAACTGATATATCTACATCTTTATTTAAAGGCTACTAGCGAAAAAGCTCACTTCCAGGAAACTAGGATGAGGGTCTTAAAGCCCACGCCTACAATGACACACCTACTTCAACAAGGCCACACCTTCTAATAGTGCCATTCCCTAGGTGGAGCATATACAAACCATCACATTCCACCCCCTGGCCCCCATAAGCTTGTCTAAACATATAAGTCTATGGGAGCCATACCTAAACTTAACATAATAAAAAATAAATTTAATCCAACTTCTAAAGTCCCCATAGTCTATAGCAGTCTCAATACTGTTAAAAGTTCAAAGGTCAAAGTCTCTTTTCAGATTCATCCAACCACTTAACTGTAATTCCCAAAGCAAGACAGGAAACCAGCTGGGCAAACTCCAAACTCTGCATCTCCATGTCTGATGTCAAAGCAGTATGCAGATCTTCAACTCATTTTTCATCTCTTCTCCTGGGTTGGTTCCATTCCCTTTCAGCAGCTTTTCTCAGCAGCTAGCCCATGGCTCTGGCATCTCGAACGTCTTGGGGTCTCCAAGGAAACTTATAGCTTCTTGTTTCAGTGTCTGGGATCCTCACATGATTTCATGGGCTCCTCCAAAGGGCTTAGGTCACTTCTCCAGCTCTGCCCTCTGTAGCACTCTAAGCTCAGGTCTATCTACTCCACTGCTGCTGCTATTCTTGGTGATTAGCCCATGGTACTGGGATCCCCAATACACTGGGGTCTTCTGCTGCAAACAGGCTTCACCAAATAGCCTCTCATAGGCTCTCTTCATGGTGCCAAGCCTCAACTCCGTTGCACGACTCCTTCAACTCCTTTCTGGGCCATCAACTACATCTGAGGCTGCACCTTCACCAATGGCCTCCCATGGCCTCTCACAGTGTCAAACCTTAGCTGCTCTTCATGACCCCTTCATGCCTTCAAAACCAGTACCACCTGGGTGACTCTTACACATTACCAAGTACAGCTGCTGCAGGAGGTACAACCTCGGCTATCTCTGGAACACAGCTTCTTTGTGTTCTCAGAAAACACTTCCCAGAAGATTTCACCTCAGTGATGATGGTGTCTTCTTAATTACCAATAATTTCTTAGCTCCCACTAACAAGGATCAATTGTCCCAGTAGTCCCTTCTATTCTGGACTCTAAAGTCAAAGCCATGTGACCAAAGCTGTCAAGTTCTGCTACTTGCTGGGGCTGGAACATGGCCCCCTTGTTCTATTACATTATCACCAGCTTTCTGTTTTCCAACTCCTTTACTCCCTAAACCTGGCTGTCCTGGAATTTGCTCTCTAGACTGACTTGAGCTCTGAGATCTGCATGCCTATCTCCTAAGTACTGAGATTAAAGGTGTGGTCCACCAAACCTGGATGTAAATTTTTCTTCACCTAAAACTTGCTCTGTTCTAGGCTGGCCTTGAACTCAGAGATCTCCTTGACTTTGCCTCCAGGGATTATACTACCACACCTGGACAACATTTAATTGGGACTGGCTTACAGGTTCAGATGTTCAGTCCATTATTCACCAAGTTGGGAACATGGTGGCATCCAGGCAGGCACTGTGTAGGAGGAGATAAGAGTTCTACATCTTCATCTGAAGGCTGCTAGCAGAATACTCACTTCCAGGCAGCTAGGATGAGGTTCTTAAAGCACCCACAGTGACACACCTACTCCAACAAGGCCATACCTTCTAATATACCTCTCTCCCTGGGTAGAGCATACACAAACCATCACAGAGCCTGAATCAATTACTGATGTAGAAGGGGACCACTCTTCTTCTCCTTGCCTTTAAGCCTCATTGATGTCTACTCAGCTACTTCTTGCCCAGTTAACTCCTTACAGGATCAAATAGGGAAGTGCTTCCCTCAGCTAAAGTTCCACTGCTGCATAGAAATATTAAGTGTAACACCTTAGGCTTGCTCCCTGCCTTTCCCAAGGAAATTGATGCTAACAGCGCCCCTATTGGGAGATTGTAAAGGTTGTCTCTTAAAGTTGATCTGCAAGGAGATGGTCCAGGAAGATCCAAGTGCTGTCTCAACACAAGGAATAGCAGGATATCGTAGGCAATGCCACAGTGCCCTCGTTCATTCACCTTGCTGACCAGCTATCCTAGCTTAAGAGATTGATCTCTCTGACGCAGCGGAAGTACAGTGGTGAGCAGAGGGTGCCTCGTACCCACTCCACAACACAATGGGGGCATTGCTCTTTCACTTCTGATACAGGTCTTTAGAGCCATGTGCTGGGCCTGCACCTATGCCCTGCTCTGACCTTTGACATCTAGTGTGTTGTGGTAGCCCCACTCCCCATAAAGAACTGTTTCTAATCACTTGTATGAGAATTCCAAAGGAGTCTAGTTTTAGGACAAGGTCACCAGGCTGGAGTGCAAGTTCGTGTTCTGAAGTGGTGCCTGATTGTGTCCTCAATCTAAGAGTTTCAATTTGGAAAGATAGTAAGTGGTAAATATTTGACACATTACAAAGAGGCTGTTTAGATGGAGTTGTACCTGTGATACCTATTATAGCATTCAGTGTTCTCTGAAGAAAAGAACTAATACAGGTGTATACAGCAAAATAAGTTTAAGAATATGGTAGTTATGCTCCCAAAATTCAAAATTAGAATGTTGGGATCCCAGAATATCCAAAGTATAGTTTCAGTCTAGAGACCCAAAGGCTATAAACCTAAAGGACAGAAGACACCAGTGTCCTGGTTCAATGCTTGGAAATAAGAGGAGTTCCTTCTTAACCTCAGGAGCCACAGACTTTAACTCTGTGTTATTTAGAACTTTGAATAAAATGAGGTGAGCCTACTACACTGGGTGGGCAATCTGCTTTAGTCAACTCTTTCAGATATTAAGCACTCCTTCAAAAACACCACCCCAGATATACCTAGTAAAAGGTTTGACCAAATACCGTGACATCCAGAGACCCAGTTAAATGCCCATAAAATTAACCACCATACCTATCTCTTCCCAGAGTAAGTAAGCCCATAATCCATTGTTATTCCTGCTCCATCATTTCACAGTTACACTGCTGACATACAAGGTGGATAGCAGTTCCCAGGGGACCCTAGTGCATACTTGTATATGTCATGTAAAATGCTTCAGAGGTGCCAAAGGGCATGCAGAAGGTTCATAGCCCCAGTGCCATTTTGCAGAGCCTAACTTTGATTTTGACTCCTCAAAACACATCACCAAATTTTTTGTGAAACTACAGCTACTCCTGTAACCTATCAGTCTATACAAATGTGATTTTTTTTCCTCCAAAGGTGTACTTCTATAATTGTTTCAAATCATATGATGGCAATTCCATCTGAAAGGTCCCTGAAATAGGCACTTACATGTAATACTTACACTAGATGCAGGCACATGTCTAACCTACACATGGAACTCAGAAAATAGTAGACCTGTCATTCTGCCTTTGATATTTGATTTCAACCATTATTTTCTAGTAAGGATTATAGAACTCAAAATGGGCACACAGCAGAGAAGATGAAGAAGTCTTAACACTCCCTATGGATTCTGAGTGTTGAAGGTGCTCCCCATGACTGTTTAATTTGACCCAAAATGATATTTTATCTTAAGAGCTGGAGAGTTGTTTTTCTGAGTTGGTACAGTGGGCTAGTTTGTGATTTATCTTGCACTACTTATATAAGATATACCAATAGCAAATGATTCTCTGAGAAATTATCATAAATATAATGTTGTCTATTAGAGAATGGATTTAGAAAACTACTGAACTGTGGCCAACACTGTACATAATTTATCCCAATCAATAAAGTTCAAGTGATTCCTTATTCCTGTCCTGTCTTACTCGGATTAGAAGTATCCATAATGTGTCCAATAACTATATATATATATATATATATATATATACACACACACATATATATATATATACATATACACACACACATATATATATATATATATATATGGAGGGGGTACTATACTGCCAATGATTGATATCTGCGAATTAGTATCTAACAGTACTGCATTATATAAATCTGCCACTCACTTCCCCTGGACCACAAAGCATCTTCAACGATGGAGTTAATAACGGTACGTCGTACCATTAAGAGTTTGTTGTCATAATTAAATGAGTTAATTTATGCAAAGCGCTCAGTACATACTGTGTGTACACCTAGTGTCATTATTATCATTACCACGAGATGAATTAGCCAGGTGGCAATCCCTGACACTGATCAGCATGCCCAGTGACAGTCCTGAGCTCATGAAGTTCACGGCCAGACCACTGCTGTGCTGTACAGTCTTGCGGATTTTCACACACTCGGCCTCACTGGAACGTAGAGTCAGAGCAGTACTCTAATTTGCATACTGTGGGGTCTTTGCATAAATATCAGTGAGGTTTCCATTTTGCATTCATCTCAAGGGCATTTGGTTGTATGTGTGATGTGTGTGTGTGTGTTTCAAGAAAAAATGTCTTAAAAAATAATGATCATCTTGAGTTTGCCCTTTTAATTGTAAATTGAATAGCAGATACAAGTTTCATATAAAATACCCACAGCTAGAAGATGGAGAATCGGCCCCGCCATTAAGATCACTTGTTGCTCTTGCAGACAACACAGGTTCAGTTCTCAGCATGTACATGGTTGACTTGCTGCCATCTGAAACTTCAGTACTAAGAAATCTAATGTGCCCTTCTGACCTCTGTGGGCACCAGGCACATATGTGCCACAGACACATACACGTAGTCAAAACACTCAAACACATAAAAATAAACAAACACATAAATCTAAAAAATAAAATATCCTTAACTACATGTCATGCAATTAACGATTACTACATAATTATCCTAAAGGAGTATCTTAGCCTTATTCCCCAGGGATAAAAATAATGTATACAGGACTTCTTGGCATTTATACTGTATATAAAATTTAAAGTTGAAATTGAAAAACATATTGGGAGTCTCTTTGGAGTAAGGAATGTAATTCTCTTATAATTAACAAAAAACATCTCATTTTCATTAGATAGAAAAGTCAATAGAATTCATGAATATTTTGTAATGTTTTGATAGCCACTTTCTTTGAAGTCTGAATAGAAGAAAACAAACACATGAAAAAATATGCAAACAATCTCCAATTTTGTTTTCGTTTTAAAGCAAACAAATCACACACTGGTTCACTGCCTGCCTGAGTTACCGAGAAGACAATAAAGCAAATCCCAGCTCTGATGCCGTTGTTTTAGAACACTGGCATCATTTGGTGTGCTTTGAGTATGGTTTAAGTGTCCCCAAGGTGTCATGTATTTAAAAATAGTAGCTTTTTGTGAGATATTGAGACAGGCAAAACTTAACTATGGGTCCTCTGGAAAGTGATTAGGATTAGATCTAGTCGTTAGTGTGACAGTCTCATGATTGAATCCTGGTGACTTCCAGGGAGGACCAGAGACCAGATATGCACAGAGATGCACATATACACACTTCAGATCCTTTCTGTGTGCTACTCTGGTCTACCTCAGGACAGTGGCAGCAGAAAGGGCGCCACCAGATGGATCCCTTTAACTTGTATCTCCAGCATCCTGGATCCAAACAAGCTCTATCCTTTGTGAAATCAGTCTGTATCAGATACTGCATTAGAGTAAGAAAACAGGGAAGTCTAAATTAACACATTTCCTATAATGATGATAATTGTTATACAGTATTTGTAACCTTTAAATCACTGAGCTTAATTCGAACAAAAATACCAGATGGGATTTCAGAAAAAAATTAGCCTTTATGTGGCCTTCTCTCTCTCTCTCTCTCTCTCTCTCTCTCTCTCTCTCTCTCTCTCTCTCTCTCTCTCTCTCTCTCTCTCTCTCTCTCTCTCTTCTTGTGTGATTGTTAGGGAAAACTACATTAAAAGTTCACTAAAACCTAATGGCATGTTGTTTTTATTTTGTATTCTGGGTGTGTCATTCACCAGAATACAAAATTAGATTAATTTTATCTCAACAAAGATATATTGATTAAATGTCACATTAGGAAACGAACTCTATACAATTTGGCAAAAGTTATAACACTTGTACAAGCTTTTCAAGTGTATATTTTGTCACATTATTATGTGCTCAGTTAGATTTCAGAAGTTGATCGCTTTGAGAGGATTCAGACTAGAATAAAATGGAAATCCATGATTCGCTGGAACTTGAAAACAATGACATCTTCATGTACCTTAGTCCTTAGTTTGTACCTTAGTCCTTCTGTAAATAAGAAAAAAAAAATTTTTTTTAAAGCCTCATAGGTCTACAAAAACAACTGAGAGATGTGCATGATGGCACAGAAAGCACTTTCGGGGAAGGACATATCATGGTCAGCTTACAACATATCCCTCTTGAACACTGTACTACATTAGTTGCATCTCTTTTCCTTTGATGAAGCAACTTAAGGGAGGAAATGGTTACTTTGTCACACAATTCCAGGACACTGTCCATGCTAGCAGGAAAGTCACCAGAGCAGGAGCCTGAGGCAGCCCGCCATACTGGATCCTGACTTAGGCAGTAAGATGCAATGAGAAGACTACCACAGGTTTGTCATATAGTGTCAGGCTCCTATAGTAGGATTACTTGAACCATACCACACTGGTTGTCCTGACAACCAGGATGACTAATACGTGATTAATGGAAGATTGGCACCTTCTGTATTGATATGTCCAACAATGTGGGGACCATACCCTGGTGGAAAGAAAACATGTGAGGTTTCATCACATTATTTGAAACAGTGGACAATTTAAGAATTTTACATTTCTGAGTGTTTTTCATTTCATTTTATCAGATCGAGATTGATGAAAATTGCAAAACACAAAGATGCAGAAAGAGAGACATCTATTGTGTTCCTCTATACTACCTGGAGAATTTGAACAGCAACTCATTATACTAAACTGCCTAATCAGGAGAAAAGTTGAAGTTTGAAATGAAATTTTACTCTGTAGTACATATAGAAAACTTACAAGTGAAGACATTTGTGAACATTACTCCCATAAGCTCTGTGCTTTTACTGACTATTCAAATGCCTTTCCCATCTTCTTAGCAAAACCTACATTCATTTTAATCATTGAAACCATTGAGTCCTGTGAAAGGGTTGAAGGAAGGAGTAAGGGACCTGAAGAGGACAGAGCTTCCATGGGAAGACCAACAGTCAACTAACCTGGATCACTGGGGCTCCCAGAGACTGAATCACCAACCAAAACACTACCATGGGCTGGACCTAGCCCCTTTCCCCTCATACACACATATGTAGCACATGTCAGCTTGGTCCCCAACAACTGGAGCCAGGGTTGTCCCTGAATTTGTTTCCTGTCCATGGAACCCATTCCCCTAGCTGGGCTGCCTTGTCTGGCTTCAGTGGGAGAGGATGCACCTAGTCCTACAGAGACTTGATGTGCCAGGGTGGAGTGATGATACCCAAATGGGGCCTCCCTCTTACCAGTGGTGAAGAGGGGGAGGTATTGGGGGAGGACCTGTGGGAAGGCAGAACTGGGAAGAGAAGGGGGCCAGATATTGGGATTTAAAGTAAATAAATAAATATATTGAAGAAAAAATGTTGAAAAACCCATTGGTACAAAGTGAGTGAACTACTTGCCCCAATTCAGTGCCATTGTAGACAGTAATCAGAGAAAATGTTTCAGTGTAATTTGTTGCATCATGATCAATTTCATAACAAATTGATCCATGGCCTGTGTCCTTTAAAGCTCAATCTTCCCCTTGATGATATCTCTCCAGGTTGCTTCAGACTTGATCCTCTTTAAAATGACCTTTCTATGTTCCCTCTTACCTTGATGTGTCAGTCCACTGAAAATAATTCACTAGAACAGCTCCTTCATTTGACCAGCAAGACGATGTTGTTCTAAGTGAGTTCATTTCTTACCCAGCCACTTGGAGAAAGTCCAAATTTGTGATCAAAGGTCTTCATGATCTTTAATGTACCTTACAAGTAAATTTCAGCAGGAATCCTGTGACCTAGTGCAAACATCTCAACATTTAAATGTAGGTAGGATTAACTTCCTTGATATTATGTTTAGAATATCAAAAATAAGTCAGGAATGGTTTGTTCTGCATTTCATAATATACAGGGCCAGAATTTGGCTGATGTGATTACACTGAAGATGAAATTTTCACTAATCCATGAACTATTCTTGGCAAGGAAAATGAGATTCTCTCAAAATGAATCACATCACGAGAGGAAGCCATAGGTCCACTCACCCTGCGTCAGTATAAATCCTCGCTGTCGCTGGAGATTTATGCTTTCAACTCGGCCTTTCTTTCAATTACTGCACGGCTTTAATTTCTTTTCATTGGGATTTTTCTCATTTTCTTCTCCTGCTTTAGTGCTCTGCACACATTCCACACCTGTATTTGTCTTTGATAATGGGAAAAAGACTCATCACCTTCAAAGCTTGCTCGACATATCCTCATTATCTTGGGAATATCTTCACCAAAATATATTAAAATGTCACCGGAGAAAAATGAATGGGTAACAAATGTATGACTATTGCTGGGCTCGGCCTATATCTCTATCTCATTAGTCAACACACAGCCTCCTGACTGAGCTTACCTTTGAGCAGAACGCAACCCAACAATAAACAGATCTGAGACATACAAACGAAAGGGAAGGCCCTTTCCGTGTTGTGTTAGCAATCACACACTCGTTCATCAACTTATTTATTTTCCCTATTCAGGGATCACTTCTGTACCAGAATCAAACAAACCCCCTTTTCCTCTCCACATTGCAAGCATCCATTATGAACCTCTTGTGTAGCAGAAGCTATTCTAGATGTGGGTTAGGGGTAGACAGATAATAACCTGTGTAGTCCCTGCTTTCTTAAAGTGCATATTCAAATAGAAGACTAGAGATAAACAATAAATATAGAGAATGTCAAATGGCTGTCGATAGCTAAAGAGAAGAAAGGCAGCAACGAGGCAGGTGAGAGGTACATGCCAGGTCAGACAGGACCCTGGGGACAACAAGAATGGTAGGCATCGCAGTGGCCTTAGAGAGTGCACTTAAAAGAACATGAGTATCTGAGGAAAAAAAGAAAAACAAATATAAAATAAAATCCTTAATATACACTAACACAGATGGGCTTAGAGGGAGAAATAAACATTCGAGTAAAGAACAAATCAGAACTTTGGATTCTTTAAGGTGTTAAATGTTATTTCATTACCTTAGAATTTTAAAAAAAAATAAATAAAAATCCTTTTAAGATATCATGCCTGTAATTTATAAATGCTTCCAAATTTATATAATATGACTGTTGATAGTAAACTGAACCTTAGTAGTTTATGTTTGTGGGGATTTTGTTGTTGTTGTTGTTGTTCTGGGTGTTTTGTTTTGTTTTGTTTTTAAAGCAGGACATTAAACAATTGAGGTTTTATTTGTTATTGGAGTTGTTTGGTCCCAGACTAAGAGCATCCTCAAAAAGCTCCTACACTGGAGAGATTTAGGGAGAGTAAGGGGCGTGGCCAGGTATCCTCTTTCTAGTTTCAGGGCTCAGATTTCAAGAGACCCCTGCAGGCTTAGATGAAGGCTGCTTCCTTGCACAGCAGAGCAAATGTTCTCTCTAACTGGATGCTATGCTTTTTGGAAAGGGAATGCAAATCCAAAGGCTCACAGGAAATCTGATACAGGCATTTAGATGTTTGAGCATAAACAGGGAAAATAAGGGGGAAACAGAACGTGCCAAATGCTGGGGAGTGCCAAGAGAACAGTGCAGAGCTGTTCTGTTCTTTGAGAGGAACAAAATGTCTGTTTCCTTATTTTCTTTAGATCTGAACCCATTGAATGATGCAATTTTGCATCCCTATCCCTTTGCCTGGATCCCCTTCTCCTTGCAAAAAAAAAAAAAAAAAAAAAAAGGAAGAGCAAAAGAGAAAAGCAAAAAATAAAAAAATAAATTTAAAATAAAAAAATAAAAAAGATAGGTTATCAAGAACTCAGACAATGCGTAGGAAAGGGGCCACTTTTTACATTTTTTCATACTCCCCTGTATCCTGGGACAGTTTTAACTTCAGTTTCTAACCCTGACTCATTTGGGGGAAGAACAGGTGATTTACCCCTTTAGAAAGGACTAAGACTTTGTTCTTAACATTTGTCCTTGGACTAAGAAATGATAACCAAAAGCAATGGGAAAACACCCAACGCAACACCAGTTTTATATTTGTATTTTCCCTTCATTCTTAGCACCTCCTCCTTTACAGAGATGTATGTACAGTGTGCTAACTTGTCGGTATTTATAGATTAAAAAACCGTTCTAAACAATATGAACTAACCAGTACCCCCTGAGCTTGTGTCTCTAGCTGCATATGTAGCAGAAGATGGCCTAATCGGCCATCACTGGGAAGAGAGGCCCCTTGGTCTTGCAAACTTTATATGACCCAGCACAAGGGAAGGCCTGGGCCAAGTAGTGGGAGTGGGTGGGTAGGGGAACAGGGGCGGGGGGGGGGTAATAGGGAACTTTCGGGATAGCATTTGAAATGTAAATAAAGAAAATAATAATAAATAAAATAAAAAAACGTTCTAGAGGAAGGTGATCATTGAAATGTTTGAAATAAGTATTTAAATAAAATTTTAAAGAGAAGAGTGTTTTGGTTGGTTGGTTGGTTTTTCCCCAACAGAGCAGGCAATAAATGGAAAACGATCATACAACCGATTGGGGTAAGCATTGTTTTGTTAACTTTTATGCCTATATATTTTGGATAATCGTCTTGATTCCCTCTTTCCCTTTCATGGAGGGACACAGGATATGTAATTTGTGTAACATATATTATCTATATTTGGTCCAGTTCTGCCATCAGTTTAATCAACATGTATGCTTGGTTGACTTTTCTTAATTAGAAAAGGAAGATTAACTTAGCCACTAATTTATGATCCAGAAGCCTAAGCCTCCACCTTGCCATGCAGATATCCAGGGCCTGCAAATGACTGTGTGATTCCGCTTGGCTAGGTTTTAGTGACAACATGGCATAGTGACCTTAAAAGGGATAACAGTGTTAATGTTGTGTAAAGATACATCAGATAGTGCTCACCAAGAAGCGGAGTACACTGTTGCATCTCTACTTTGGTTAAACTGAAATACATTTTAAAAAAAAAAATTTTTTTTAAGGAAGAAAGGGAAGATAGTAAGTGGTGAGTGCCGATCCCGACAGGAAAAGCTGTGTTCATCTGGATGGAGAAGCAACGGAAATTTGCTGAATCACTGCTCTGTGCCAGGCAATCTGTTCAGCCCTGGATATGCTTTATCCCATCAAACTGTTTTTTTTTTTTTTTTTTTTTTTTTTTTAAATTATTTATGTTGTGTTTTATAAAAAGAGAGAAGCCAGGAATGCGTTTGGTGGAGGCGCAGTATGGTGTGGGGGAAGCTGGTGTCTCTGTGAGCCAATGCTGAGGCATCCCTTCTCCTGAGGTACCACCACCCCGATGGGATGGTATAGACAGAGAGAGGGAGGGGGGGAGAGAGGGGGGGAGGAGGAGGAGGAGGAGGAGGAGAGGAGGAAGAGGAGGAGAGGAGAGGAGAGGCTGGCCTGAGCACTGATCATGTGGAGGGGGGAAGGGGAATGGGGAAAGGGGAAAGAGGGAAAGGGGCAAGAGTGAGAGGAGAAGAGAAGGGAGCAAGAGACCAAGGCGGGGACAATCAGCCCCTTTAATGGTGAGTCAAGCATATCTGGCTGTTGCCAGGTAACTGTGAGGGGGAGCCTAGACTAAATGCCAACATGTATTTACTTTGTGCCAGGATATTCATGTGCATGCCACAGCATTACGCAGAGAAGCAGAAAACAAATTTCTGGGGTGACACCTGCTTTCTTCCCTGTGGGGGCAGGGCTTCTCTTGTTTCTGTCACTGTGCCACAAGCTCCAGGCTAACCGGCCTGAAGGAGTTTCCAGACAGTTCATTTTGTTCTGCAACTCCTCTCCCTGGGAGTGTGCCAGGATTACAGAGGTGTGTTGCCACATCTGGATTTTTGTGTGAATTCTGCACTTCCAATGTTTTTACCCACTGAGACATCTTCTGGCTCTTTCTAGGTGAGAATTTATTCCATGTGTGTCACATTGGTCTTATAAGGTGGCTATTAATACCTCATATCATGTAAGCATAAAGCAAGTTGCAAGTTTACACGCTAAAGTCAGTCAGCTTTGTGAGAATTTCTTAACCAGATTTCCTAGAACAGATAATCATTTAAAATATAACTGAATGTAAGTTTAGAAAAAAAAAAAAGTAACTATGACATGGTTAGAAATCTATTCAATGTGTGATGTATTTAATAAAACACTAGGATTGACTGCCATTCCTTATGAGACTGTCTTAAATTGTGTCTTGAACAATGTATGAGGATGACCTACCTGTGAAGGTAGATGTTTTCCTTCATGGGGTAGTAGAAGAGTGAACCATGGTATACAACTGTTAAGAGAAATTTTCTAAACTCCCTTCATCATGGAAAAAGCAGAAAGTTCCCAAGGAACCCATCTAAGATGGAGTTCCTTCTGTAAGAGTTACGACAGCAAAAGCTAGATTAAGCAAACAGTATCACAAACATTCTCATCCCTTATTTGCTATGGGAAAATTTTGAGTTTCCTAAAGTAATGCGTGCATTCTTCCTTTGAATTTTTCTCCCCCTCTTCCTTTCTCATATTAAGTTAGATATATAAGTCTTTAACATTATCAATTTAATGAGCCACTTTTATGTGCTCCCACACGAAATAGAAAACATAAATATAAATTAATACAATTTTTTTTCTTGTCCTGTTTTGTTTTCTCTTGCTAATCTACATTTAGCCGATTTAATTTCAGCCTCTGAACATAACTGGGGGAAGAGAAATCTTTTTTTTTTCCTCCTCATCGGTTGGACAGTGTAAAAGAGATGAGTGTGCCCTTCCAGATTCCGGCTGGTAAGAAGGGCCTCTGGCCACAACAGCATCTTGACAGCCAGAGCCCACCGTCTCCGTTCTGTGGCTGCCTCAATGGAAACAGTTCTCTCTTGTCTGTTCATATGTTCTTCACTTGAAGAAATATAGCAGGAAAAGCAGGTCAAGGCCATTGTTAAGGCTGCCCCCACTTCTTTGAAAATAGCTTATAAGAGAGGAGAAAAGAAGGGCTTAAAAAAATCAATAATCCTTGCCTTAAATGTCAATATCAAATATCGTTGCAAAAAAAAAAAGAGAGAGAGAGAGAGAGAGAGAGACTCTAAGAATTACTCAAAGCTCATACATTTTTTTTTCCTTATCAACCATAAAGACTTCTTTGTTCATCTTAAGGCACTTCAGATATTGTACAAACTTAGGATATTAGAAGACAGACAGTCTGTGTTTCAGTCAACAATTGCTAAGGTTCATACAGAAATTGCTCCAGGCTGTTAGCCTCAATTACTTTGATCAGCGACATTCCATCCCAACTAGGCTTCAACACACACCTAAAAAGAAGTACAAACTCCCAGCTTACAGGACTCCTTGTTTTCCTCCATCCAACATCCACATTACAAAATGTGCCCATAAATCACACTGGTACCCATAAATCACACTGGTACCCATAAAACCAGGCCTAGGGAAGCAGAAGCAGGAAGGCTATGAGTTCAAGGCCATAGTGAAACTGGTTTCAAAAAAGACCCAGAAAAGAAAAAAATTACATGTAAATGAAGTATCCCTGAAGGTCTCAGAAATAAAGAAACTAATATAAGTATACTATAAGTGGTTTTATTTTCATGTGATTTTGGGAACTTTTTCACCAATTCGACTAATTTGAAATTACAGGATTCAAAAACAAGAATATGTAGAAACAGAAAAAAAAATTGTAGTAGAAACATAAAATATTTGAGTTTACAAGTAAATCACACCAAGTAGAGTTTTAAGCTTCTAGAACTCAAGGACTCTATTTTAACTAACTCAAGTCATTACCACAGTCTTTATTTCAATAGTAATTATATTATATCTGCTTAGAGTTAGCTTCATGACTTTTTTTCTTAACCTGGAACTTAAATTCATACCAAATTAAATGTTGCAATCAATTTTGTATGTCATTTCTGAGTTAGATAAAATATTGAGACACTTATGACTGAACAGAAGATTATTTCAACTTGATATTTTCATAGAGAAATTATAGAAACTAAAGTCCACCTACAACATAATTCCCCGTACTGCCGCTGTCCTCTAAAAACCATATCTCCAGATGTTACAACTTAATTTCTGCATTTCCTTGTGTGTTCCACACTGTTGACAAGTCTATACTGCATAGTCTATATATATTCACATGTAGTAAGGGTTGAGAACGTGAATACACATTAATTAAACTGCTGGAATTATACAGAGAAGAAATACGGGGTATGACTTTTGTTCAGGAAATAGCCCTGTTCTGAAATACTGCTCTTTGAGATTGTCTGTAGATTCCAGAATTAGAAGGGAAAGAGGGAAAGACAAGCCCATGAAAAGTTGTCAAGGTCCACGGAAAACACGCAGTGAGAAAAAAGGGGGAGAGGGGAAGCTAACTAAAGTTGAATGGATTATCGTAAAGTTTTACACTCTACCTTAATTGCAAGAAGACACCGTTGTAAAACTAGACGTCAGTCCTCTTTCTCCGTTAAAAGGAAGCATTTGAAAAGCTGAGCGCGTGGTGGCTTATGTGGGCAATCCTCACACTCCAGAGATGGAGGCAGGAGGATTGTCCAGAGTCTAAGGCTAGCAGGGACTAATGGATTTGGTACCATCCCTGATACCACCAAACAACAAGGAAACAAATAAGAAAGGAAGGAAGGAAGGAAGGAAGGAAGGAAGGAAGGAAGGAAGGAAGGAAGGAAGGAAGGAA
>NC_034601.1:68183535-68201042 GCF_900095145.1 Mus pahari
GAAGGAAGGAAGGAAGGAAGGAAGGAAGGAAGGAAGGAAGGAAGGAAGGGCTTTTTAAAAACTTAATTTTCTTAATAATTCACACAACCTGATCGCCACCCCAGCCATGTCCCTCTCTCTTTGCCCTCCATTCTCCTCAGAGAAGGGGAAGCCCCCCTCATGTACCGCCCTACCCTGGAACATCCAATTGCCATAGGTCTAAGCACATCCTCTTCCACTGAGGCCTGACCAGGAAGTCCTTTTAGGGGAAGGGGATCTAACAGCAGGCAACACTCAGACACAGCCTCCGCTCCAATTGTAAGAGGACCCACATGAAGACCAAGCTGTATATCTGCTGGAAATGAGTAGGCGGCCTATGTCCAGCTCCTGTGTGTTCTTTAGTTAGTGGTTCGGTCTCTGTGAACCCCCATGGGCCCAAGTTAGTTGACCCTCTAGGTCTTTTTGTGCTGTCCTTGACCGGTTTGTTCGATTCTATATCCCACTCTTCCACAAGACTCCCCAAGAATCCCCTGATGTTTGGCTGTGGGTCTCTGCGTCTGTTTCCATCTGCCGTTGAACGAAGCCCCTCAGGAGACAGTTATACTAGGCTCCTGTTTGCAAGCACAGCGGAGTATCAATAGTGTCAGGGACTGGCTCTCTCACATGAGATGTGTCTCAGATTGAGGCTGTCATTGGTTGGCCATTTCCTCAATCTCTGTTCCATTTTCTCAAAATCTGTTCATCAGTCCCTGCCCATCCTGTAGGTAGGGCCAATTCTAGGTTGACCCTTTTCTGGGTAGATTGGTGTCTCCCTGTCCCCGGTCTCCAGCTACTCCAGAGATGTCCTTTATCTATTTCTGTTCTACTCCCAGCCCTTTCCCATACCCCTTCTACCCACACCCGATCCCCATGCCTGTTCCCTTCCCCCATCCCTCTCCCACCCGCTCTCTCCCTTCATCCATCTCCGATGACTATTTTGCTTCCCTATCTGAGTTAGCTCCATGAATCCTCCCCTTGGGCCCTTAAGGAAGGACATTTTCCTAGGTTATTGATCTGTTTTGATCTGTGTTTCAAAAGAGACTTCAGACATCTTTCTTTACTGTTTAACTCATCTAGAAAAAAACGGGGGGATTGTGCATCCCAATCGCCGTAATGTTTGTGCTTTATGTTGTCTTTTGTCATATCATTTAGGAAAAATGGATCTTCTCAGGGTTAGAATATCTGGGCACTATGGGCACTTGCCATCCAAGGCTGAGGCTGGGGGCTTGCTGTGAGTTTAAGGTGACCTGGGTTAAGGATTGAGCTGGAGGCCATCCTGAGCCCAATTCAAAAGGAACCTGAGTCCCTGTTCAAAACTCTAGGGAAAAGACCAAGGTTTCTAGATTAATTTTTAAGTTTTTAATCGGCATTATGGCTGAGTATTTTCCCATAGTAACCTGTGGCCTTCTGTAACCGGGTGTCCAAATCTTTTTTTACATCTGTGACAGTTTCTAAAACCAAATTCTAAATGAAATCTTCTTGACCAAAAAAAAAAAAAAAAAACCACTTTGAGATTTCTGAAAGGTCATCTGGAAAATCTCAAAGACTTCTCTTACCTTCTAAGAGGGGAGACATTTACTGATCTAAGTTATTTTGTTTGCTAAATTCCATGGGAAGCATAATTAAATGAGAAATTATTTTTTTCAAGCTTGATTTGTATTTTAAGAGCCTATATGACTATTTCAGATATTATAGAGGGCCCCAGAAACATGACAGTGTCCTCTATTATTTGTCCTGGCATAACATTGTGTTCCCTGTTATAATCTTCAAATTCTGAATATCTCAGTGTTGTGTGACAGTTGTATAGTTGTGGATCAGCAATGTCCTCTGACCCTGACACATTCCACATTCCAATCCACAGAAACCCATTAAGATAGAAAGCAAACAACTCAATATTTTGGGGCAATGGGCGACAGGTTTCCAGTTGAGTCTAGATCTTGAACCCCGGGACCCGGTAGTGATAATTCACTTGCATGGGACAGAAGGCGTTCATTCATGTCTCCTGGACCCTGTCAGAGTTACCACCCCCACAACCCCCACAGGAGAGGCGTGGCTATTAGCCACATAGGAACAGCACCAAGCCCCCCCCCCATGCAAATAAGGCTTCCCCCAAACTCTCATTCCAAGCCAATGAGAGGGGCTTGCTGTCAGACCCTAAATCACTGTCACAAGGGTATAGAGAGAGGGCCATGCAGGGAATTAAAGGTATTTAAGAACTATTCCTTTGTCTGAGCCATTTGTTCCAAGAGCTGTTAACACTTGGGAAGAGATCTTCTCTCCCAAAGAGCTGCCCGGGGGAGGGGGGGGGCTGCCCCTCACTGTTTGTCTGTTGACCAAGCTTAACCCAATTGAGTTCAGAAAGACTTGGACCTGGAAGGCATGGCAAAGGCTTTGTCTCCCTGCCTGCATTCACTTTTCTCCCTGCTGGAGCCTTCCCACCTGGCCTGGTTAGAGATCCCCGTGGAAAACCTCTGGCACCCAGGCCAGCACAATATAGCTTTAGGAAGTCCCTGAAACTGAGCAGATTCACTAAACATCTTCATCTCAAATAGTATATAAGCTGTAAAGACTGACAAGGGTTTCTCACATACAAGCCAAGCTGCAAAGAAGACTCTCAGGCAAGTCCAGATGCCTGGACCAACCAAGATGCCTAGAAGAAACAAGGAAGGACATGCTCCAACCTGTTGAGCTGCCTACCTACCGTGCAGTGTGATTTATAGTAGTGAATTGTCACTGTGTTGTCATTGTGCTGGGGTGGGCTTTGGTGATAGTCTTTGAGTCATTTCTGCTATAAGTAACCCACACCTGGTTTCCTCTTATAAAACTCATTGGTCTGCTAAGTGGGACTTTCGTGTTATCCATACTTTGGTCTGTCTTGAGCTACCTATCTGGAGTGAATGCATTGATGACTGTGTGTGTGTGTGTGTGTGTGTGTGTGTGTGTGTGTGTGTGTGCACATGCACGCGCATGCACACATGTGCATGCATGAGTGCAAGCATGCGTATTGCGTCTCCCCAGGTATAGTCTATTTTACAGCACCCAGAGGCAAGCAAATTTCCCAGTCAACTACATGGTGGTACTGACCAATCAGATCCTTCACCAGTCACTGATTCCCTCCCATGACCTTTGGAAACCTCCTCTTTCAAGTGCAAACCAAAACACTTTGTCTTCAGTGAGAAGGACTACCTAAGACACCAAAACACCTAGGAAGTAACTGTAACAGGCCCTCCCAGGTAAGAGCCTCTGATGACACCGCTTAGAGAACCCTGAGCATCTTACCGAAGTAAGCAACAGTTTCCAGAATTAATGGAGACAGTGATGGGTTCATAAAACCACCAGCCCGAGATCAAGCAGGCCAAAAATTAATTACATGAGCATCCGTGAGCTGACGGGGAACAGCACTGGTGTCTTTTATGACAGCGTGGGATACGGCTGGGGTTCAGTGTTCCGTTTCCACATTTAAGGAGTGCGTTTTTCTCTTTTCTCAGGCCACGGGAAGTCACAATTCCGTAAATGAATCCTTTATACCCAAGGATGAAGCAGTTATCTTCACTCCTTATCTGATTGATTCCCTTGAGATTTTGGAAACCCTTAATAAGTAGCCTTTACTTCAGGACAACAGAGTTATTTGCATAAATTCGATAAGAATCTGCTCTCTAGTAATGATACCCAAACTTCATTTTATCAGTCAGTCTAATAGAGTCGCATTAAGTATGTGTGTGCGTGTATAATTACTTACTATATATATGAATATGTATATATATATATATTTACTCTTTCAGTTCTGTTCCTTCAGTGAAGCTGGGGTAATACATTCCCTAAGCCTTGTAAATTTCATTTTATTTTCTAAGCTTTAAGTAACTTGCTCCCAGAAAAGAATGTTTCAATTCAGAGGAAACAGCCACATAGTACATCTTCCTACATTTATTTAGGACCTGCCCTGGAAAGACTTCACTGTCTCCCCAAAGCACCATGACCTAATGGCTAAGACTTCCATGTAAGAGCCATTGGGATCACTTCAGTGCTAAGCTGTTGCTCCAGGATCACAGAGCAGTAAAGACATTTACTTCCTAGCAGATCTGTGATCCATAAGGCACTTGAACGATGTCAAGAAGATGGAAATTTACCCGAGTTTATGAGGAAGAAATGAAATCTGGTAGTAAATTCTTGTTCCTAATTTCTTGACTCAAAGGCTGTTAGAAGTTCAATCTAAGATCCCTTATTAAACACCACCAAAGTAAACTAAAAAACAAGGCTATTTGTTCAGTTACTCATTTTGCTGCATTTATATAAATAATCAGTTTATAACACGAAAGTGATAGTGTTGCTTTTTTTATTGAAATGGGAGTGACTGAAAGAGAAATTGTTTATGATGGGAAACTGTAGCCGGTGTTACCACTATTCCCAGGTTATCTCCCTTATTGATGTTCTCAGGTTATCTCCCTTACTAACATTCCCAGGTTATTCCTCACTCTTCTGTGGTATTGTCGCGGACCCCTAAACTCCGACCGGCAGACAGGGGGGGGGGGGAACGACACAAACGCCAAGGAAGGTTCCAAACAGATTTTTTCTTTATCTCTCCGAACAGCTTTTACCTCTCCCTCTTACAAACAGCTTTCTCTAACCCTCTCCTGGCTCCAACTAAACCCAACTGCACTCCTCTCCAACTCCTCTCCAACTCCTCTCCAACTGAACTTTTTACAGCTTTTCCCCCACAGCCCCACAGCGTTCTTCTCCTTCCCTCCATCCCTCCCTCCCTCTTCCGGGGCAATTTTTCTCAGTCCTCAGAGCTCCTTCAAAACAACCTTCTCCCTTCTGCCTGGGGTGCATCCTGTTTTCAGTCCTGACCTAATCCCTCCCCGCTCTCCTGGATCCGGTCAGAGTTCAGCCAGGGCAGGCAGTGATTGTCCAGTGACTCAGCAGGCAGACAGTACAGGATCGTCCACACAGGCTCAGCAGGCTCAGGTTCTTGCAGCCAGGGAACACGGAGCTTGGCACACCCGCTCCCCACACGGTATCACCACTTCGAGCTGCTACTACCTTCCTTTAAAATCTGGCAAGCTGACTCTGGCAGCTTGACCTGACTGACAGGTTATCACAGTTTGGCCGCTCAGAGCTTGTACCACAGGATGCATTTTCTAGCCTCTATTCCTAGAGTTGACTGTGATTGGGACCATGCCATTAGGATCCTCATCTTGCTACCTTGGTACACTAGGGACCTAGATCTACATCTGTCCTCAGTCGGCTGCTTCCTGGGAATCCATAATAGAAAAAAGCTTGCTTAGGGTCTGCTCCAACCACTCATCTTTCTTTTCCTTTGTTGTCTTTAGAAATGTCCCTTGTTAAATGACTATCACTTAAAGTTTGTGTCACATAAAGCCCAAGTTTGCCAAATGTCTTACCCCAGTTTATACTTTCTCCTGAAATAAAAAAACAACTGTTTAACTGGAGTGGCCCATCTCTAGGGTGGAAGGCAGGCTCGGCTCACTGGGACACAGGATAATCAGACACTCAGCAACCTGTCTGAGAAACCTGTAGATCAGCCTCAGATGGAGTCATCAAGGCAACAATAAAACTTTCTATCTAATAATGGAAAAGTCTTAGAAGAATTCAGTTATCCTACATCTTCTCCCACAGCCAGATTTATGGCTTGGAGGAATATGGAGAAAGACTCTTGGCACTTTTGTAAATAAATGTTATCATAAATGTTATCTTAAATTTGTTTCCCCTAATAATCTAATTTTTTTCCTAAGGAATCTATAGGTTCTTCCCACAGAAAACTTTTTGCCCCTCTCTTTTCCCTTTTTTCTTTATTATTTTATGTGTATGAGTACATGAGAAAGAGAGAGAAAGGCAAAGATGGATTTGAAGATGCTCTGATGCCAGCTTTAAAGATAGAGCGAACTCTGAGGAGATAGATGTTATGGTTTGACTTCAGAACATCTCCTAGGGGCTCACATTTTGAAGCCCTGGTTTCCAGTGCAGCAATGTTAAGTGGTGGAGGGTCATTAGGTCATGAAGACTCTGTCCCACTGAATTCATAATTTAAATGTGATTTTTGTTATTCACAGGTGACAAAACTTTCACTGGAGAAAGTAGATCACTGGGATGGTATCCTGGAATGGGATCTCTTCCCTCTATATTCTTAAACTCTCTCTCTCTCTCTCTCTCTCTCTCTCTCTCTCTCTCTCTCTCTCTCTCTCTCTTTCTCTCTCTCCACCTTTCTTCTCTTCTTCTTCCTCTATCCCTTCTTTCCTCCTTCCCTGTCTCCTTGCCCATGATGAAGTGTATGCTTGGTTTCATAAATTGTTCTTCTGCATGCCCTTAATCCCAGAACTCTAGAGGCAGAGCTAGGCAGATCTCTGAGTTCAAGGCCAGCCTTGTCCTTGTCTACTGAGTGAGTTCCATGACATTCTGGTCTACAAAAGAAACCCTGTCTTTAAAAAAAAAAAAAACAGAAAAACAAGAAACAAACAAACAAAACTATTCTTTCACCACAATGTCCCACGTCCCACCTCCCTCATGAAGCGAGGTAATTCTGGACTGAGACCTCTGGGATTAGAAGCCAAACTAAATTTTCTGTTCCTTAAGTTGTTTCTCTCTTGTATTTGTCAAAGTGATGGAAAAACAGAGTACAAAGTGCAAGTGCCCTTCAGAAAGTTGAAAAGGCAAGGTTAATACTTACCGCCACCGCCACCACCACCACTGCCACCCTCTGCCACCAATAGGAATTCACAATCGATTGTGGTGTGATTATAGATGTTCTTCTCTCCAGAGCTACAAATAATAAATGACCTCGGCTTTGATCCACCCAATTCACAGAAATTTGTCCTAGAATGGGTTAAAAATAAGATGACTAACTGTCTTAGCATAAAGGTCACTAGTTTTGATCAGGTGCTTACCCAAGGCATACCCAATAACAGGCTCTTTTTCTTACCTATATTCAACCAAGAACATAGGTTAACAGGGACCTGGAAAGTCCCTGAAGACTACAGCCGGAGTACCATAGCAGGAGCATGATAACAGGAACACTACAGCCAGGGGGAGCACTACAGCCAGGGGGAGCACTACAGCCAGGGGGAGCACTACAGCCAGGGGAGCACTACAGCAGGAGGAAGAGTGAATCTCAGGTCCATTCCTCTGTACTTCGGACCAGGAAGCAGCACATCTCCTTTGTTTGTCATCCATTGCCAGAGTCACATGACCTGGCTAACTGAAAAGGACCAAGACTGCCCTCTTGTTAACTGAGAATGGGAGAACTGGATATCTGTGAGCATTTGGAATGCCAGCCCTTGCCTCCCACGTCTCAGAAGCACTGACTTGACCTGCTCCAGACATTTCCCCCTTCTGTTGCAGCAGTGCTGGTCTGTATGGGGATGGTCTGTTCCTTACGTTGTTGATCACAGAGAATTTTTTCATGTTTACAGGCCATATAAAGATTTTTGACTACCCAGGCCAGGCTAATGCAAAGCTACTAATAATCAAAGTACTAAAGAATTATATTTTAATAATACTTTGTAAGATACCAGTTACAAGTACACACCATAATATCCTCTAACCTTTTTTCATGTGCCAGTAAGGTCGTTTTTTGTTTTTTGTTTTGTTTTGTTTCATTTGTTTCTTTCTTTGTTTGTTTGAATCTTATCTGCCCCATATTCAAGTCCAACAGACCAATAAGAACCATTTTGTTCCTCTTCATAGAAGAAAACAATGTAATATTAAACATGAACTCTGCTAGTGTTCTCTAGAGAGTACTTATCTATTTCATAAAATTTTATATAATTTGGTGAGTGTGTGTGTGTATATGTGTGTGTTTGTGTATGTGTGTGTATGCGTGCACATGTATGCACCTTAAAATATCCTCATTTGGCTATGATGCTATTTTATGCATAGTTAAATATAATAGATAAGAAAATCATTTTCAAATTGTTTATTTATAAGTATGGTTATAACTAGATGATTCCAAGCTGTAGTAGATGCACTGCTAAGACAGATCGCAGTGAGCCCTGCCCATTGTAAATCAGGCTTAGCATTATCTTGTGTTATTAAACAAACAAACAAACAAACAAACAAACAAAACAAAACAAAACCCTCTAAGCTTCTGCTCTTTTCCTCCTGGTTTTAGGGTGAAATGCTCTGCTTGGAAGTTTAGAGGTAGATGCCTCAGCTCTCATACGCTGCTGCTTTCTGACAGCCCTGGGACAGCTGTCAGGTTCAAGTCACAAGGACAAAAGAGTAGCACAACCACCAATCAAGCCAGCCAGCCGGGAGGGAGGGANGGGAGGGAGGGAGGGAGGGAGGGAGGGAGAGAGAGAGAGAGAGAGAGAGAGAGAGAGAGAGAGAGAGAGAGAGAAATGAAGCAAGCCAGCCCAGTGATATTCCCCAGCTGAAGGAAACAAGAAGTACCATATGGCCTGCGAATCTCCCTCCTGGAAGCACAGAAACCTTCTTAAGTTCCCCTTCCCCTCCAAAGACAAAGACCTCCCCCCAAAAAACAAAAACAAAAACAAAAACAAAAACAAAAACAAAAAACTTGATGATCAACTTTCAGTAGCTTTTGTTAAGTTCAGGATTCTTCTCTTCCTATTTGGCAGCTTCCCCCTGATGGGGCCTATCCTCTTCATCTTCTTTAAATACTCACATTGAGCCCCTCAAAGCCCAGTGGGGCCCATATGGCACCCTATACATTTGGGCTTCAGGGAGGTTGTCTTACTTTTCCAATGCTATGACAAAACACCCTGGCCAAGGCAGCCTCAAGGAGAAAACGTTTATTTGGGGCTCAGGGTTCCAGAGGTAGCTGAGTGACAGCAGGTGGATCGGGAGCTCAGAGCTCACTTACTGATCAACAGAAAGGAAGCAGAGAGACAGGACTCCAAACCTCACAGCTCTGCCACCAGTGATGTGCCTTCTCCAGTTAGGCTACATCCCCTCATCTCCCCAGCAGCTGCCAACTGGGCACCAGTGTTTCAACCCTACAAGAAGTATGGAGGAAATCTCGTTCCAAACAACACAGTGGGAAAACATCTGGGGGAGCTGACACAGGAAGAAGAGAAATTTTCAGAGCCCATTCATAGGCCACACTAATAATAATAATTGGTAATGATAAATTTAAAAATTAAGTTCTGTGCAACTGAATACAAATAGCCAATACCTGAGAAAAGATAAGTCATGTTTTAACTAAAACTTGATGCTATACAAAGAACGGGTCTAGCTTTCAGTCATGAATGTTTCTCTACTAAAGACTTCCTATTTTTTTTTTAAGATTTATTTATTTATTATATGTAAGTACTCTGTAGCTGTCTTCAGACACTCCAGAAGAGAGCATCAGATCTCATTACAGGTGGTTGTGAGCCACCATGTGGTTGCTGGGATTTGAACTCAGGACCTTTGGAAGAGCAGTCAGTGCTCTTAACTGCTGAGCCATGTCTCTAGCCCCTTTCTATTTTTTTAAAGATGTGTTTTATTCTTCTGCGCGCACGCGCGCACACACACACACACACACACACACATACACACACCAGAGGAAGCCAGAAGAAAGTATCAGATCTCCTGGAGCTGGAGTTACGTAGGTTGTGAGCCGCCTGATGTACGTGTTGCGAAGCAAACTCAGATCCTCTGCGATAACCATAGCACTCTTAACTTCTGTCAGATCTCTAGTACTGTGGTCAGAGATTTCCTAAACCATACAGTCCAAGATGGACAATTCAGAGGAGAACCATGCTCAGTGAATGTATGCTTATATATATATTGACTTTTGCTTCTAACATTTGTTTTTTACGTTTTCTTTTGTGTGTATGACTGTTTAGCCCTGTGCTTGCATGGTCAGTGTCCCAGGAGGCCAGCAGAGGGTGTTGAATGCCTGGAACTGGATTTGCAGACAGTTGTGAGACTGAGAATTGAACCCAGGAGCTCTCTGTAGGAGCGGCAGGAGCTCTTAAGGCAGAGCTGTCTCTCCAGCCCCAACTTTTACTTCTTCTTCACTTTCAGATAAAAGAAAAAGAAAGTGATACAGCGCTTTTTAAAGGAAAGGGTACGGGGAGATTTACTACTGGGCATTTCCACTCCTGCTCATCAGAGGCATGCTACAGCATCAAAGGGCATCTTTTCCTTGGGGTAGTTGTACTGATAGATAGTCAGTAGTAATCTGCACCAAGTAATTTCACTGCCATATTATTCCCAGGAATTGTCTTATAACCTACAATGAGATAAAGAATTCTTCTCTTATTGACCTCTTCCTTTAGGACCAGGCAAAGAACCTATTAAATTCCTACCTCAAATTATGCCTATAGACAATCTTAAAATCCAAGGTTATAAGTCATATAATCGTGGCCACTGGTTAAATCATTTGGTAATAAAAATACATTCCCTCCCTGTTTTGAAGGATAACCCTGGGAACTAAGATATGGTAAAGGACAAAGCTATGCAAGCACATATAAATCACATGTACGCTTGTGCAGTAAGTCAGGCAACTTCTGCTTCCATCCCCTCTCCATGATTCTCCACTCAGACAGATCCCAAGCTTTTGATTAAACACACTTACACACACACACACACACACACACACANANANATATANANATATATNTNTNTNTATATATATATATATATATATATATACATATATAATATATATATATATGCCTTTATCTATACAAATTATGTAAAGTACTATTCAGCTCCATACTACCCATTCTCTAATAATGACCGACTCAGGATAAAAGCTCTGGCCAAGTTTATGACTGCACGGAAAGTTAACTGACCTGCTAGGCATCAGCCAACCACGCTTCGAAGGTAAGAAATCTGACCGTTCACCTGCAAAGCATTTATTTTGCTGATATATTTGAGGGGAGTCTGGTAACAAGCGGCATCTATGCATTCAAATTTTCTGAGAGGTTGATCTGCTTAATTGTCTTCATCTGTGCGACTGGCTACACTAAAGTCCTAAACAGTGGGCAGCTGATGACCAATGGACATTTCTGTCGCTAATCTGAAAACGAGGAGATGGAAGGTTTGGGCTAGGTAGTATTAATTTTGGTAACTGAAGGTAGACTTCTTTCTTCTTTGTTTTTTGTTTGTTTGTTTCTCTCTTTCTGCATTCATGGTAAGGGTAAATAAAGTGTGCATGCACACATACATGAGTGTGAAGGTCAGAGGTCAACGTCAGGACCCGATCCTCAGGAACCATCATCATTGTTTTCTACGAGAGGATGACAAATGATTTGAGAGCTCAATGACTGGACAAGGCTCTGCCTGTCTCCAGCTCTCCAGCGTCAGGATTATAAGCACATGCTGCAATACACAGCTATGTGAGTGCAGGGTATCAGGCTCAAGTACTCACACCTGCATAGCAAGTGCCGACTGAGCCAGCCACCTCCTCCTCGGCGCCCTGCCTACTGCCTCTCCTACCAGTGTCCTCTTGCTGTGTATTCAGAGTGCAGGGTATGAAGGGGTCTTTCTGTGACCTCTGTCACCATCACATTGATCAGGGCTCTTTCTTAGTTTCCTCATCTCCTAACAAAGGCCCCACTTTCTAAAACATCCCCCTGGGGTTGTGGAACTCAGCACATGAATTCAGACCACTTGAATTCTGAATTGTACTTTACAACAAGGCCCTGTGTACCATCCGTCCCAATCCGGGCTTCAACTGTCAGCATATGAAGAAGCCACAGGCTCATTCCCTGGTCTTAATAACCCCTGTCCCAGTGCCGTGTGTCACAGTTTGGTAAGCGTGACCCTAGGCCAGCTGTTCTCAACTGTCTGCCTTATTTCAACAATCAAAGTTTCATTTTCTCCAAATTAAAACAAAATCCTAAAAGGATTTTGTGCTTGAACATTAAACTGAGAATTCCTGACTTTTGAATTACTTGGAACATCTAGCTAATTTTAGAAACACGACTGGATGTCTCTGTCAAGACTTAATTCTTATTTGAAAAATCAGATGAGGTCAGCCTCTACTTCTCTTGGGATTTCGCTCAGTTAACACAAAATGTCTTTACCTTCTATTTACTCTCTGTGAATAGCTCTGCCTCACTTTTAAATTGTGCCTGTGTTTAGAAAATAGATACAGAGAAGGAAAAAAAAAAACAGGAAGTGAAATTTTTTTGAATGTAGATAATTTGGTACTGTGTTCCAGAATCAATGAGAATTTGTTTCTAAATGGCTTCACCAGTGTGGACACCCTTCGCATACTTCCAAATTGCTGAGAAAACACATTCCTTTAAAATGGCGCATTAAAAGCAGACAGAGTCACTCATGCCTAATATCTTGGTATTCAGTAGACCGAAATAGGAAGATCATGAGTTCAAGGCCAACCTGGGCTACACAGCAAACCCTGAGCTACCCGGACTCAAAGTAAGAAGAGTAACACAAAGGAATGAAACAAGGAAATGAGGATGTCGTGTGACACTCGCTTCTCCGGGACTCATTTCACTCCTCCCAGTCCTGGTTCCAGAGTGCTCCCTGAAAGTGCACGAGTAAGATGAAGCCGTTTTCTATAGAACTATCACATCATCCCTATAACTAAAAGATGCTTTTCGTTTTGCTCTGAACTCCCTTTCAGTTTATCTCTAACAGGAAAACAATCATTCAGCTCCTCCCCAGGAAGTTCTCAGAGGTGGAGCTAAAGGTGAGGACAGAAGACTGGTGATAACTCAGTCCAGAGGGGGGTCACACCTACCTACCAGGTCTTGGAAGATAAGAGTGGAGAGGGGAAAGGAAGACAGGAATTAGCAGAAGGGAACTTGGCTGTTGGGCTGTCCAAGCACAGAGACAGTGCAGGGGCTCAGCTTCCCCATTCAGTTCCTCTCTTAGAAAAAAAAATAAGAGGAAAGTCCATTTCAGTTTCCTACACTGGGAGGTGGATGAAACCTAAAAAACCCCCTGCTGGCCACTCCTATTTCTGCTCTATTAGTGCCTTTAAAATATAAGGCACACAAATTCACTTACTTTATCCATATTTATAACATAGTTTAACTTTCCATAAGTAACTGGGATTTCTTTTATTTTTTTTTCTTTAATTTAATTAAATCCACTATACCAACATAAACTCCTAAAGACATGTCCATGACTTGACTGTCTTTGATCTTTAAAAAAAAAAAAAAATCGATTGTTTAAAAAAAATAATACATGTTTCTGGTAAAGTGGAATCTAAAATTATGTAACTAATTGTTATTTTTATCTTAAAGTGAGGAGAAATGTTTTCTTACTATCTCAAGAACATGAAAAAATTTTTTAAATTAAGTAATAAATCAGTTTTGTCCAAAATTATTTCGACTCATGATCCTCTGTCTTAGTCTAGGAAACTGGCAATAATTATGCATAACAACCAAAAGCCTTGGCTGACTTTGTTCTGTGCTCTAAGTTGACTCTACGAGGTCAGTGTGCAGCCTTCTCCTCTAGAAAAGAGAATTTCCTAGAGCGGCCTGACCCAGGTTGTACAGGAATGTAAATAAAAATGACTGAGGATTCCTTTCTTTGCACAAAACAAATATTTCATTACTTCGTATATCGTAATCCTCTTTCTCATGTCTAACAAAGGCATCTTAGCATCAGCCGAATACTTAAAGCCTACTCTTAAAACAAAAGAACTAGTCCGATTTGTCATCACTTCTATTTAATTATATTTGTAAAAGAAGTGTGATTAATGGCACAGAAAGCATATGCTTTGTGAGAGTGACAGCCCTGTCACAGTGAGCACAAAACTTTCCTCTGAAATGGACTTCAGGGTCTTCTGCCTGGCAAGCGTGGGCATGCGTGGACGGGCAAGAGAGAGCTGCCACAGTTTTAGCATTGCCATAGCTTTGGTTGAGACTCTCTTCCACATGAACAAGTCTTTCCTCATTCCTGACATCACTGACCTTTAGCAAGTCTACGGTTCCTCCATTCCACAGCCTTTGTAAGAACAGGAATGAATCTGCTACATGGCATTCTGTACGTGAGCTTAAGAACGTTCTATATTCCAGAACACACTACTCCTTCAGGCTAGGGATACACCTGCATGACGGAACGTCTCCTACCACGTGTGCATTCCTGTGATTGCTTCCTAACACCACAAAGGGGACAATAAAAAAAAAAAAAAAGAATAAAATAGAAGGCAAAACCTTAAGCTCTCAGAGTCAGCAGTATGAACGCAAGCCAGGACACGCTAAACTTTCCTGAGGCAGAGTCCAGTCGACAACTTTATGACAATCTTCCTGGATTGAGCTTTGCCTAAGACCTTCCCGTTGGTCATGAGACAGTCAGGGGACTGAAAATGTGTCACTTGATTAAGTTTTTCAGGCTGATGACAAGAAGGTAAGCAACTATGTTATCCAGGAGGTTCCAAAGTCCCATGTCCATTCTGGGTCAACAATAATTCCCCTCCCTAAGTCCAGACACTGCTTGTCACCTAAAGCCCTGTAGGGGGCAGTTTCCTAAAGCTGAAGCCGAAGAGATGATGGGCTGCCCAGCTCAATTGAAGAAGCCAGCTAGTGTGAGTTGCCAGAAAGTTCCTGAACCTAAGAACTTCTGTTACAGAAAATGCTATTTCCCAGGCTATCAGAAGAATCATCTTTCCCCCTCAGGGCAAGGCTGGCTCTGCACACACAAGTAGAGAGCATTTTCTTGGGCCTCCAGTTCAGACAGAGGAGAGTCATTTCTGTGTTGTTTATGTTCACTTGCTCTTTCACCCTAAGTTCAAAGGTTTGACTGCACCTCAGCACTTCAAGCCCTTGGGCGGTGATCACAACGTTCCATTGCATAGACACTCCTGAGGGGGGCAACATTGAACCTGTCAAGGATGGTTTCCCCTGCTTGTGGGCTCTAACTCTTCTCTCTCTAAGAGTAACTAACTAACTGCAGAGCTTTCTGCAGGAAAGACTCATTGATTTAGAAAGAAAAATGTTCCAGGTTCAAAGTTGAGCCAAGCAGTCCTTCTGTCCCACCAACAAGTATTAAGTACATGCTCACTCGTGTTTGCTTTCTCAAGAGAGATTAGGAAAAGGAAATGGGAACACATTTGTATAGAATTTTCCTGAATCAAAAGTTATTATTGAAACCCAATACTACCCTGAAGCAAACAACCTTCTATACTCAGTTTTAATATCAATTAGTTAATTGAAAATACTAATTGCCTATAAAAACCTTCCATTTTCACTGAAAAACATCCACAGCACATAAAGTATATTTAAATATATGATACCCTAGGAAACAAACATTCTGGAAGTACTGCTAATGACTTTGTCTTGCCAAGTTTGGACAAAGGGGCTTCAATTTTGTTTCTTTAGTTCTGGGGCCTGAACCCAGGGTCCTGTGCATGAGAAACAGAGAGTCAGAAACTCCAAATGTTGAACAAACTTTGACTTCCTCATAGAAAAGTGAACCAGTGATTTCTCTAGACTCTGAGGGAAAGGCAGTCTTTTCAGATTATAAACTGTGAATGACTTCTCTTTCTAGACCACTGTGTTATGACAAATTTGCTACATTTTATAACCGAGCAATGTTTTGACTGTTGGGGAATACTACAAAGTATGAAAAAACATGTGAGTATACACGTACTCTCATATAACCCAATAAGCTTACATCAGTATAAGTGTTTTTGTACTGACTGTAATAGTCCAAGAGTTTGTGTTGACAGGAAGCACATAACCAAATGCATGATTATGTTAATAACTATATAAATATAAACTTTAGTGAACTAGAGCATTTAATTCTGTATTACTTCATTAAGTAAATGTACTTGCTACCTTAAGACCCCTTCACTGTATACTGATGAGCAGCTAGGATTCTCAGAGACTCTCAAATCCTCAGTGTTCTGCTGCCCTCAATTATGCCCTTCTCTTGTTCACAGGAACCCTTATCCACTTGACACTCACTAAGCCACTGCTGTGAACTTTGCTTTGAGTTTGATCTCAGTGATCTCCAAGGCCACTAATTATTTCTTCAATGTAAAACACAATGAGCACTCAGATGTCACATATTTAATATTTTTGAATGAGATTGCTACTTTCCTTTAAAAGTTGCATTAAAATCCAACTCCTGGGACCCCAGAAATATGGCCTTACTTGGAAGTAGAGTCATTGCAGATGTAATTTGGAATAGGATGAGGTCATACTAGAGTAAGCTGGCCCTTCAGCCAACATTTCTGGTATTCTCATACATAAATGTGTGTTGGAAGATACACATGCTAAAGACACAATGTGACAGCACAGACAGATTGTTATGCACTCCCAAACCAAAGCACATCAAAATTTTCTGGGGAACCATAAGAGAATAAGGAAAGGCAAAAACGAGTTACCCTACAGGTTGCAGAGGTGGCCTGTAGCTTCCAACAACTCCAGAGAGCCTCGAGAATGGTTAGACAACAGAGCACTATAGTTTTCAGAAGCCTGGCTTAAGGTAGTTCACTATAGAAGTTCAACTGCTTACTTTATGTCCTTAAAATCCTCCGGTCCACTGAGCCCCACACTGTATTTTTTTTCAAACAACCGTACTACAGTCTCAACATTCTTCCAAGTTCCTAATATGCTGAGGTTCCTTGAGACACCCAAGCAACCCCACACTCTATGACAACGTATATGTTAGCGCTTCTCAAGCCCATAACCATATTTTGACCCTTTCTATAGTTCCGTACATCAACCGATGGACTATATGTCTGTACAGCAGAGCAAGCTCCATCATACACAATGGGCAAATCCACTCTGAGTTAATATACTTCCTACCATTTATTTCCCCAAAGGTAATGCAAAAGGTTCTACAATATGACTTCCCATGTCCTCTAGTTTTTCAGTATTTTTTAAAGAAAGAAATATATGCATGTGGACCCTTGACATAAAGATGGACAAGGGACCTTGAAAATGATGAGGCGCTTACCATGCTTTCCCCTTCCTCTTCCTCTATTCTTCATGAGAGGTGATGTATCTGATGGTTTCTGCAAGCCAGAGTTGCTTCTCAATAAGCCCCAGTATGGGATCCATTTCACTATGGATGTATGTAAAATAGTCTACCTATAATGTATAATAGAAACATTGAACATACATAGAATTAAAAATAAGTTTAAGAAACAATACCTATATAAAATTAGAACAAGGGTTTTTTTTTTTTTGAAAGAATGGAACTGAAGTTCTAATGAATAGATGTATGTAATGCCTTAGTATAGGAGGCTATATACATGTGATACCTCTCAAAATTATTTCATATATTTAAATCCTACTCCAGTAAAAAAAATAGTAATATTTAGCATTGAAAAATAAAATATGTTGGAATAAACCTATTCAATGAGACAAAAGATTTCTAAAATGAAAACCTTAAGATACTGAAGAATTAAAGAAGACATTGAAGCCAGGCTGTGGTGTCACACACCTTTAATCTTAGCACTTGGCAGAGGCAGGCAAATCTATAGCTTGGTCTATAGAGAGAATTCCAGGAAAAGTCAGGACTAACTGAGAAACCCTATCTTGAAAAACCAAGACAAAGAAGTAGAGGAGGAAAAAAAGGAGGAGGAGGAGGAGGAG
>NC_034601.1:68201180-68202793 GCF_900095145.1 Mus pahari
GGAAGGAAGGAAGGAAGGAAGGAAGGAAGGAAGGAAGGAAGGAAGGAGAGAGAGACAGAAAGAAGGAAACAAAGAAAGAAAGAGGAGGGGAGGAAGGGAGGGAGGGAAGGAAGGAAGACAGAAAGACAGACAGAGATATATAAACATTGGAAGATAGAAAGACCTCCGATGTTCTTGGGTTGGAAGAAGTAATATTGTAAAACTGACTATCATACTAAAAGCAATCTATAGGTTCCATGCAATTCCAATCAAAATCCCATCATCATTCCTCAAAAAAGAAAAAAATGTGGAAAAGCAGTATTAAAATGTATGTGGAAGCATAAACAACCCTGGGTAGTCATACCAAACCTAAACAAGAAGTAAACTGCTAGAGAAATTACCATACCTGACTTCAGGTTGTACCTCAGAGCCTCAATATAAAAACCAGCATATGGCACACGGAGAAACATACAGATAAATGGACCACTAGATACAGATAGAAGTCTACACAACTACAACCACCCAAATCTTGGCAAAGATGCCAAAACTATGCATATAGAAAAGACAGCATCTTCAATGAACAGTGCTTGGAAAACTGATTATCACATGTAGAAGCATGAAATCAGATTTTTACCTCTTATTCTGCACAAAACTCACATAAAATAGATTACCTCAGTGTAAGATCTGAAATTCTGAAACTGCCAGAGGAAAACATAGGAAGTATACTTTGACATGCAAACTTGGTAAGAACTTCCTGGGAAGGACTCTAGTTGCACAGTAAATAAAGCCAACAACTGATGGAGGGGGGACCTCATAAAACTATGACCATTCTATGTAACAAAGGAAAGTGACAATCAGTAAGTGAAGAGGCAGCCTCCAGAGAAGACTTTGCCAACTGTACATATGTCTGAATATTAATTCAGAGAATTAATGTCTGAAATACAGCAAACTAAAGAAAAAAAAAAGAGTTAATCATTAAAAACCATGAACAACTAAGCTGAAAAGCAGGCCATAGAATCAGAGACCTCTCAAAAGAACCTCAAATGTCTAGGAAATGTGTTTAAAAGTATTGGCCATTTTTAACCACCAGATAAATGTAAGCTAAAAACTATTTTTGATCTCTCTTCCTAATTAGTTATAATGGTTATCATAAAAGTAGCAAATTACAATAAATATAGAGAAACTTATATACTGTCCATAGGAGGGTAAACCATCCTTACAAACAGTTGGTCAGGGAAGTCACTCTGGAAATGGATATGTAGAAGTGAAAACAGAAGTACCATGGGATCCAACTCTACCACTCTCATATACTCAGAGGACTGCATCTCCTGCTACAGCAATGCTTCCACAGATGTATTTATTGTTTTTCTAGTCACAATAACTTGAAAATGGAATCAATCCATATGGCCACCAACTGATGAATAAGTAATTAGGATGGGGTACATGTGAACAGCAGAATTTTATTCAGCTATAAAGAAAGGTGAAATTTAAAATTTTGCCAGAAAAGAAAGGAAAAGTAAAGAAAGGAAAAGAAAGGGAGAGGAAAGGAAAGGAAAGGAAAGGAAAGGAAAGGAAAGGAAAGGAAAGGAAAGGAAAGGAAAGGAAAGGAAAGGAAAGGAAAGGAAAGGAAAGGA
>NC_034601.1:68202833-68246505 GCF_900095145.1 Mus pahari
GAAAGGAAAGGAAAGGAAAGGAAAGGAAAGGAAAGGAAAGGAAAGGAAAGGAAAGGAAAGGAAAGGAAAGGAAAGGAAAGGAAAGGAAAGGAAAGGAAAAAAACAATGGAAGGATGAAACTGCAGAATATTCTATTGGGTAAAGAGGGAACCTGGACCCAAAAATAACAATGCCACATGTCCTTCTCTTATGTGGTTCATTGTTTTCAACTTTTTAACTTGTAAATGTAACTTGAACTATCTGGAGGAGGAGACCAATAAAGGTTGTTGATCATAGAACACATGTGATACTAAAGTAAAGGGAGAAAATACAGAGAATGACAAGATATAAACAGGGTTGGGGGTGAGGGATAGAGGAAGGGAGGAGGTGGGCAAGAGGATGAACCAGATGAGATCTATGAAGAAACCATATGGTAGCCAACCATGGTAGTTTAAATGAGAATGGGCCCCTTAGGCTCATAAATTTGAATACCCAGTCCCCAGTTGGTTAGATTAGGATTAGGAGGTAAGGCATTGTTGTAGGACATACACCACTGCAAGAAGATGAGATTGGTTTTTGTATCTTCCCAAGACTCCACTTCTCCAAACTGGACATCTCTATCTCTCTCTCCATCTCCAACTTGTGGACCAAGATGTAAGCTCCCGTGCCTTGCCATCATGGACTCCAAACCCCTGAAATGATAGATTCCAAATTTTATACCATGCCTTGGTCATGGTGTTTTATCAAGAGAATTAAGACATTTCGTAATTAGTGTATCTATGAACTGATTAAGCTAATAACTATATTTTATGTTTTTCAATATATGCTGATTAATATGTATATACTTAAAAAACAGCCTGCACAAATAAATAATGCTGATCTAGATACTATGGGTAGTGAAACAAAAATTCCAGTGAGAATTATAGGATACCTCCCTATGATAGTTAGCCAGGAAGGTCTCAGACACCCTCAAAAACAACACAGGCTATTTCATGTTCTGGTACTGTAAACTAGTCAAAGGCCCACGGTTTGGGAAGCTACAGGCGCCAGAGATAAACCTACTTACATTTCCATAAATGGAAATCCATCTTATATTTCTAACTAGATTATTGATACCTTCAGCCTTTGTCCAAAAAGCTTTTGTTTGCAGTGAAGAGAGGTTAATGCATAGACCCATAGTTGGTCAAGGTGCTGAAAGTAAGTGACAGTTGAATGCTCAGCCCTCAATGAGACATCCATGTCATAGTTTTCAAGGTTCAGGGGACATTACCAAAGAGAGATGAACAGAGTGTAAAATCTACATGACAGAGATGAACGTGGTGATAGGCTCTCTTCTAGGTATGACAAGGCCATTGCAGCAATGAACTCAGCAGCTACGACTACCTGCATATGACTGGGTCTGTCAGTACTCAGTCATGGACAGATGGGATCTAGCCCTTCTTTGAAGAGATCTTAACAAGTGATGGCTACTTCAGGAGGGAGAATCACTTCAGGGAGCACTGGTTAAACCCAGGGAATTGCAAAACAAAGCCAAAACTAAACAAGAAGCCATGATAGTAGGGTGTGGAAACATGCTATGGGCAAAGTGACACTGGGAATGGGAAGAAGAAAAGATGGGGTAGTGGATGTGATGAGAATGTATTATACATAAACAGGAAATGGCCAAAGAATAAATTAACTTAAAATAACAGGAGATGATAGATAGATAGATAGATAGATAGATAGATAGATAGATAGATAGATAGATAGATGATAGATAACTATAATCAAATTAACATGCTCTTATATAAGTGAGAATCGCCAGAAAAGTATTTGTGTTAGAAAGGAAGAAGAAGAGGTCATAGTTTATGACACAACATACATATCCAAACTCTAGAGCACTCAAAACACCAGACTTTAATAAACAGGTAAGTCACTGATAAAGTACAACAAGCCTAAAAATAGTCCCAAATATGTATAAAGCTGCAATGTATTGGAAAATTGAAATTATAAATTATTAGGGAAATGTGTTGCTGCTCAATAAGTTGTGCTAAGAAAATGATTCTTTGTTACAGTAAGGTATACTGATTCATGGATTCCCAATTAATCTAAAAACTAGATATCAAAAAATAAAAATGTTAGCAAATATTAAAAAATGTAGAGATATATCTATGAGATATTACTATTTATCTTAGTTAGGGTTTTACTGCTGTGAAAAGATGCCATGACCAATGCAAGTCTTATATGGACAACATTTGATTGGAACTGGCTTATAGGTTCAGACGTTTAATCAATTATCACCAAGGTGGGATCAAGGCAACATCCAGGCAGGCATGGGGCAGGCAGAGCTGAGAGATCTACATTTTCATCTGCTAGCAGAATACTGACTTGTAGGCAGCTAGGGTGAGGGTCTTAATTAAGCCCATGCCAAGAGTAGCACACCTACTCTAACAAGGCCACATCACCCAATAGTGCCACTCCCACCCTAAGCACTTACAAACCATTGCACTGTGAAATGCTCTTTCAGTGTATTAATGTAAAGTGATAAAATCCTTTCAGTGTCCAAGGGGATTCAATCCAGGACCCCCTGCAGATGCCAGCATCTGCCGGTGTTCAAGTATCTTCTATGGAATGATTGTGTTTGCAGACAACCCATGAACTCTCCTGTATATTGTGCCAATTCTTACTTATAATATCTAATAAATACTGTGTAAATAATGGCAAGGAAGAAAACTGTGTATGCTTTACATAGACACAATTACATTTTGGGTATAATTTTGATCTTTGAATTGTTGAATTCTACAATGTGCAACCTGTGAAGCTATATTTAACAATACATTTTTAAAGCTATTTCATTTAGCATAATCTTCGCTCCGTGCTAATGAACAGTGGGCAGAACCATGGCAAAGGATTTCCAAATAACAGATTTTGATATTGGACTGAAAATCTCAGTTTAATGAGTATACCAGAGAGTCTCATGTAAGTTGTATGCAAGAATTATTTCCCAGCGAGATGACAGATTGAATATACAAATGTGAAAGAGCTAATAGAGAAGTAAATAATAATAATAAAAAAAAAAAACTTAAAGAAACTCTGATTTTTTTTTTAAATTAGGACAATGGAATATCCAGGAGAAGCAAGCAAACTGAGGTGGGAACTATTAAGGGGGACTAAGAGAGCCAGAAAGAGAGAGGAAGGGATATGAATGAGAATAAAAATGTACTGACACAGCCGTGTGACATTGCCAGAATGAAATTCGTTACTTTACACCTGCTAGATTAAAATAGTCACTAAAAATTAGAATATCTTATTAGGAAAGAATTATAAGAATCAACAGGAAAACGTATTAGTATGGAAAGTTTGAGTGTCCTTCAATGAAAATCAGACAAAGGAATAAATTAGGTGACGCAAAAATCCGGAAAAAGGTGACATGCAAATGAATACAAACATTCTGTTCTCACTTCCAAAATAGAATCAACTGCCCATCACTTTAGCAATTGAAATGATGTTTTTATGAGAAGTGAAATTGTCCTCTCAAATATCACATCAGAGTTTTGTTCAATACAATTTTTACTAGAGAGCAATTTAACATTATTAGTCAAATATAAAATCTAATTAATCCCTTTTTGGTCAATTAATTTGACTCTGGGAAGTATCCTAAGGAAGTCATCTTACCAGAATCAACAATTTATACACAAGAAATAAATAAGACAAGAACTAGCCCATGATAAGAGTTAAAGGTAAAAAGAAAACTTCCTTAATAAGACAGGTTCTACTAAGTTATTTAATTTGGAAACTGTTTATGATATGATTATAAGAGGGTAAGTAGGAATATTCCAGTCAGTCTTTCATGAGGGAAGAAGTTTGTGAAAGGTGTGTGTATATGTGTTTATTCAGAAAAAATGGAGGAATTGAATGTCTCAAAATTCCAACACCAACAACCTTCCATCACTGCTCGCTCTATGTCAATAGATTCAACCAGCTACAGCTAGAAAATATTTTCCAACTAAGTTATAATTATATAATTCCTCCCCCTTTCCCTTTCTTCCTTCCAATTCCTTCCACATCCCCTATTTTCAACCCCTTATATCCTCTCCTTTATTCACTCTCAAATTATGGCCTCTTTATTGTTGTTGCTGTTGTTACATAAATATATGCATACCTATAATAAAATCTGTTTAATGTTGCTGGTATGTTTATGATTTTAGGACTGACTATTTGGTACTGGATAAGTACTTTGAGGGCTCATCTATGGGGAAGGCTAATTATTCTCCTCCCAGCCACTGTTAGTTGTCTGTAGTTATTTGTCGATGAGTGGGACCCATGTGAGAGTTCTCTCTTCTACAGTAACCTGTCTATTGGTATTATCACTGTTTGTGTCTTGCTTAGGAAGCCATGTTGCTGAGATAACTCAAGTTGAGCTCCTCTGTTATTTCTAGGACACACAAATCTTAGAACAGTCTCCCTTGTCCTCTGGCTCTTACAGTCTCTACTGTACTTTTTCAAGATTATCCCTGAGCCCTGGGTACACAGAGTATGTTGTTGGTATATTTATGCCATCATAAATTAGATGCTTAGTTGGTGAGGGATGAGAGCTATATTTATCTGTGGAGATGAGGTGAGTATTTGGAATGCAGTTAGGAATAATGCTGGTGTACTAAAGTCCTAGTAATTGGGTCTTTCCTAAGATGCAGGATCCAACTCACTCTGGTAGTTGCTTAGGTTTTCAATATCCGGCATGATTCCTATCCTTCATTAGTGGGCCTTAGTGTGGTTAGAGAGTGGTTGGTTACACCAAAATGTGAGTGCCACTATTGCACCTTGATGAATGTCTTTCCGTGACGATCATTGCTGTGGTTCATAGGTGTCATATCTGGGTAGATCTATTGATTGCTTTTCTCCTGTAGCAGTTTTCATAGCATCATTCTGGAACTATGCAAACTAGTCCTTGAAGAAGAGGTTTTCAAGTCAGATCCAATTTAGATTCTTTGAGTCCTGTCTGAATACAAGGTGTCTCCAGTAACAGAGATGTATCTTCAGCTTCTGATAGGCAACCAAAGATGATAGCAGTAGTGCTGACTGTCCTGGTAGTCCCTCGAGCTCTCCTGACAACAACAAGGGGAGATTCTTATCTTTGGTAAAGGGGGGTTGGTTAGATGGTCAATGAGTCTTGAGGGAAATACTGCCAGCCCAAGTTAAGATAGATAAGTGATAGATGATGGACAGATGGATAATTAGGTGATCTGATAGATGATAAAGATAGATAATAGATGATAGGCAGATAGATAATTAGGTGATTTGGTAGATGATAGAGATAGATGATAGACAGACAGATAGATATATGGATAGATAGGTAGATTATATGGATGAGGTATAGATATTTATATGTACTGTATATAAATTTAGGTATATATACTATGATTTATTATGTTTTTGAAAGATCTGTAGTTTTATTTTCCCTTCTCCTTTCCTCTCTGTTTCCTTCTGTGCCTCCTCCATTAAAGACCCCTTCTTATTTTCCCGTTTCCTCTTCCCTTCTCTAAAGATCCCCTACCAAATTCACTATGTGGCCCCTTGTGGAGCTAAGGCCCACAGTTTAGGAAGTGTGGCTACAAATGATTTGAAGGATGTGGGAGGATGTGAATAGCATGTAGCAAGTAGCATGCCTTCTTCTAAAACACAGGTCACCAGGGCACCTGAGAATTCTGATTACTGTGGGAAAGGTAAGAAAGCATCAAGGACCAAACTCCCATGGTTACCTTGGAGTGATTATAAATAATACATTTAATTTTTCTTATTCCCTCTTTTTTTCAAAATTTCACTGAAGAAAATATGGTTTCATTGAGTAAATGGATGTTTTCATATAATACTGGGGGTGCCATAAAATATTTTTTAAATTTTACTCTGTATTAATTTGTATATTTGTGTGAACTTGTGTGTGTGTGTGTGTGTGTGTGTGTGTGTGTGTGTGTGAGAGAGAGAGAGAGAGAGAGAGAGAGAGAGAGAGAGAGAGAGAGAGAGATTTTGCCAGTATGTAAAATTTCTAGTTTCTAGATACCTGTCAAGGTGCATGACACAACACCAGAATGGGGCAATGGAGCAATGGAGACACACCAAACAAACAGAAGATTTCAAAAGTGGCCACTAAGGGAACGCCATTCAGTCTGTCCTAGTTATTAAACATTGAGTGTGCTGTAAGTGGCAGGACTGAGAAGGAATGGAAGTCTGCTTATACATGGTCTTGGCTTATACATGTTCTAATTTCACTGGTGTGTGTGTGTGTGTGTGTGTGTGTGTGTGTGTGTGTTTACCATTGTCAAATCTTTTGAATATTTATTATTGAATTAGCTTCAGGGTATGGGGAGGTTCAAGCAAAAAAATGCTTCATATGCAGGGATGAGATTCAGAGTTAAGCACCCAGGACTCACATAGGAAATCCACAGGTACAGCCCCACTAGGGAGGGGCAGACAGAAGGATTGCTGGGGCTCAGTGAGAAACCCCGTCTCAGAAACTAGGGTAGAGAATGATTAAGGAATACAGCCAAACTTGACTTCTAGGATCCGCACACCTGCACATACCTGCATTTATATGCAACATAAACACATACACCCTTACATGTTGTTTTTTAATTTTTATTTGTAGCTCTTTTAAAAAAAGTAGGTCATATGTAACAAACGGTGAAACTAGTGACACAGAAATAAGAAAAGGTTCTGGCCATGACTCAAGAAGCCATATGTGTAATTTCTAAATCGGAGTGGCAATTTGTGGTGGTGCGGAGAGGGCGCCCTGACTTCTCAGATGCTCCCCCATCTTGTCTTCCATGGGCCTGCCTGCCAGCTCTGCCTCTCTCAGAGGCAGGTGTCCTTTCTGACCTACCCTGTCTCCTCTGATGAGACAGAAGTTAGCTCTTGCAAGAAAAGCCAACCCCTGCTGCCCCTTGCTTGGAAGGAGAAACACACGCCTTCCTTGAGAGTCTGAAGGAAAAAGAGGTAAAGACTAAAAACTGAGCTAGGGGCCTTTGCTGTAACTCAAGCTCTGTTTAACTCTCTTTGCAGGCATAGCTGTGTCTAGCATGGTGGTGGGGGTCTCCTTTCATCTGCGTTCTTGTTTTAACAACTTTTTTTTTTACAGCAATAAAAGTAAAAACAAATCCTATTTTCCTCCGTTTATGTAACAAAAAAATATGGGCAGTTTACTGACAGGATTTTTTTTCCCTTCAGTTTGGGTGAGGGGAAGTTACAGACAAACAGGTTTCACTGGTCTCTGTGGAGGAGCTGAGAAGCAGCCGCACTAATTTGAAGGGAACAAAGCTCTCTTACTTCCAGTTCCTTTCCCATGCTTCTGGCCTTCCTGAGCTCACACAGTCCTGCAGTCACTAGCAGAGAGAAGCCAACGGAACAGTTCAGAACTTCCAAGCTTCTGCACTGAGTGGTGCTCTTAAACAGGACGAGTTCGTTGGGAAGGGCAGGTGAAGGCATCCCTTCCAGTCAACAGCTGTGCAGCTATGTAAACTTATTGCAGTATCTAAGATGATTGATGAAAGACGGAGGTGGAGCAGGCAAGGCTCCCGGAGGAATTGAGGGAGGGAGGGAGGGAGGGAGGGAGGGAGGGAGGGTAGAGGAAGAGGAAAGGGACAGAAGAAGGAAAGGTACCTAATTGGAAAGCCAAGATTTCTCTCACTTCATACAAAGTTGCTAGAGAATTTAAAAAACAAAACAAAACAAAACAACTTTTGTGAATAGATAAGCCCACACAGTTATTAAGTCCTGAAACCCACTCCAAATTCCCAACCCTGAATATGGAAAATAAATATAAATGAATATAGTTTTCCTTCCAAGCACGGAGTTTAAGGGCAAACTCTCCATCCTCTGCATTCTACATCCCTTAAAATGGAATATAATGGAATATTTATTCAGATTATTTTCTTCTTATTCAGCCATCACTAAACAAAAATACAATTTTCTTCCCTCAGAAGAGATTGGCCCAGTGGCTCTGATAAGATCAAGCATCTCTACCACGGGCAGAGCTCAGCCCCAGCAGAGCATTTCCCGGACGGAAGAGAGGTGACTTGTCCCCATCAAAACAGACAAGTTGCTGAATGAAGGGAGCAGTATCATGGCACTTTCCATAACCTAGCTGGGAAAGAAAGGGTAAATGTGACAAACACGCGCACACACATATGCACACATAAATGTACACACACATACATGCACACATACACACATACATACATACACATGCACACACATACACGTACACACACATATACGCACACATATATACACACATACATACACACATACATGCACACACATGCACACACATGCATGCACACACACACACACACACACACACACATGCATACACACACTTTTCTCCTCATCCATATGAGCTGTGGCAGTCATGGTGAGAATGTTCTTTGACTCTATTGAGAGACATCACAATTTGAAAGGAACCGGGATTTAAAATGTGCAAACGGCTTGCTAGCCCTTCTATCACTTTGCAAGTCATATGAGTGGCTTAGGAACTCATGAGTTTGGTCTGGGGATGCAGTTCTCTGGAGCAGAGTGCTAGGCTAGTAAGCAGGAGGTTCTGGGTTTGACCATCGGTACCCCACAAGTAGGGTAGTGACACACACATAGTCACATATGCAGTCCTGTCATAGCATCACCCCAGAGGTGAGAAAATGAAGATCAATAGTTCAGATGGTTGGCCTCAGCCAGTTCCTAGACAACCTGGGCTACATGAGGCTGTGTCTCCAAGTAACAGTAACATTTTGAGACTTGTTTCAGCTCCCATTGTTATCTTACATACATTTAGGCGTTGCCGCCTTCCGGGCTTCCCTTCCTCTACCTCTCTCTTCTCTCTCCTCTCCTCTCCCCTCCCTTCCCATCAGCTCCTTTTTACTCCTCTCTCTCTCTCTCTCTCTCTCTCTCTCTCTCTCTCTCTCTCTCTCACACACACACACACACACACACATATAACGCACATATACAAGTGCACATACCTCACACATACAACACATATACATGGACACCACATACATGCATATACATATGCACATACTACATATACATACACACATACATGTGTACATACATGCATACACATATACAAATTAATAATATTTGTCGCGTATGAGAATTGTTTTAAAGCTATTTTCTCCCCAAAGTGAGGAAGAAGCATGTCCTAAATCTGCAAATGATTTCCTGTTCTGACAAGAAGCTAGAAGAACAACACATCAATCCAGGGTCCTCCAGACTTCAGTAACAAGGAACCCATAAGCAGAACGCCCCCCCACCATCACTTCCGCATGCCCAAAACAGAAGTGAAAACTATGGCTCTCATGAAAAACTCTTAAAACCAAGTGTTCCGGGTTCAAACTTTGTCTTAATAAACCTCATGTAATGCTAACCTCAGCTCTTCGTCTAAGACAGCCAATCCCAAGTTCTGTCACAGGTCTGGAGGCTGTTCACCTTGGAACATTTCTCTCCCTTAGGCTAGCCTTATGGGTGAGTGGAAAACTCACAGAACGGGTTCCACCAGCAGGCTACAGAGCTTCATGCCCTGTTGACCATGTAGGAGGAGAATGAGCTGACCTTTATGGGTATTTCTTGCCATTTTGAATTAGTGAGAATATGTGGCTTTTTCTGAAGCCAGGTCTGGATCATCTAGGGGCAAGGGTGCCTGTGGGTTACTGCGCACACTGTCATGTGAGAGCCTCATCACAGAGTCTAGTCTGCTTTCGTGAGAGTGCACGTGTGCTGTGGAGAAGGACATTAAGTACCTGTTTCATCAATAGATGTTGTTGATGCTTATCGTCCTATTTCTCTGGAATCTGGCATGCGAGACTTTTAAGATGACCTACTAAGATAAAAATCCAAGTGACGCGTATTAAAGACAAAATACACAGGCTGATGAAAAGGGCTAAAGATGAAAAATGGGGAGTTGCTTTCTTCTCTGGGGTCTCTTGTTTTCTACTTTGAACCCATAAGCTTGATTTACCCTTAGGTCAATTCTCATTTATTGTAATAAACAGTTCTGTGCGTTACAGTGAGTAAAAGAACATATAATTCAAAATTCCTTGCTGGGAATACCCACTGAGTATATAGGAACACACAATAAAAGCTTTTAAAATAAAGACAGGAAGAAGTGTTTTCTCTCTCTCTCTCTCTCTCTCTCTCTCTCTCTCTCTCTCTCTCTCTCTCTCTCTCTCTCTCTCTCTCTCTCGGTGAGGTGCAAGGAGAAGTCTTTCTTCTCTCCTCTATCATTTGGATAGACAATCCAGAACAAGAGTCTTGTGTCATCCTATACCTGCCAAGACTCTTCGATCACCCTTTCTGCTCATGAGAAGGCAGAAACTGTAAATGAAATGAGTAACATCCGTCATGTTTGCTCATACTTCATTGGACATAGCATAGCCCTGTGATCACAACTTGCTGGAGGGAACAAGAAAAGACAGCCTCTAGCTAGGTGGCTTTGTTTCTGCGGCAATGATCTCCTGTGGAGTGAAGAGAGCACAGACTTTAGTGGTCAATTCACAACCCACACCGCACCCCCTATACACTTTCAAAGTCCTACCAATAATACATGTCTTACCCTAAGAGCGTGAATTTCGAAGGGAAATCCAAGGATTAGTGTGACTGTGTGTCTCTGCAGAACTAACTGACCCTAGAGCATAGTTAGTTAACTGCGAGAAAAACGAACTGCAGAACTGCTGGATGAAGATTTCAGGGTGACTAATGAGCGATTCTACATTATGTTCACAGAAAAATTGTGAGAAATTGTATCTTGGGTATTCTAAGTTTCTGGGCTAATATCCGCTTATCAGTGAGTGCATATCGTGAGTTATTTTGTGATTGGGTTACCTCACTCAGGATGATACCATCCATTTGCCTATGAATTTCATAAATTCATTGTTTTTAATAGCTGACTAGTACTCCATTGTGTAAATGTACCACATTTTCTGTATTTATTCCTCTGTTGAGGGACATCTGGGTTCAAGAAGAACAAAGACCAAAGTGTGGACACTTTGCTCCTTCTTAGAATTGGGAACAAAACACCCATGGAAGGAGTTACAGAAACAAAGTTTGGAGCTGAGACGAAAGGATGGACCATTCAGAGACTGCTGCACCCAGGGATCCATCCCATAACCAGCCACCAAACGCAGACACTATTGTATACACCAGCAAGATTTTGCTGAAAAGACCCTGATATAGCTGTCTCTTGTGAGTCAAACGCAGTGCCTGGCAAACGCAGAAGTGGATGCTCACAGTCAGCTATTGGATGGACCACAGGACCCCCAATGGAAGAGCTATAGAAAGTACCCAAGGAGCTGAAGGGGNCTGCAACCCTATAGGTGGAACAACAATATGAACTAACCAGTANCCCCTGAGCTNNTGTCTCTAGCTGCATATGTAGCAGAAGATGGCCTANTNGGCNATCATTGGGAAGAGAGGCCCCTTGGTCTTGCAAACTTTATATGCCCCAGTACAGGGGAACACCAGGGCCAAGAAGTGGNAGTGGGTGGGTAGGGGAGCAGCGGGGGGGGGGGGAGGGTATAGGGGACTTTCGGGATAGCATTTGAAATGTAGATGAAGAAAATACCTAATAAAAAAAATGGAAAAAGAAAAAAAAAGAAACACTGTGAGAGTAAAATAAGAAAATCTATACATTCAAGACCTTTAGAACAGTGAAAAACATCATACGTTTCTACAGTCTTAGAAAATAAATATAAATACTCCGTCATTGTTGAGTTTGAAGAATCAGTTTAGACATAGGAGGCCAAGTTTAACATTCTCAGTCAACTAAGACACGGTCCTAATGGATGAACCAAGGAATCAATCGGCTCCAAACAGAGAAAACAGAGGATGTGCATCAGATATGTGTCACAGGAAAGCTGATGCTCCATTTTTAAAATAAATCACACCAAGGGAAGCAGTGCTAGACCATGGACAGGCACGTGTTAAGACTGCTGAGGTCAAAGAACAGCCGAGTGGACCGCTACCAGCTGTGAGATGTGGAGATAATGAAACGTGGAGGCAAAAATGCAACTAGGGAGCCACATTCTGGGCAGGAACGCTAGAGGCAGAGCACCCAGAGAAGAACGGACGTTTGCACTAGAGCACAGACAATAAAGAGGAGGAGGAAGAGGAGGCAAGCTTCTGTTTTGAGAATGGACAGCTGTGCAGGTCACAGCAAAACATAAATTTTGTAGACGCAACTTTTGAAAAGACATTCAAGTAGGGGTAGAGAATTCTCTTCCCATTCTGTATAACAACCTTGATCGATGCCCTCATATGTCATGGAAGGACGTCAGCTAAGTTAGGTAATGGAAGTTCCCCGACCTACTGACCTTCTTTGACTTCAGAGAGTCAACGTTTGCCATTAAATGTCAGATCAATTTTTCAATGATTTAAACCTTTTACCCACAAGTCTCTAGCTTCCTGGAAGCTTTGAAGAAAAATAAATTCTATTCAAACATTATCATTTTTCAAGGATCCAAGGAACTTGGTTTAATTCGTCTTCAGTTTTTTTAAAGGATATTTTAGTTATTTTTTTGAGAGTAGAACACAGCATGTTTTGGACGTGTTCAACGTGCTCACCTTCAGTTTTCATCATGCAAAACTCAACTGGTTTCTTATAAAGCAGTGCCTGTGTACTTTTTAAAATTTGTATATAATTTTCAATTTCTATTTACATCTATGTTTTTATATTAATGAAATAACCTTGCTCTGGGATTCTTAAGTGTTTATGCGTGCTGTGTGCGGGAACATATGTTTATGCGTGTTGTGTGCGGGAACGTATGTTTATGCGTGTTGTGTGCGGGAACGTATGCATGCTTCTCTGTGTGTTAGTATGTGTGTGCTAGCACCTGTGGGGCCCGAAGCTGATGTCAGGAGTCATTCTTTGTTGCTTTCCACCATATTTATCAAGGAAAGCATTTTTAATTTAATGCTGAGCTTGCTGATCTGGCTTGCCTGCTTGCTTAAAGTCCCTGTCTTTAGCTTTCTGAGGCTGGAATGACAGTGGGTGGTTGGCCACATACCCAGCATTTACATGGATTTTGAAGCTCTCAACTTTAGGCCTCAAGCTTATGTGGTAGCTGCTTTAACCACTGAGCCATCTCTTCAGCTTGTAGGATTCTTATTAAACAATGAGCCATAACGTATCTTCTGATGTAGTTATTCCCAGAATTACTACTATATTACAATTATGCATGAAGAGATATTTCTCTCTTTAGGTCAAAGAAGGCCATACTTAATTGATCTTCTATCCCACATGATGTGGGACATTTGATTAGATAGTCAATAGATAATATCTTCTCTGAAATAGACAGGATCAAGCTTGAGGGGAGATAAAATGGAAATCCATCCATACTGCTACCAAAGCTTTATAGAGAACCTCATGAATTTCCTCTCAGGAAAAAAAAAAAAAATGGGTCAGGTCCTTTGATTCTACACAACGAGAATTAAGTCCGGTTTTCAAATGAAGACCTTAAAGCATGGAGAAGACCTCTGACACACACTGAAGCTTCTCTGTGTCATGCCTCTGTCTAGCGCTCCCATAAGCAGGCCTTTATAGGGGATAATTTGTAACTCATTCTTTCATATCTCAGAGGTCACTAAGAGATTCCAGTGTCCAGAGACTGCCACATCATTCTCGTGGGCACAATACCTGTTATTCTAATGACTGGTTGAAGGATTATATGGGCCAACAATCGCTGTTCCTGGATACCAACAAATTTCAGATTGGTATCACTCGATGGTAATCACTTGATGGTGTCACTTGTATTAAGTGTGACAAGTTGTAATCTGAAATAACTCCTAATTTAGATACTAGTTCAGTTTCAGCACTGCTGGGAAGAAGAAGGGGAGAGAAGAACCAGCCTCCCACTCCCATTGTACCTGCTCTACAATTAGTGCTGCCTTGCCTGCCAAGCTTCCATTAAGGGCTTTGGGTCCCCTGGCACTTGCCTGGATACTCTACTGAATGTAATCCCCCAAAAGGACTTGTCCTTGCCAGATGGGCACATCAAACCACAGAAATAATATCAAGCAAATATAGAGGGATCTGTTTTATCTAAACATGTGGCCGAAGCAAACAAGAAGAGGGGCTTCTTGCTGGTGTGAATTTACACACCCCCACACCCCCACACACACACCCACACACACACACACACACACACACTCAGACACACCACTGTTAATTAAAATATTTGTGCCAAAATAGGCGATATTGCCAATAGGTAAGTACAGAGTACCTGAAGTCCTTTGGCTTCTTTTAAGACAGGATTTGGCTTCCAAGCTGAGCTGGGATGGTGGCCCTGTCTTAGTCTGGGAGGGCATGCAGGGAAATAGTCAGTCAAGGGGACTCAGCAGGCTCTGCTCCTCCACTGATCTTGGATTATCTAGACCAGCTTGGTGGCAGGGAGAGGTGTTTAGCTGTTCTTCCCTGAGGTCACACTCAAACCTTGCAGTGGGATCCTGGAGGCCAGCTTTCAGGGGAATCTCCCCTGCAGAAACATTCACAAACTGAACTATCTGGCCTGGGTTCTCTGGGTTGTGCTAAACTGATTGTTATCCCGCTGCCTTAAATATATAATCTTTTTTTTTTTTTAAGTAAATTTTAAAAAGTCATAGTCATGGCCTCAAATGAAGCCACTGGGTATCTATCTGCTTGGTCTGACCCCAACCCCACTCCTTTCTCACGCCTTCATTTCACAAGAGCTAAAGATTTGCACTGTGATGTAGTTCTCCTCTACAGAAGGTGTCCCCTGGCAGAACCCAAGGCTTTATTTTCTTTCTAGGTTTTGATGAAAGCAAGCAGAAGCACACAATAAGAGCTGCTTTCAAAAGGATGATCATGCCCTGCTTGGTGACCTTTGATCTCCCCCAAGGGAACATACCGTTAATGCGATTGCACTCTGGACTCATACACCAGACGGCATGAGCTCAAGACTAGAAACAGTAGATGGGTTTTCTGGGGATGACTATAGCTCCCTGGGCAGAGAAGAACAACTAGGTGAGTTTTGCCCACCAGATCCCCCCAGTTAGCAGTTATTTACAGCCCACTGGCCTGCAACTTCAATTACCTGATCAGACATATTCACACTAACACAGCTTCTGGCTCAAATATAAATCACCTGCTGTAGGCTGCCTCTCAGAGGAACAAGTGGGGCAGAGGACCTTAGGGTGGGATGGTAGTGTGTGCTGGCATCTGTGCTACAGTGGAGCTGGGCAGAGCTGTTAGTAACTCTCACCAGGCAGTTACTCCACTGGGGGCAATGCAGATGGGCCTCCAGTCAGATAGCCATGTATCTCTCTGTGCTCACCCTCCATCTCTCTCTGCATCAGGGTCCCACACAACATCACACAGCCCCACTTCCCTTTGTTTCTTGGGAAATCATCACCAGTCGGATTCCAAATTTGCCTCCTTTCTAAGCTGAGTATTTCCCAGACTTACAACAACAACATGGAGAGACTCTCTTTTTCTCTAGCAAAAGCAGGGCAAAATATTGGAAGGGAGTGCTCCCCCAACAGAGGGGAACGTGAGTGCTGTGACTTTCTGGAGGCAGTAAAAGTGTCAGCAAATAGCAAGACTGGAGAGTGGGCCCCACAGAATGTTCGCTGTTGTACGTGCTGCGTGCTGTCCCAGTGCCAGAGAGAGCTGCCCAGCTAAGCCTCTGTGTTAACAGCATGTGGCTGGGAGAGATTCACAACGTACTCAGGACTTTGTCAGTATCACATGATCCTGCTGAGTCTCCATCTAACTTAGGAGGTGAGTGGCTCTTTGTCATCTCTTTCTCCTGGTCATTCCTTGTGTCCCCGTCCCTTGTCCCTTGTCCTTCCTTTCCTTATCATCACTCCTCCTTGCATTATATCCCCCCTTTCTCTTCAGATTATGTGTGTGTGTGTGTGTGTGTGTGTGTGTGTGTGTGTGTGTGTGTGTGTGTGTGTTTCGTATGAGGTATCAGTGTAAGCCAGAAGAGGACATTGGCTCTTCTGGAACTGGAGTTCCAGGTTGTTGTGAGTCACCTGATGACGGTGAGAAGAAGTGAACTGAGGTCCGGCAAGATGTGTTGTTAATCACAGAGCAATAATCTCGCCAGCCCTCAGACTTCATTAGGGAGAGAGAACCTCATCCTGAAGATCAAGGCCATGGGCCCTAACCAATTGAAAATCATTGCCATCAACCCAAAGAAAACCCATCTATTGCCTAGAATTGTGTGCATGGCGTTTCAATGTAATTTAAAGAACTCTTGAGGTGACCTGAACTAAAGCTCAGTTGAAGATCACTTATGAGATCGCAATGGCTTAATTTCAACCTCCAGCTCTGCAAAAAACAGATGAACACAAAGTCACCAAAAGGCAAAATAAATATGACCACAACAAGAAATGCCATAAATGCATACAAGTGCCCATGGTCTGAATTCTCTCTCCAACTAAGCAAATCACTACTTAGAAAAGTGAGGAGCGGCTGGAGAGATGGTTCAGTGGTTAAGAGCACTGACTGCTCTTCCAAAGGTCCTGAGTTCAAATCCCAGCAACCACATGGTGGCTCACAAGCATCCATCTCATGAGAGCTGACGCCCTCTTCTGAGGTGTCTGAAGACAGCTACAGTGTACTTACATATAATAAGTAAAGAAATAAAAAAGAAAAAAGAAAAAAAAAAAAAGGATTTCCCTGTCCTGGCTTTTTGCACCATCCATTTAAAAAAAGAAAAAAAGAAAAAGAAAAAGAAAAACAAAAGTGAGGAAAGTTTCTGAGGTTACACAACCAGTATCAGTAAAGGGGTCACTTGGGAACCAAATTTACTGCTTCCCCCTTATGAATTTCAATATTAAAATACAGAAGTCACACCCCTCTAGACCACTTGCATCCCATTGTGACCTGAGACAAACAAAGCCAAACAACCAGGGTCCCTTCTGCATTCCTGAAGTCACTGGACCTACTGGCTTCTAAGAGTAGTAGCCCAGCTGAGGCAGCTGGCCAGGTAATCTAAGGTTGCTTCTAGCTCTGCAATCCAGTGACCCTTGACGCTCAACTTGTGCACCAGAATGCCTGTCATTTCTGAGTAGATAGCGTTCACAGTCCTTTCTGGTAAAAATAGGTTAAGTAAATACAAAGGAAAGCTCAGGCTATGCTGTGGGCCTATAACTTTGTAACCAACCAGGGATAAAAACCGGTTGATCACAGCAAGCAAGTTTCAGGGTCGACCATTTACAATTGAAATGCTTTACTGGCGAGGTTAAAAGTTCAAAGTTGAGTCACAGTCTGAGGTGGCCCTGCTCTTCCTTTTTAATTATCTGAGGTCAGGAAGTTAATAATACCAGAAATCCCCGATAGAGACCTCCTGTGAACTCTGTGAACTTTAAACTCGCCTCTCTCTCTCTCTCTCTCTATCTCTCTCTCTCTTTCTTTTTTTTAAATGGGTAAAAAGTTCAGTAGAAACACAGCGGACTTTCCTCTTAGTCTCCACCCCGTCCTCCCCCAAGGTCAAAAGTTCAACTGTAAAACAGAAAGCCTTGTTCTATGATCCACATTTAAACAGATCACTTATTAAAAGGTAAACATTCCCAGACCAAGCCAAAGTCCAAAATGAATCTGTTCAATAAAAATGAAAATATTGTAATAAAACGGAGTCTTTGATCTTTATCATTTGCCTTGCAATTGGACATCAGACTTTTTTTTTTTTTTAACTTTTTGAATCTTAGAAAAAGGATACTCGCATGAACTCTCTGCTCACCCACTCCTTCCCTGAGATTGGCCTCTCTAGAAAAGATAAAAACTCAGACATTTTCAGGTAGTTCCTTGTAAGACAGCGTCGTCTACTCCTCTTGTGTTGTTTCTCTTGCTTTTGCTTTTAAAAGCACCAAGTGTCAAGTACTGTGGAATCGAGCAGGGTTTCTCGAAGACGGTGAAGAATGCAGAAGGAGGGTGGAAAACAGGAGCAGGAACGTCACGAACCTCAGTGGGAATAAGAGACAAACCAAGCCTGACATCCTAAGCAGCCTTAGGGCTCACACCTGAAGCCAGAGGACGGACACAGTGCTGCCATAGAGACGCAAGGCGTCTCCTGACTTGAAACGTTCCAACTGATCGTCCTAGAAGGCAAAGTCTAAAGTGCCCCTTCTACAAGAGCAAATAACACAGAGTCCATTGTGTTCCGAACACGTCAGTCGTTATTCTAAAAGGTCTTACCTTGTGAGTCACCCCCATTTGTGGGGGTGTGAATAGATGAGGTCTTACCGTACAAGCCAGGCTGGCCTCCAACTCATAATCCCCCTGTCTGAACCTTCCAGGTTGACAGAACTGCAGGTGTTTGTCACCACATTCAGCTCAAAAACTTTTGTAGAAAGATTTTTTTTGTTACAACTTACTAATTACACGAGAATGCTGTCACTTGCTTCCTACTTGAATTTTTTTTTTTTAAGATTAATGAATATACTCAGTTACAGAAAAATGACAGGACTTGTGAAATAAAGATATGGTAAATGTATTCACAATTAATATTTTTGCACAGCTTATAAGATTTTTCTGGTAACGTCTAGCACAAAATCAGACCTGGATACTGCTCTAAAGACAGACACTAAGCTCTAGATGCGTCTGCACTCTGAGCAACATGCCTCGTGTCCTCTGAGACGCCGGGATGCATCTGCATGACCCAGCCGGGAATGGCCTAGCCAGGAAGGAAGTGTGGGGGGAGCACGCATTATTTCCTTCTGCTAGGGCTCCCATCTCAACAGCTGTGAGGAAGGATGGAAATTCCTTATGAGTCAATCTGTGACTTCAAAGTATGGGATACAGCTTGAGAGACCTGATCTTATTGATTAGGATGCTGACCAAAAGGAAGGCACTCTATTAAGGATGGCATTTGGGGGAAACTAAGCTTTGAAGTAGTTATTTGAAAAATGGTGGCTGGGATTTGGGGGCTCTGCAGCCTTGTCGGCTGGTATTGCATGAACGCCTTCTGTGATGATTTTTTTTTTCTCTTCCTTCTTTTTTTAAAGTTTGAAGACACTAAATTTTATTTGAGCTAGCCGTTTCCAACCTTCTGTCTGAGAGAATTTTCTAATTAAAAAAAAAAAAGATTTTCCCCCTCATTTTCCCCCTCATTCCTTTAGTTTTAAAGAAATCATGATGTAAGAAGGATCTTGCTGTGCTCTAAGCACGCTACCCTCACTGTCCCTTTTAGATAGAAATAGAATTGGATCCACACACAGTTGGCTGCACACCCCAAGGTAGATGGTGTGTTGGGAGGGCCCCAGAGTCTTTCTTGGCCTTGGTCTGGTGTGGTTTTGGCTTCTACCTTCACCTTCTGATCCCTCTACCTGGTGCCACTCAATTGTCCCACCCTGAAACCTTGACCTCTACCTTAACATGACCCTCACCTCCCACAGGTCCTTCTCTGTCCCACTCGTCTGCTCTGTAAATCTCTCCCCTAGCAATGGGATAGGGAATTCTGTTGCAGTAACTATCTATCTTCCTATGTTCAGTACATTTTCTCTCTCTGACGATAAAATATGATCAAACAGGGAGAGGTCCCACTCAATCCCCTGGAAGGTCCTCCTTCATAAACAGAGACAGAAACTAACCGGGGAAGGAGTGCAATGCATCCTTCCAGATAGTACATACACAAAGATGCCTGTCAGAGCGGGTTTCTCTGGCACTGTTCTGCCAGAGCATCGGGCCGGAGGTCTCCATGAAGCCCAAAGCATCGTGAAGGTATCTGAACATTTTTTTTTTCCACCTTGGATTTCTTTTGGAATGATTTTGTTATCATGAGTTCATAGTTAGCGTTCAAAAGCATCTTGGGAACTCTCTAACCCCCATTTTCGGAATTTCTGTGTGTGCTCTAAAACAAGCCAGTTTTTGCTCTTTGTCCTCAACCTCTTCCTGACAGACTCTTGCTCACAGGGGTGGGGGTGGGGGTGGGGGTGGGGTGGGGGTGGGGATTAGGGGTTGGGGACAGGACGGGATGGGACAGGACAGGACAGGACGGGACCGCTCTGAGACCCTGCTTGTGATAGCCTCACCTGTACACTCCCATCTGTGGATTTCTCCACAGCTGTAAGACGGGTGTATTTTTGAAAGGAGATGTGTAGGAGGGAAGGATGGAAGCTAAGGCGGAAGACAGAAAGCCCTCCTGTGTTTGACATGCACCTCGGTACTAGTGGGCTACAGCACTCTAACCTGGGGCTGCCAAATTTAGCTCAAAAGGCAGCTCTGTATTCCTAATTGGTCCTCACCTCTTACCATCACTGACTTTCAGCAATGTGCTAAACTTGTCTGAACCTGAATTTCTCTCTCTCTCTCTCTCTCTCTCTCTCTCTCTCTCTCTCTCTNTCTCTCTCTCTGTCTCTCTGTCACTCTCTTTCTCTGTCTCTGTCTCTGTTTCTGTGTGTGTATGCGTGTGTCTGTGTGTGTCTGTGTGTGTGTGTGTGTGTGTGTGCGCGCGCGTGTCTGTGTCTGTGTGTTGTAGGAATCAGTTCAGGACTCTGTGGAGAACAGGAACCTTATGTCAGGGACTGGTCAAAGTTAGGAGTTGGTTGGGACTCAGCAAGCAGCTCAGAGTCCTGATCTGGGCACTGCACGTTGGCCATTGCTTGATATGTGACTACGTGCAGTCTCCTCACTTCTGCCCTTTGCATGTCTCCTCTGTGACGCAGTAGTAACCACGTAGGCCTCCCCATGCTCTTTTTCCTATCTATTCTCCTGTAGGCACTGTGTACAAAACACCTCCTTTCTCCTTTTCCTCACCCAAGATAATCTGGTTACAAACTGGTACAAAGAGTTCTCCACATCGCTCAGTTTGAATCCCACGGGAGGGTGGGCTAGCACATTGCAATGTTCTGTTAGTATGGTTAGTCAACACTTTTGGGACAATGGAAGCTTCGTTGTCAAGTTTCACTGACGGATAAAACAGATCCATGTTTATAGGGACAAGATTTTTTTTTCCCCAAAGAGTTCTTTTTGGAGCATTATCTTGTCACATGTCTACCTAGACGTGGAATTTCCAGTTTTCTGCCACACAGTGAGAACAGTGCCCCAGGAATAGCTGATTAGAAGATGAAAAGAAGCAAGGCCCTGAGAAGCTCTGTGCTTACCCACCTGGTAACTATGATGTGCCTACACAGTTGGAGCAAATATATAATTTCTGAGCACTTCGAAAAGAGCGTAGACTCCAACGACATTTAGACATCAATGCGAGCCTGAAATACAATGTTTAATTAAAATATTAATGCTGGTTAAATGCCCACAAAAGGGGGTGTGAAAGCAAATATCCTTGATTCTAAATATAAAGGTTTCAAAATTGGCGTTGCACAATTTTTTAAAGTCTATGCCTCAACCAAACGTTAAATAGCTGTGGTTGCTTTTATGTACTAAATGTGTGCCTACCTCCCCACAATTCACAAATCAAAGCCCTACCCCCCAGGGATTAGGAGCCAGGGCTTTATGAAGTTTGTCTTAAGCTCTCCTTTGCTTCTATAAGAGAATGCCAGAGACAAATTTATAAAGGACATAAATTCATTTGGTTCGTGGTTCTTAGAGCAGTGGTTCTCAACCTGTGTGTCGCAACCCATTTGGGGTCACATATCAGATATTTACATTCAAGGCCATAATAGCAACATTGCAGTTATAAAGTAGCAATGAAATAATTTTATAGTTGGAGGTCACTACAGCATGAGGAAAGGTGTTAAAGGTTCACAGGATCAGGAAGGTTGGGAACCGCTGCTCTAGAAGCTGGAGAGTCACCGGGTTGAGTGAACAGCCTCCAATAACACATCTTGTGGTGTTATAAAATGATCAAAGGCACCCTGTATGCAGCTCACCAATACAGAGGTTCGGCTGACGTCAATGTCTATAAGCAGAGCACTCCTGAGATAAAGGCATTAACCCATTTTTGAAGGGCAGAGCCCTCACTTCCTTATCATAGCTAAAGTTTCCATTTTCCAACATTCTAGCTCTGGGAATTAAGTTTCCTGCACATTCAAACCAAAGCAGAGAAGACTGGTTTAAAGCCATGAGAGCTGACCTTTTATAGGATGGGGAAGGACACCAGTTTCCTCTCTCTCTGCCATGGGAAAACGCAGCCATTTCTAAGCCAGAAAGAAAACTCTTATCAAGACCAAGCTAATGCTACAGTCTAGGACCTTTCCGGCTCTAGAACCGTAACTGAGAAATAGATCTCTGCTGTTGAAGCTGCCCTGTTGACGTCGCTCTGTCCCAGAAACCCAAAGTGACTCATGCAATCACCCTCTTGTGACAAACCAAAGAAATGAAAGCCAGCTCAAAGCAGAGAGAACGTATGCTTAATCTTACTAGCAACTTGGATAAACCATCACTCAGGTTATATTTTAGGTGAGGGACGGAGACAAACTATTCCGCACTTCAAACACTTGTGGCGCTTCGTATTAGACAGGGAAACGTGGTGCGGAAAGAACTGAGGAGATGGTTCAAAATTTTCATGGCTTTTTAGGTCCAACCACAAGGTGGAAAGTTTATTGGCTCAGCTTTGAAGCAAGACGAGACAGACCCCACATAGTCCAGGTCATCTCTAATCATGGGTTTGCTCACATTGTTTCTGGAGGCTAGCCAGACCCTGAAGCCAATTTAGAGATGAGCCTAGACTCATCTCTAAATTTGTATTTTTGTAATCTATATTAACTTATGTATATTTAACTACATGCATTTATTTGCCTAGTTATATATAATTAGTTATATATTTATTTTATTTTAGTGTGTGTGTGTGTGTGTGTGTGTGTGTGTATGTTTGCTATGTGTCTAAATCCATGGATCGGCTTCAAGATTGTCCCTTAGAGGGTAACTTCGCGGACTCAGGTAAATGTATCTGGGTCAGCCACAGACTCTTGTTCTCCTCCTGTTGGAAAAAGACCAATCTTCAGGATTGAGGACACAGGCTCATGTAACCAGAGACCTCATGCCAAGGAAGAGTGGGTTAAAAATAGACACAGGTGGCTTTCCATGGGCTTCCAGACCTCCAGGGGGCAAGTTTCTTGCTTTGGTGCCAAAATGCTTTGTCAAAAAGAGTAACCGAGTAGAACGACATACTCAAGGGGCATACAGTCTCCAAGGAGCAGACTGAGGAAAGACGGAAGCATAGTTTTTCAGGTTTTTTGTTTGTTTGTTTGTTTGTTTGTTTTTAGTGGTGGTGGTGGTGGTATACGATGAAACTTTACAGAACCTTAGAAATCTTGCCATAAGGCATGCCCCAAAAACTGTGTTGGCCATTTCTTCTGTGTCTAAAAATCTTTCTCTAAAGGTGCTCTGCTCATGTTGATAATGTGTTAAGAAGTATCTAAGCTCCTGCTAACATTTCCTTAAAGTCTCTTTCCTTTCTCACCATGACATTGCTGTTTCCTCCACCGACAACATCAGCTCTGTGACAAGTGGTACTGGGTATTGCCTTGTAATCTACATCCAGGGACACAAGGGTAATCACAGAGGGGTAGCAGTTGTTTCATGCGTACGAATGGGTCAGGGACCTTCCAGGCATATTCTGCTTATTAATTGGTAGTGTCCTGTACAAATGGATTATCATAATAACCTTAAAGAATGGTTTTATTACTCCCCGTTCTACAAATAAGGGGATCCAAAACAACTCAGCCAGCAGTGTTCCACCAAAAAGCGATCACGTAGACATCCAAAACTGAGGGTCTAGCATCAAGATATCATAGCAGTGCCTATATAACCAAGTTTATCTGTAAAGGAAGTACCACAAGGCTATGAATTGAAAATTTACTGTCATTGGACACCAAGGACCACGGTGAACTTTAACGAGCCTCTGGAACTTCTTGAGACAAATATCAATCTCAAAAACATTAATTGGTTGTTCTTTAAACAATTTTTTAGCTAGAAAGAGAGAGAGAGAGAGAGAGAGAGAGAGAGAGAGAGAGAGAGAGAGGAGAAAACTCATTATCTCAAAGAAAGTAGTGTACATAGACAAGGTCAGTACACAATGAAGCCACTCCCAGAAGAAACGTGAGGGAGGAATGAGGGGAAAGGGCAGACATCTAGAACAGAAAGTTGGCCCGAGAACAGACTCACTTGCATGTAATCTTCGGGCTATCTTTGTAGACAGCCTGGATGGAGTGAGAAATCCAGAGGGGCAAAAGCTCTGAGAGGGTTTTGTTTGTCTTTCTGGCAGCTCTTAACTCTAGGAAGCGATGGGGAAATTCTAGTTTCTGAGAACACTTGTCATAAGAAAGTCTTAGCTTAGGCGCTCAGTGAAGGAGACACTGCTGCAGTAGCAGAAAGCAAAACGCAAGATGGCTCTGAGGCCAGATGGCATTTATCTGAGTGTTCAGGAGAGGGGAAGTGCTGAGGATTAACGAGAACATAGACCAGCTCTGTCAAATAGCAGCTAACAGTGAAGACTGACTTCTCTGACTGTCTATGAGATTTGTTTGTTATTGTTATTGCTCGTTTTAAAGAAAGCGAAGGGAAATGCCAAGAATTCAAATTTCTTGGTGCGAGGCCACTGTGTAATAGGTAATAAACAACAACAGAAAAAAGAATCTTAGACTAGTACTAAATACGGTCTAGAGTCTGAAACTTGACAGGCTCCTATCAACTCTGTAAGGATGTAATTTATACCTCCTCATCCTTAAGTGATAATAACCAGAACAGCTCAGCATCATGAGTCTGCCTATTCAGAAGATTCGAGAAGGAAGAACCAGATGGTATTTTGAAGCTAACACTATGTAAAGAAATTTGAATCATGGAGAGTATGCATTTAGGCAAATGAGAAGAGATTAGCTACAGTTTCCCTGGAATCCCCTGTCGGAGTGAAAAACGTACTTTCATCTCCATTTAAAAAAAAAAAAAAGTTAGGAAATACACATGGACCCTCAGCAATTAATTCTCATGTGATTGACACCTGTGGAGATAAGCTATAAAAGAACCAACCAACCAAACAAACAAACAAAAAAACCCAATGATGTATAACCACATGATCCTAGGATAATTGATAGGATTCTTCTGGGTGCTTACTGCACACAGCACACAGCTCGGCGTTTTCCCTCCGATGATCTGCATCCTTCTTTCCTCGTGAATCAAGGCACACGCTTCATCAGAAACACCTGCTATGTTAGAATGAAACATGGCCTAAGGCATAGGCGAGAGAGAGTACCAGCCAAGGTCAGAGTTCAGGTGAGTTTTAAAGAAAACTGGTATAAAACTGTGTGAAGAAAATGTGGTCTGTATTAAAATAGAATAGAAAGCCAGGAGGGTGGCAAAGAGCAGAGTAATACGTGACCTTTTCTCTTCAGATCAATCTCTGGGTCAACCAAGAGCTTTTAGGTTCTCCCAAGCTTCCCTAGTAATGGCAACATCAGTTCCAACATCTACCAGGAACTGTAGAGTTGTTTCTTCTTACAGCTGACTTCCTAACACATTTTTGGCCTTTATTTTCCTATTTCTTCTCCTGGGAGGCTGTTCTCAGCATCCTCCCCTTTCTTGCCCACATGGGATTTTTTTAGATGTCTATGGGTCTTAAGTGTTAGCACAGACTCTGTGTGAAACCCCCAGGCCTTGTTCTACACGCTCCTTTCACTCAACCCCTGCTGACTGAACAATCTGGATACCTTACTGGATTGGAGCTGTATCAATCAGGGTTTAACCAATGGCCTTGTCCAATGATAATACTTCAGAGTTCCAAGTTCTTCACATAACGTTCAAAGTGCTTTCTGCAACATTGTTGTGTCTGGTAAGAGAAAAAAAGAAAAGGTCAGGTGCTAGATGATACCATACCTATCTAAACACCGAGAGAGAGAGAGAGAGAGAGAGAGAGAGAGAGAGAGAGAGAGAGAGAGAGAGAGAAACTACCAGCTGCAAATGGTCCACACACCTCAGCCTTAATCACTGCTCTTTCTGCACTGTATGTTTTCCCCTTCACAAAATTATACACTTTGGGGAAACATGCATAAAGCAAAGCTATAATGTATGATGACCGCCTTTCCAGCCAATCCCCCTGCCCACAGAGAAGGAGCAGGAATCAAATTCTAACTAGCCTTCCCTCTTTGTCAAACTCTAAGGACAGACTTGAATTTCACTGTCACACTGGGAGAAGTAGAGGCTTGATGTATTCACATCTTCTCTGCTCAGCTAGCTCTTTGGAAAAGATTCATTTTTGCATTCTATATCTCAGATATGAAAACTTATTTTATACAGGATCTGTCTTTCAAACTGGCTAGACTTGAGAAGCCAGTTGTTCAAGCATGGAAGTTGGTTCCACTGTGGAGCTACTGTGGAGCTGTGGTCAACTTCCATGATCAGTTGAATTTCAGTAAGGGAAATTGTCCTCAAGAGTGTAGATGGGCCTCATCCATCAGTTGAAAGGCTTAACAACAAACCTGGTATTTCTAAGACAAAGAAAGGAGAAAAAGGAAGAAGAAGTAGACAGATGAGGAGACTTGAAGAGAAGGAGGAAGAAAAGGAGAAAGAGTAAGAGAAGAAGGAAGAAGATGAAAAGGAGGAGGAGGAAGAGGAAGAGATGGAGAAAAAGAAATTCCATCCTAAGACTACAATATAAACTCCTGCTCAGGAATGTCCAGTCACTAATCATTGTTCTTTTATCAACCAGCCTCCACCAATCATATAACAATTTTATGTTCTCAAGTACACACACAGACACACACATACACACAGATACACACACACACACACACACACACACACACACACGACACACACACACACATCATTTTCCTACATCTTTTCACTTACTAATTATCAAGATTCCAGCAACAAATGTGATTTCCACTGAACAGATTTTAATGAAGCAACAACAGGTCAGAGTGTAGACAGAGAAGGAAACAGAAAAAGATAAGGTGCAGGGCCTAGCCACAGGGAGGGTCATGTTCTTGCTCTAAGAGAGACATTTTTCTAGTGGGATGAGGGGTCTTTGCCACAGCCAAGTGGAAACTGGAGTCTTTGCTGTGCTACCTCACAGGATGTCTGGTCAGGAATAGAAACAGCTTCCTCCAGCCACTGAACACTAAGAGGGAGCAAACCAGGAAGAAAGTCTCCACGGCCCTTTCTCCAGCTCTCTCATCTCCTGTTAATGCAGTGAATTTCAGACTGGTAGAACTCAGACAGAATCAGTGAGGAAAGGATGCTATGCCACTAATCAGACTGTGGCACACGACAAAGGAAGTTGGGCCTTGAATGAAGAGACAAAACAGAACACTGGTCCTCCTAAGACTCAGGCCACAAGTTCATGATGTCTTTTAGCTTTTATAGGTCAGTCTAAGTTTTCATTGCTTATTTGTTAGCTTAGCATATCCAATTAGTCCCAAAGTTTGTCTTTCCAATGCTATTATTTCCCCTGGCTCCAAGTCTCTCTTATTATATAGTTTCATGGAAATAACCCAGAATTTAATTGTCTTCCTTTCAATTATTGTACTTTTAATGAATTACTTGTTATCATCTGTGAAACCTAAAGCTAAAGTATAATCAATTTATGAAGACATCCATTTATAAGAAAAACATAAACACATGTTATGAAAGTTAGGTAAAGTCTACTTGGGGTTAAATTGTTATCTCTTATGCCTGTCAAAATGCACCCGTCACAATTCTGAGCAGATGCAATATGAATTCTGAAAGATGTGGGGAATGCAGTAACTTTTTTTTTTCATGTCAACTTTTGTTTTCTTTCAAATACCAAGAAAATTATTTATTTTTAAGTATTTATTTTTACTGCATCATTTGTTAGGGCTAAAAAGAAAGCAAATGGGAAGGGAAATAGCTCAGGGTTGGATTGGCTGTCTAGCATGTGGGAGGCTTAAGGTTCAAGCCCCAATACATCAAAAAGAAACAGTTAGAGAGAGAGATTGGATATAAATGGAGATGCAGAAAGAGGGGACAGAGTAAAAAAAGGAGAAATAAGGAAAGGGGGGAGGAGACGGGAAGGGACCATCTTCATCCCTTTCTCAGTCCCATCTCCTATCTAAAGTTGAGAGATGTAAGCTAGGTAGAAAAGGAAAAATTAGAGCATGACCTTAAGAAAATTGTATTTAGAATGTTCAATTGTTTGGGGGGAGGAGTGGGTGCCTGAACTGAATTGTAAAACCAACAGAATGGGAAGAAAATAAGAGAAATAAAGCATATGTGATATATAGAAGACAAAGATAGATAGATAGATAGATAGATAGATAGATAGATAGATAGATAGATAGAACAGAGGACAGAGTGTATATGCATATACATACACACATACACATATATACACATACACACACTGATATCTATACATATATATCAGAGTATGAGAGAGTAATGTGGATTTGTGCTAGTGAGCCTGACACTGAAACAAGCTGTGGAAAAAAAAAAAAATTGGTTCAAATTTTTCTTTTAAGCTCTACCCCAAGGCCAACAGAATTTCAGTGGACTTCAAAATTTCTCCCCTTGCTTAAGCTACTTTACTTCAACTGTTCCTTGGGTTTTATTACACATGTGACAATGAACCTTGGTAAATAAACTTTCTAGTATCAAAACAAACTATGTCCCCAAAGATGTCAGGACCAAGTAAGAGGTACCTTGTGTGAAACAACTAAAGTGTGCTGAACTTCCGGACAGTAAATCTGGCTGTCATCAGCAATGGGACAGGGTAAGCCCATCATTCCCATTAAACCCTATACTAGGAAAATATTGAGCCTTAAATGGCCCTACTGTGTCAGATCGAGTGGAGCTGAGAACACGATTATTTTGCATCTTTACTTCAAAAGCAGAGTAAGCCCTCTTCACCCTGAAACCTTTCCAAGTGGAGCGAATATGTTGCAGAAGCAAAGGAGAATCAGCAGGGTTGGATGTCCAACATGGATGTCCAATCCCAGAGCGGTTTCTATCAACCTTGCATCCCATTTCCCACCTGAAGTTTCCCATAACCACTTAGCTGCCTTCCTCTCTTTTTGCTGGCAATTTGTCTAACAAATAAGCAAATGCAATCAATCTAGGAAGAATCTAATTGATTCCTTTAAGTTTGGGCTCCTATGGGAAGGACTGAAAAAATAATGTATCCGGTCCTTTGGCCAGATATAGGTAAGGGATATAAAATCATCCCAGGAATAAAAATAACTTGAATTTCTGCTAAAGAATGGGCAATTGCTGGAAGCTTCTTCTCTTCTTCTTCTTCTTCTTCTTCTTCTTCTTCTTCTTCTTCTTCTTCTTCTTCTTCTTCTTCTTCTTCTTCTTCTTCTTCTTCTTCTTTGGCTTATCGAGACAGGGTTTCTCTGTGTAGCCCTGGCTGTCCTGGAACTCACTCTGTAGACCAGGCTGGCCTTGAACTCAGGAATCCACCTGCCTCTGCCTCCCAAGTGCTGGGATTAAAGGCCTGCGCCACCACTGCCTGACTTGCTGGAAGCTTCTTAATGTATACGGCTACACATTTTGTTTCAGGCTACAGATTCTGGAGGCCTGGAATGGTTTCCGGTTTCTAAGCATCCCTTACCATCTGCTCGACCTGGGAGAAGCTACTCAGCAACTCTGGACCTCAAGTTTCTTAATTGGTAAAAGTCAGAAAGAACCCCACGACTGTGGTAGTTGTGAAGTATAAATGGGATAATACATTTAAAGATTGTGTAACGGACCCTGGGATGTTATAAGTGCTCAGAAAATGTTGGCTGCCACGGTTATGTGGTCGTGGGTCATTTACTTTTGTAGCTTTGAATACAGCACACATCCATAGATGTGCTGTTTTATTTAAATAAAAAGAAATCAACAGAATAAATTTTAATTAAGTCGGCTAATGGCAGAGTGTAGATCAGTTAGGAAAATGCAATTACTTCAAAAATTACTTCGGGCTTGTTGCTCGTCAAACAATAAGACTGGACTGCATATATACATTTAAAGAGAACATTAAAAACATGATGTGCAAAGAGTCCATGGCTCTGTCGGAAAAGTGCCGGTCATGCAAGTGAGAGGACATGAGTTTTAATCCTTAGAGCCATGCAAAGCCAGAAGCAAGAGCCCACATCTGTAATCCCAGAAGTCCCATGAGGAATTAGGGGTGGGGGGCACAGAGACAGAAGAAATCTAAGAAACTTGTAGGCTAAATAACCTCCTAGAGACGGTGGTTAATAGCAAGGGACTCTGTATTAAACTAGGTAAAAGGTGAGAACGGACACCTGAGGTTGTCTTCTGACTTCTATATGAATGCCATATCATGACCACACACATAGAGACATAGACACACTCGTACACACACAGACACCCAGACACCCAGACACACACACACACACACACACACACTAGCCAGATGTAGTGATCTACACCTATAACTCTGGCACTTGAGAGGGTAAGGCAGAAAGCGTCATGACTCTAGGTCCATCTGAGGCTACTCGGTAAGTTCCATGGTAGACCACCTAGGGAAACCTTGCCCCCCAAGAGAAGCCATCGAAATAAAAATAATGTTTAACCATTCACTTTTTGCCAATGGCTGCTGTTACAATTATTTTTTAAAGTGGATTTTAGTTTAAGGGATGAATGATTTTCTCAAGGAAATTGATAACTGGGCTCAGTCCCTTGAGATCCGCATGGTGTAGCAACTGCCAGCACACAGGCATTGGGGAATGTTCAGGAAAAAAAAACGGCTGCATCTTTGAAGTATCCTCAAGAAAGAGAAGGGCAGATTGAAACAATTAATCATAAACAAGTCATTAAAATTAAAAGTGTATTCTTAAATAGTTTCTTGATTAAGAACAAATGCCTCATTAATCTGGAACATATTGACTTGGGAACACAAGTAAAGTCAAGGAGAGTAATGACTGACATGACACGGAACACAGCACACTGTGTGTTCCCAGCTCAAGAGCTCGGGAGGAACAGACACCACAGAAGGTCACTGGATACGGTGACTGAACAGAGAGCCCAGCATTGCCACAGGAAAATTTTTAAGTCTAGAGTACAGTGACCATTTGCATAACTAAAACACGGGTACTTTAATCTATCTATAGACTCAGGACATATTCCCTTTACTTTATAGGTGGAAATGAACTCAAACTCAATATCTAAAAGGGAAAAGCTAAAGACACACATTTAAAAAAAAAAAAAGCCAACATACTTCATATAAGCAATGAGTCAGGAGCTTAGCTCTTTCTTTGTACCCCCACCTTCCAAAGGCCTAGCTATGTAAATAGGTCTTTAAAAATCAACACAATCAGTTTTGAAGACATTTTTTACATAACTGGGTGGGGGTCTTCTTTGGACCATGCTAAAGGTAGATTTCTTAAAAGAGCCTATGATAAATAAAATAAAGAATATTCATCGTTGTGAACATAAAATCTTATACACTTAAGAAAGCCTTTTCTGTATTCTTGAGACATTTGTACATATGTATANACCTTTACAATACTGACTGGATATTAAACCTATATCTGATGATAATTACAATCTTTTTGACTAAAAAAATAAACTAACTCTGTTTTACAGTATCAAAAGATGTGGCCTATTGTTTGAAAAGCCTCAGTTTCACCTTCTAGAAAGTAATGCTATGAGAAAAGAGACTTTTTCCTGTGTCAACTATTACAACATTAAGGACACCAGAGGCCCCCTGTATATTTGATTACCTAAAGACTCCATCAAAAAATAAAAGATAAAAAAAAGAAAAAAAAAAAGACTCCATCAGTGGCTGAAAGCTTAACCCACACATAGGCATTGACTTATAGTCTTTACAATCAGTCTCAGGACTTCTCATTGTTTAGTGGCTCTCATCCACACCTCCTCACTGAGAATAGGATAGTCCTTCACAGTATAGGATATGTCCATAAAGTATTACATCATTTTGGAGGAATATTATACAAAAATACTTTCCCAAATGCTACTCTCAAAGATTTAAGGTACAAAAGCACCATAATATTTTCACAACTAAAATAAATCCTCCTGAAAGACAACAAAATTTTGACACAATTCTCAGTTATAGTCTAATATATAATTGGTTAGTTTTACTTAAATAACTAAGTAACAATGGCAAATTGTATATACTTCAATAATTAAGTAAAAATAATAGTCAATTGCAAACTTCAAAGTAAGGAAAAGAGAAAACTTTTTCCAGAGAGGAAGAAATGTGTTACAAAGAGTAATATGAGAATGATCTTTAGCACTGGAAAGAATTATAATTAGCCCTTTCTTGTCCAGAGTTTTAGTCTCAGTATCAGATTGGTAAAGGAGAAGACTGAAAGGGAACAAACTAAAGTGCTTTCCCATCAGAAGACACATTTTATATCATTCTCGTAAGTAGAGTATATGCTGCTTTTCAAGATTTTCTGGGAAAGGAAGCAACAATTTTTAAAAAATGACCATGACAAAATTAGGATGTTAACTTAAAATCAATGCTGTAGAAGTGTTGAATAGTTCAACCAACTTTCCCCCTCAAAACTCCTATCTCTAGAATTCTTTTGAATTATTCTAGAAACTATGAAATACCATGTATCGTAGTGAAACACTACTCGTAGGTGGGAGAAGTTCTTTGCTTCTAGAAAGCCCTACCCTGTACAGTGTTGTTTTCAGGGAGAGCACAAGACTAGGAGTTAGAAATTTGAGTGTATATCACTCCTAATAAACTGGTCTGGTCTAATAAAGTATTTTTCTGGTCATAAGTAAGACAATAAACATCAAGTCTTTTTCAGCTTTAACAGAGTCTTGGAGAAGTGGTTGTAAACTCCCACTGAGTAGTGCATACACAAGCCTTAGAACTAAGCAGGGATTCAGCTCCGTGGTGGAGCACGTGCCTAGCGCTTGCAGCTTGCAAGGAATTGCCTTCACCCACGAAACCACAGGAAAGTCTGCAACACAGAAGTAAGAGGATTAGCTAAAACTAGACTTTGCTTCTCATATCTGAACTCTCCTCATGTTCTTGCCACAGATACAACATTGATCACTCTATATATGGTTCTCCTTATTCACAAACCCCACGTGAGGGCTACAGAAACTGAACAGAAAACACTCATCACAGTCCATGACCTTTTATCAAATCAAGTTTCGTCGGCAGTACTGTACAAATATAACCTTTCGCATTTTCAGAGATAAGTCAAGCCTACGGTTCAGTGCCCGAAACATCAGAGTTTTGTCAATAGAACAAGGGAGAGAACAAACTAAACCACCACTTGTTAGTAGGGAGCATTTTCTTCAGATATTATATGTGTTCAAGGCTTGTGTACCCACGGCCACTTCCTCCTTATCAACAGCGAGCCATCCTAATTCTGGTTGCAGCTGATTGGATGTGAGAGAAACAAGTGATGAACAAAATGGCTCCTGTCTAGAAAAGACAGCAGCCTGCTACTTTATGGCCGGGCCAGTCAGTTTGTCCTTCTTAGGAGAGTCTAAGGGTTGTAGCCAGTGAACTGTAAACCAGGGAGCCCAAGGCAATGCAAACTGAGGGCAACTATCTGAAAAGTCTGAATCGCCATTCTGTAAGCAGAAAGGGCAGTTTAATACGGGGAAACCTAGAACAAATGCAGTTAGGAAGCAACATCAAGAAAACATGTTTCTAGAAAAAGAGGCATCTAGAGAAGGGAGCCAATCCTGAGAGAAAAGCTGGTTCAGTCTTGCTATGAGGGGTGTGTTTCCATCTAGAGAGAAATAAAAACTTTGAGCAGTTTTTATTCCTTGCAACTAAAAGAGCCCAAGTCAACGTGCCCTTCTTTCCATGAATAAATTTTTTTCATTATGCTTTATCAATATCTCCTTTTCCTCTTTAGTTAACACAAACACTAACTGCGATGTTATTTCTAAAGTAATTTAGCTATTAGCTTAGTCTAAGAAGGCTCACACATTCTCCCAGAAGGTTACAATCACTAAGAGAAAAGATTATTGTTCTTGTAGCTACTCAATTTAAGGTTTCAAATTCACAAATTTTACTTTGAAATAAAACCATCCATAGAGTAATAATATAGGAAGCTCACGTGTATCCGTGAAGAACATGCTTGTGCTTAGCAAAAAGAAAAAAATATTTGAAAAGTGGTATTTCACTGGTCTTGTGGAACTTTGGGGTGAACTTATCAAACCCAGCATGTGCACAGTGCACAGGCACCACTGGAAGAGTTCTTTCCAGGTCTCCAATGCAGGGCCAAGGCTGGGCAAAAGTTTTCCATCAAACTGTTGAGTGCTACTGTTATCTTTCCCCTTTGCTGAAACCACCTAGGTGCTCCCTGTTGGAAAAGATTACCCCAGGTAGGCTTTGGGTATTTTGCATTTGCTCTGCTTGCCCAAGGCTACATGGTGATTTGCACACTTCAGTCACATGAGAGATCTGGGTCATCTGCAGTCATGGTTTGCTCTAGGAAACTCAGCCTTCATCCCAGGCATACTGGACCAAGACCAAACAGGTGAGTCACAGAGGGAAGAAGCCACCTGGGCCAGCTGCCAGTGGCTTAGTGTACTTTGTTCCCGGGAGGCAGCATTAAGCAAGTGCATGAGGGTACATACTTGATAAACAGATAGGTCCTAGAGTCCTGATTTCCAGCATGGCTGAGTAAGAAGCAATGACCTCTTAGAGTATGAGTATGACATGTCCAGGCTTAGAGGAAATGGGATTTTTTTAAAGAGACCTCTTGGTGACCATGGTTATCAGTAGAAAACACAAGTCTGGTGGTTCTGTTCTTAGAATAGTTTTTCCATGAAGATGCAGTAAAGCATTAAAGGACCAGCGGCTTGTTAGGTTTCCTAAGAGTGAATACAATCACTTCGGTGGTCAGGTAGATTGAAGAATCTGTGCCACAGTCAAAAGGGGTGCTTTGGCCGTGCTCGGTACTTATGTGCATAGGTAGACTCCATTTGGGAAAGCTACTCAAGAATTCCGGTAACGCAAGAAAGAACTTCAACAGCTGACAGATGGACTTTATGAAATTTAGAAGGGAACAACAGACTGAAGAAATAGTCTACCCAATTGGAGAAAGCTTTCGACGTGTGGATATTTAATTGGGGATGGATACCTAGAATGTATAAAGAACTCAAGAAGTCAACATCAAAAAAACAAATCACCCAATAAACAAGCATATAAGTTGAATATACAGTTCTCAAAACAAGAGATACAAATAGCCAGTTAATATTTTTTAAGCGTTCACCATCCCACAGGGTGGTGGTAACACATACCTTTGATCCCAGCACTTAGGAAACAGAGGCAGGTGAATCTATATGAGTTCAAGGAGAGCCTGGTCTATAGAGTGGGTTAATTCCAGGATAGCCAAGGCTTCATAGAAAAACCCTATCTTGGAAAAACAAAATAAAACAAAAACAAACAAACAAAAAATACCACCATCAACAACAACATCAAAATAACTTTCCAACATCCTTAGCCATTAAGGAACTGTAAGTTACATCCATTTTAAGATTTCACTTTACCCTTCTCAGAAGGCTATCATTAAGAAAAAATAAATCATGGCAAATTGTGGGGTAAAGAAGACCCTTATATATTGTTATAAGGAATTTGAACTGAAGCAGCCACTAAGGAGATCACTCTAGAGGTTTCTCAATTGAAGATCCAGCTGTATCGCTTCTGAGTATAGAACCAAAGGACATCAAATCAATGTCCTGCAGAGAGACTGCCCATCAATATGGACTGCCACACTACTGACAATTGCCATAATATAGAATTGCTCTAGATGTACATCAACATATGGAAGAACAAAGAAAATGCAGTATTATACACAGCAGAATCTAACTCAGCCACAAATAAGAATGGAATTATGTCATTTATAGGAAAAAGTACAGAATCACAGATTATCATGTTATGAGAAAAGAAGCCATATTCAAGGAACTAACTTATTTTCTTACACACGAGGCATTGACATTTATATGAAAGCCGAAGGTGAACTTACTGGTGGAGAAGAAATGATGTGGGGAGGGGGTTGTTAACAAAGCCTGTATGTAAGAGAGGCACAACAGTATACATCTATGAAAATGTCCACGGAGAAGCCATCATTGTGTGCAATAACTAAAAGTATAACTTTTTACAAGTTATCCCCAAACTTTAAAAATGTAAGAATTAAAAAACACACTGGATTAGAAAACTAAAACCCAATTTCAAATAGAGACTCATGGGTACACACATGCCTCCTTTCATTTATGCCGTTTCCTCAAATAGTGGACCCAAACTACCTTCTTTCCATATCTCTGACTCCGCAATGTTCATGAACCTCATTGTCAATAGCCATATAGACACAACAATTGTAAGACCTGATTTCTACACATAAAACATTTATGTATGACCTAATGAGTTTCACCAGTGTCCCACACCCATGAAATTCTGGCACTTTCAAGAGAGTGCCCTTAGTGTTGAGGATTCAACAGCTAGTAGTGCTATCAGATCCTGCTGGAGTTTTATCATGGTGTGTGTGGGGACAAGTCTCTGCTAGCATTCAGTCACCCATCATTTAGGAGACTGTGCCTTACCCACAACAGCTCCTGGAGTCCTGGTTCTACCCAGTACTGTGGCACATGGTGGTATGAGCTCTCCTTTATCTTCCTCACTACATATATGCTAGCACCTGTGAAGGATGTCTAATTCCTGAATTTATAGGAGCTCAATCTTGTAGTCACCCTTTCCAGAATGGGGACATCATACTATATTGCTACATTTTCATCTCCTGAAGCCTTCTCAGCCTGCTGACCTGACCCTTCTCCCATCCTCTCTCTTCCCCCTTCCATATATCCATATCGGGGGTTTTCCCAGATCGCCAAAAAAAATTTTTTTGAATGAAATGAAGGTGAAGTTAAATCTGAGCTGACTACATAAAAATGACATGACGTTATTCCCATAAAATAATATTAAACAAAAATATTGTTCACCTTATCAGTCACATGACTAGAACTAGATTTTAAAAATGAAAAATAAGAGGATAATTACCAGTCAGGAAGTCCATCAACAGAATTAATAGGGCTTTGTACAGCGAAGAAATAATAGGCTGTGGTGATTTATAACTATAGGCCCTGTAATCTATTTTACCTGCATAACTTCATATCATCTGGTATTATGTGTGGTAGACACTGTGAAAGATTTTTATATGGGAAGAAACAGCTATTCAGTAACAGTTGGCTCCTCAGGTATGCTGCCAAGGGGTGGAATGATTTCTGATGGACATGCAAGAGTAACCCAACTAAAGATTCATAAGGGGCGACTAAGTCAGGGAAGCCAGGGAGGTGGATTCTTCAAGGGTATGCACCGCAGCTTGAAAGGAAGAAGAAAGACCAGGGCAAGAGCAGGAGGGTAATGTGTTGAAAGTTAGAAGGGATTTTTTTTTTCAAAACCAAAATTATTTTAGAGCATGTATATGTGTTCTATAAGTTCTCAGTTGTTAACCACATGAGGAAGGTTTTTAAGGAGGCAATTAGAAAAATACTTAAATTATCACTCTCAACTTCTAAATTCAAAATCTTTAGAAGCTGTTTTTTGGTGATGCTATGAACTTGAAAACTACATTACCTTGAGAGGCATGATTTTGCTCATTTGAATACAGATATGTTGTCATCTTAAACTCAAACTGGGTCATTTGGCTTTGTTTCTTCTGCGGGGTCTGAATCAGTGCCATATTCTCAGAATCATTTCTCAGAAGACATTTCCAAGGCACCACAGAATTATGTTGGTCCTTGTTAATTTCTACATATGTGTCCATACCAACATGATTACCGGCAGAGTGGCAAGGAGCATTGGGTCTTTAAACATGCCCAAGAAAAGCATGTGCTATGGTATAAAGGCATGTGCTATGGTATGGTTTAGAAAAGTACTGGAAATTCACCAGTTCTAGTGTGTGGTTTTCTTCAAAATCTCCATACAGGACACTGCAGTCTTGTCCTAAGAAGGCTACCACAGATGAAAGCATTTTGAATTCGTTGGAAAGATAATCTTCATTTCCTGTGGCGCATACTTTAACTATGTGATGATACCTCTGCATTGTTTAAGTATGAATTTTATTTGCAAACAATGAACAGTAAGTTGGCTGTGACTCCCGGAAACAACACAAATATGAAACAGGGTAACAGGCTAGTATAGACACTATAGGTGCTTTCTCTGAGTGTTTGCTTTCAAATGCACTAATACTTTGTAATCTCCTGTAAACACCTGATACTTTTGAGAATTTGAGATGAACTCTCCATCTTGTTTCTCAGCTTAACAAGTGATTGTCACGTACCAGTTATATTTGCTATGTATTTCATTACCGAATGAAAACAGTAGCTCCATAGAACTTAATCATTTATGCTAAGCAGGAAACATCACTGTACAACATTTAGTTTATCAGAAAGTAATGAATAAAAATAAGGCTAACCCCCTTATAAACTCAAGAGATATCACACTATGGTGTGAAACTTTAAAGAGTTCTTCCAATCCTTTAAGGGAAAGTTCAAACTGCAGATACATTGACAAGAATTTTTAATTTTCTTTATATTATTACATCATCTTTCTGTCCACTGAAATATACCATTTTACAACTCATGATATTTAATTGTGACTACTCGTATTTCTGTATTTCTCTATGATTGATATGGGACTTTTTATTTTTATTTTATTTATATGTTTATTTTTGTGGTCCTGTTGCTCAGGTCTGGGCCTTCTGTAACCGATACACACTCTGGCTAAACATTTTAAGGGGCAGTCAAACAGTTTTGCATCTTATTCTAGATTTTTCATCTGGTATAATACCTCTCTCCTAGCATTATATCACCTGAGCCACCTTTGCTTCTGCACAATCCTGTCACCCTATCACAATTCTGATTGAGAAAGATTACCGACTCAGGCATTGTAGCTTCTAAAATAATTGATCCAAACAGTATAGGGTTGTAGAAAAGAGTCAGGATTCCCTGAAGTCTAGACAGGACCTTGGCATTTCTGTCCACTGTCTTTCAACTTTACTTGTAGACAGAGGGATTCCCAAACTATCCCTAGCTATTCAGCTTGCTTTCTATACTATATAACACTTCTTTTGAAAGTCCAGTCGCAATAAAGTCAAAAGTGACAGAAATAGTACAACTTCAATAAAGCGAAAAATATGCAGTAGGGGTCAGAGTTTAGCTTAGAAGACACTTGGCTGAATGGCAATACAGATATAGGCCAAGTCTTCTGTCATATTTGTGTATAATGTGGGTACTTTCCCAGAGACTTGAAAGGAAGAAATTCTCTCTTGGATCTAGTTAAGCAGAGTTTTTTTCTGCATCCGCATTATTGGCATCTGAAGCTGGGTTTGGTGGTTTATATGAGAAATGTCTCCCATGGTCTCTGCTATCCGAACACTTGGGTTTCGCTTTTGGGGCGGTTTGGGTGGTGCATCCTTTCTGGAAGAAGTGCATCACTGGCAGTGACCCTTGAAATGAACAGGCTTACAGCACCAGTTCTCTTTGCCTCCCGCTTGGATTTGAAAATGTCGGCTCTCGGCTTCTTGCCGTGCTTTCACACCATGACGGACGCTTAGCCTTCTGGGATTGTAAGCTCAAGTGAACTCATTTTCCATAATCTGCCTTGGTCATGGGGTTTTGTCTCAGCAGCATAAAAGTAGCCGAGACACCAGGTAATCCTTGTCTGAGGACTAGTGGTGAAGACTGTCAGGTTGCGCGCCCAAGATGCTTAGCTGATTTCTGTCTCCACTCATTCCCCATATGATGCCACCGATGTTACTCATCCCAAGTATGACAACCAAGCATCTATAGACCTATGAAAGTGTCACTGGGAGACATGCTACCCTCCTTTCTTTTTTTCTGATGATTTCTGCTCTAAACTCGCTCTACCAACACATAGAATGATCTCCTGATGCTGGCTTTATATAATACAGGGGGATTTGTTTCATCATTATTTGTCACGTTAACTTGTTGTTTTACCACAAAAGTAGGTTAGGGTCAATGAAATATATTCTGATCGGCGTCAAGTTTTTTCCTACTGACAACCTATGTTTCTTTTAAGCCACCTTCCCAGAGTTGACAGGAATATTCAGAAGTAAGGAGTAACATACAGATTATCCGCAATAAAAATTTAATACGGCCAAATATAGCCTACCCCAGCTTTATAAACTACATCATAAAGAATATTTGCAGCATCTCACAGCACCAAAAGTTTCTGTAGAATAAGTGGGTCAGAATTACCATCAGGAAAGCTGCACTCAAAATATCTGTGGATTATTATAAGCCAAGTCAAAGCAAGAAGTGCTCCATTAGACTGAGGAAGCACCCCTTCCAGACTGCTGAAGTTTCAGCAGTCAAAAAGCATTTGCAAGAAACACAAATCCACGTTAACCCCGTGAGCACCTAATAAGACTTCAAATGTTCTGAAAAGCTGACAGTACACGGGGCAGGCAGAATTTTCAGATCCAATCTTACCTAAGCTAAGGTTTTAGGTAAGCAACTAACAAACATGAACCCCAAAAGTCACCCAGAGGAACATTAGGATTTACAGACCAGGAAACTTGTGTTGGCGCAAAGAAAGTCTTGACTAAAAAAATCAAATTCTGACAGAAAAATGATTTTTTTTTAAATGTATTTCCTTTCCCTTTTCCTTGGCAACCATGTAAACAATTAACTTTTAAAACTCACAAATATAAACACTTGACACTCTCAAGAGAAAAATACTGGAGAGAATCAGGCTGTGTGGCAGCGTTCAGATAAGCTCCCTGTAGCTTTGCAAGTCCAAACACATAAATTCAATAGTCTTACCAAGACAGCAGCCATGACTACTGAAGGCCATTCCAAACTGTGTGGACGTTTGCCAGTGTAGGGAGTGGAAATCAGGCCTCATATCGCCAGAATCCACTACCTTTTGCAACCTCTGACCAAACGCACAGTGCCAGAGAAGACAGCAAGAGGACCTGAGGTTACCTCGGGTTAGAAATATAGACATGAGGAAGGCCTTGTCACTCTGTCGTCTTTTGCAAAAGAGGCGTTCGAAGGTGGAAAAGAGATCCCACCACCACCCCCCCCCTCAAATGATGACGCTGTCTACAGTTTTATTAACCACAACTCAAATTCCATTTGCAACCGAGACCTTTTCTTTATGGCCTAACACCTCGTTCTCAGCCAGTATTTCTTTTCCTGCAGTGGGACTCCGTTCTGCTGCTCACTGTTCTTGAGTGCAGTATATTTTGTAACAACCTAAGAACACACTGATCCAAAGCTGAACATTATAAATAGTTACAATCAGGCACATCAAAAAGTTGAAAGTAAGAGTGGGCTGAAACTAAAGTAGAAAAGCAGAGTAGGAGATTGGGTAAAGTGATAACGGAATGGGGGGGGGGGAAGGAGTCATTTTTGTGGCTAAGGTAGGAGAGAAGCTATTTCCTTAGGGTTCGGGGGTGGAGGGTTTCCCACACTGAAGGAAAGGTGATACAGACTGTTCTATGCCCTTTCTGCGTGCTTCTGAAACCGTAATTAGGGTGTGGGGAGCAGAGACTTGAAGGCATAGTTTCCTTCACTGATGTATACATCTGTGTGTACATGTTTACAGAGGCCTGAAGGTGATGCTGGCTGCTTTGTTTATCTGCTCTCCACTTCCTTCTTTGATCCAAGGTTTCTCGCTCATTCTTTACCTGGCCAATTCAGGGGGACTCGCAAGTTAGCGAGGTCCTCTTGTCTCTACCGATGCAGGGCTGAGAGCATGCGCCACGGTGCCCACCTTTTGACAAGGTGCCAGGAATCGGAACTCCGGTCCTCGTCCTTGTACGGCAAGCATTTTACTGGTGGAACCATCGTACTAACCAACTTTTATGGCTACAGTGTGTGGCTCACACAACAAACATATTTCAGTGGCTAAGAAGAGGTAAGCTTCACAAACAAGGGATTCATTGGGGGCATTTGAAGAGCCCAAGTGTAACAAGCAAGATAATGTTCTAAGAATCATGTAAATTTCAGGTCAATCACATGAGGCACACCCAGCGTGTACAAACCAGCCCCCGCATTCTGTACAACCCCACCATTCATCGTTACTACATCACCCATAACATGTAGGCTTTTCCAGGTTTCTCTTTTGGATGTGTGGTGGTTTGGCTCCACAGGCGCTTGCATTCGAGTGTTTGGTCATTAGGGAGTAGAGCTACTTGGGAAGGATTAGCAGGTGTGGCCTTGTTGGAGAAAGTGTGTCACTTCAAGTGGGCTTTGGTTTTCAAAAGCTCAAGCCAGGCCTCGTCGCCTCCTTCTTCTTGCAGCCTGGAGATGCAGATGTAGAACTCTCAGCTACAACTTCAGCACCACGTCTGCCCGTGTGCTGCCATGCTCCCACCATGACGAAAAGAGACTAACCCCCGAAACTGTAAGCAAGACCCAATCAAATGCTTTCCTCTGTAAGAATTGCTGTGGTCATGGTGTCTTTTCACAGCAATAGAACACTGACGAAGGCGAGGTGCTTGAGATCTCTCCAGGATACAAATTTACAGATGCCTGGAGAAAAACCCAAAGACTGATCTGCTTTCTTGAAACTGTGAAAAAAGAAATCAGAGGACGGCAGAAGTCGACAAAGCTCAAAGCGTACAAAAGACTCTTGCGATTGAATCCTAGTCATTTTAAATAACAATAGACCTAACCTAATAATTCAGGAAAATTCTATCCTTGAAATATAAATTTCTTGGGGGCTTGAGAGGTGGTTCATCTCATCACATGCTTGCCGCGGAAGTATGAGGAAAGGTGTTTGCCCTTCAGCATCCATGTAAGATCCAGGTGTGGTGGAGCATGTTTGTGATTCCAGCAATGAAGAAGAATGACTGGCCTGCTGCTCTCTGGTCAGTCAACCCAACCCAGTCTGTGAACTCCAAAACAATCAGTGAGAGGCTGCCTCAAAAACCAAGGTAGACAGCTCTTGAGGAACGCACCTGAATTTGATCTCTGACCTACACACACACACACACACACACACACACACACACACATATGAACTCTGCATCACACCATCATATACACAGAGATATATAATATAATTTCAGTTCCTCCTTTAGGTATGATTTTGGTATTGTTTCTTTTTTTAAAAAAAAAACTTCCCATTTATCATTTTTAATTGATAATTCCTATCCTAAGTTACTTAAACTGCATGCCCTAGGGGTCTTAATCATTTTTACAACTATCATTATAGGAATATTCATTTCAAGATACAATCTGAAACCTTTGGTAATAACTTCATAAATAAAAGCTACTCAAAAACTGCAGAGACTAAACACAGGTAATTCACTAGAAAAAAAAAAGAAAGACATTCAGTGTCTTCTTACATTAAGTTCTTGCGGTCACCAGATTTCCTATGCTAAAGGGGTGACGGGGAGAGACAATGAGAACAGCTAGGAAATGCATGTGGAAACATATGGTGTCCATCTTGTCAGCATACGGCTCCTGGATTCTTTGCCACCTTCCCTGTGCGCAGAGAAGCTGGAGGAGCCACTGGGCAATCTGCTGTCTGGTGAGAGGAGAGCCAGAGCCAGAGCCAGGTGGAGCTGATCTCATCCGCTCCTTCTTCCCGCCTGAGCCCCCGAAAAGCCTGGGTTCCCCTCGGAGGGAGCCCAAGTGTGAACAGTGTAGCTCATCACACTTGAGATTTTTGTTTCCTCGCTACACGTTTTAACTGTGTGATTTTAGAATTCGGAGAATATACACGGGTGATTTTATATTCTACTAGGCTCCAGCAGTCTGTTTTTCCAACAACGGCATGCTGACTTCAGAAATCAAATATTAAGAATCAACAAATTGGCCGGGCGTGGTGGCACACGCCTTTAATCCCAGCACTTGGGAGGCAGAGGCGGG
>NC_034601.1:68248565-68259225 GCF_900095145.1 Mus pahari
AGTCAGTGCTCTTAACCACTGAGCCATCTCTCCAATCCATGTGTAGATTCTTTTAAGTTTTTCTTTTTTTTTTTTTCTTTCTTTCTTTTTTTTTTTTTTTTTTTTTAATAAATTCTGGCTTCCTCATGGTATTACTTTGCCATAGTCAAGAGAATTTCTTTAAATATTTATGTTGGTTACTGTCCACTACAGATTCTCAAAACCTCTCAATTTTATTTTCTTGTTCTTTTTTACTGTTTATTCATTCATGGGTTCATTCATTTGCTTATTTAGTTATTTTTAAGAAAGTTGGTTTTTGTACAGTAAAGAGGGGCAGGGCTGTTCAATGCTAAGGCCACTGTCCACCTCAACCTCCCTATCTCTCAGGAACGATCTCATCTTCATTTCAGAAGGTCGTCCTTACGAGATATGAAATGAAAGTCTGACAACTCTTATTGTTGTTGTCGTTGCACTTCAGAGGCCTTCCTCAGTTATTGTTCTAGTTTCTGTCCTTCCTGATAAGAAGGACACTATTCTTATCATTGTTCTCCATAGTATATGTCTTTGTAAATTGTCTGTTTTTAAGATACTCTATTTTTTTTTTTCGAGTTTCCAGTCAGTTGCCTATGATGTACCTAGATAAAGATGCTTTTTAGATAAAGATGCTTTTTATAGATGCCACTCAGCAGAGATTGGTTGTGTTTCTTTGATGTCTTTCAACTGCTTGGGGAAAATTTTTCTTCCCTATGTTTCCTCTATTTCATTTTTGTCCTTCTCTCTTTGAACTCCAGGAGGGCATATTGAGTCTCTAGTATTATTGTCCCATAAGCCTTAGAGAGTCTGTTCCATTGTTTGCATTATTTTGTCAACTGCATTTTACTTTACTGATCAATATCAACATCCTCCCATCACCGTCCACACTCCGGTGAGTTGTCCATAAGCTCCCTATACGAGGTCCTCCTCGTACCAAGTTCTCATTTGGAGTGTTTCAACTTCTCACTACTGTAAACTGTTGACATCTAAAAAAATTAAAACTCCTTTCTGTTTATCCATATTGATTTCCTTTCCTGTATTGAATGTACTAATTTTCCTGTGTGGCAATGACAACTTTGGGATATTTATTTATTGTTTTATTGTCTTCATTGACTAAATATTGAGTCGTTTCAACTTGCACGCGTTTCCTTCTTTTGTTACCTGTTCAGTAAATTTTTTTTTATTCACTAAAATAAAAAGGAACAGAAATGACTAAAGGAGAACAGTTTTTCTCATAGAAAAACCATGTCCTTTGTCATGTCTGAGTGAGGGTTCCTGAGTTGAGTCAATCTAACGCTTGACAAAGCTATGCTGTTTTTTTTTTTTTTTTCCCCCAGTTTTAATGAAATTCAGTTTACTACTGGCTTACAATTATCTGAGAAGGGGAAACGGGATTTCCTATAACAGTGCCTGGGATTTCAGCACAGATTTTCTTCTACTAGATACGCAGGGCAGGGGTGTGGAGGGGTGTCCTGCTTTGCAAATGATGACAGGAAGTCAGACGATAATTTGTAGGAGTCAGTCTCTTCTGTACAGTGGATTTCAGGTCAAACTGAGGTCATCACGCTTGTTCAGGAAGATCCTTCACCTACTGAGTCATCTGACCACCCCCTCTTATAAGTGTTACTCAGAATCTGGAGTTCTGAAGGATGTCTCCCCCCCTCTCCCCCTCCTCCCTTCTTCCCTTCCTCCTTCCCTCTCTTCCTCTGCTTCCTCTCCCTCTTTTCCTCATTTTCTTCTCTCAACCCTCTAAATTAATATATATATGGATATATATATATATATATATATATATATATATATATATATATATATATTACTAGGCTTTATTGAGTCTCTGAAATGTTTTGTTTTCTGTCAAATTGTCTGGGTTTTAACTGTGGACCTGCCCATGACAGATTATCTGACTTGGGTGAAGTCAGTGAGCCTTCCCATCTTATTAATAAAATAAAGGAAAAAACATGATTTCCATTATAGGAATTTTAAATGTATTAAATAGCTAATACACAGAAGGAACTAGTGGAATTCCAATTGACCTTGATCTGAAAAAGGTCAAATGTGGTGCAGAAAATCAAAAAAGTTAATACTTTGTACATTCTTCCTCCTATTGTTCCTATTTTAAAATCCAATCCTGTTGAATTGTTTAGTCTTCAGTATTTATACTATATTTCTACTACAGGGCCACCTCCTTATAAGTAGGAAAATATTAAGTCATTCTTATTTATCATAAAGGAGCAATAGGTAAATCTCCACTGAACGGAGTACTGAATGAATTTATTGTTTGCAATTATAGTGATTCCCTTCACCATTTAGAAATACACATTTTTTTAAATGGGTAAAAAAACTGAGAGGCAAATAACATGCCATTTCTTTGCCATGCATACTTTGTGATATAGCCCGTCACAAAGGTTAGAAATTGAGGGAGAGAAGGGTAAGTTTGTGAGATGAATATTCAGCGTTATTCTATTAACCACCTACAAAGAGCACATCTACTCTCATAGCTATAGAGAGAGCACGAAATGTCTTTGCTCTCCCTGTAACTGCGGTTAAAAAAACCAAGCTTGCATTGTTGAAATTAGACCATATCCACTGCCAAAAGTACATGATCCGGTGGCTAACATGTAATGATGCTATTTCTGAAAAGCGTGTTGTAATTAAATGTCACAGTCTTGCATATATTTCAGACAACTCAGCATGGAAGTCAAGTCGGGTCACCGATAGAAAGTTACTGGTCAATGATCCCATTAAGTATGGAAAGGGATGCTCTATATTCAAAATGACTTCATCTTCTCTAAGGATAAAACCACTGCATAATCCCAAAGGATATATCCTTGTCCTCATGAGAACTCCATTAAAAATTAATACCTCCACCAATTACAATAAACTGGAAGAAGATTTTGCTTTTATTGTGGTTAAACTTTATTATAATGAGAACATTGCTAGGAAATACCATCTCAAAATAGCAGGGTATAAGGTCAAGAAAAGAATTAAAGGCACCTTGTCTTCACCTTATTGTTTTACAGTAAGATGTAAGAAAATATTTGTGACCCAAGATTGCTGCAGTATATGATTTACCATGTCCATGTTTATGGAGACCAGCTCTGGAAGCTAAATTAACTCTTGGATTAAAGAGCCTTCCCTGGACTTGGAGAAAATAAAATTTACTTTTTGTAAATCCTTCTCACAAGGACAGTTTTTAAAAGATGATAGACTGAGTTTGTATTTATATTTTCATTTCACTCTGAATCAAATATTTATTTAGAATAGAAAAACATTTTATTTCAGTATAAAGCAGAATCAGTGAATCACATTCATTGTGGGACCTTAGAGAGATGGAGAACATGTACCACTGTGCACAATTAGAAGGTTTAAAGGTAGTAAGCCAAGTTTCAACCGTTTCAAGATTTCTGAGCAATCAGACAAGAGTCAAAGAGGAGATTATTGGAAGCTGCACTTGGGGAGACAACTTCCTCTCTCTGCCTTCTGGGCTTGATGATCTTAACTGACTAGAGAAGAAGGTCACAACTGTGGACAACTTCTGTATCCAGTTCTAGGAACTATTTCAACCTTCACATTTGGAAGAAACATTCGTTCTCAGTGTATTCTTTGTACATTAGACCATGTAAAGGTAATTCTCAAATACAAAGTCAGAGACATCCAAGAGTCTTCAATGTTCTTAAAAAAAAATCAATGGTCTAGTAAAGAAGTTTTAACAAAACTAAGAACAAGCCCATCTCTAAGAGGTTGATAACTTTAGCAGAAGGCATAATAAGTCACGTAATTAAAAAGACTTAAAACTGCTTGTGTGTAGAAGTATTGCTTAGGAATCTAAGAACTTACAAATGAAAAACAGGCAATGTAAAAATGTTGATATGTGGCCAATAGTATCATGAGCATGGGCTGAGCAGTTAGGTCTTGGCTGGAAACACTAAGCTGAAGAGTGTTCAGATGGAGCTGAACCTGTATACAAAAGAATTAAAGAAAATCTCCCAAATCCCTATATCTCTGAAGAATGTCAGAGTATGAAGAAAGAGAGAGAGAGAGAGAGAGAGAGAGAGAGAGAGAGAGAGAGAGAGAGAGAGAATGTAGNGAANNACACAAATATATATATATATATATATAAAATAACTCTCAGATCTGAAGAAAAGTTGGTTCTTCATATTAAAAGCTCTCACGTTTTAAAGGAGCCAATCAACCCATGCCTCTGAGGACTTTTAGAGAGAGTATTTGTTCCTTTTCTGTTGCTGTGACAAAACACCAGGACAAAGGCACCTTGCAGAGGAATGGTTTATTTGAGCTTCCCATTCTAAAGGTATAAAAGCCCATTGTAGGAGGGAAACACGGCAGCACGCAGCAGGCACAGTAGCCGGAGAAGGAAGCTGAGAACTCACAATCTCCAAACTAAATTTTAGAACATACTTGAAAACAAAAGAAGAAAAGAAAGATTGGTCAGCCAGCCAGCAGCCTAACTTCCAGTGAGCACAACACAGTTTTGAAAGGCAAGTAATGAACATCCTCCAAATTAAAGGAGACATGATTTCAACCCTTTACCCCTATTATCATCCATGCTGCCGTTTGAGTTAAAGAGAATGTGAAGTGTGCATATACAGACAAGCAAAGCCTCCCAGTGTGTACCAAGCTAAGCATCTTCAAAGGAAGTTCCTGAGGAGAAATTGACAATGAACCCAAAGACCTGTCTTGTAGACCTCAATATATATAAAAGTAATCAGCAAATGTTCTGTAACACCTACATACATTTGCTGTGGTTTGAATGGGAAATGCTTTCTATTGGCTATTTCAATATGTATTTCCCAGGAGGAGAAATTTATCAGCAGAGGGGTGAGCCTTGACATTTCAGAGTCTGGCTCCACTTTCCATTCACTCTCTGCCTCCTGTTTCACAAAGGTGCGAGGGGTTGAATAGACCCAGCAGCATGCAACTGCCACCAAGCAGCCACAAGTAACCAGGTCTTCCTCTCCAGGAGAGACTGTGACTCCTCTGACCGTGAGCCCACATAGCCCTTTGATCCCACCTACTGCTGACTCTCAAGTACTTAGTGACAGAAATAAGTAGAGTTGATATTTGGGAAATATTATCAGACAGCTCAGTAAATTCTTGGGCTGACAGATTAAGCTGAAGCATTTTCAGATGGAGCAAGTCTTTTAGTATTTATGGGCATACTGGTTCTGGCACCTCCCATGAGTACCAAAATCTGCACACCCTCACAACCCATCTAAAGTACGTTCATATTTGAGTATAACCTTTCCACATCTTCCTATGTCTTTTAAACCCTCTGTAGAGCTTCAGAGTGCCTAACAATGTAAATGGCTGTTGGAGTGCATTAGGAAATAATGACTAAATAATGCTATTGGTTTTCCCATATATTTTCCATTCGTGGTTGTCTGGACTCCTGAAGCACAGAGTATCAGCTGCAGTTGTAGATATACAGAGCAAAAGGAAAATATAATGGAAATAAAAATTTCACTGAACTGTAATGTGATAAAGTTAGTAGAAGGGAAGTTTTTCCTTTTGAGGTGAATGGCTACAGATTTTGATTAAGCCTATATATCAATATGAAAATACAACCTTTCAAAATCATGATAAAACTTAAAAGAAGAATAAGATGTATAGCTTATATAACAGTATTTAGAAAGGCATCTTAGAAAAACAGACGGATGTGAAAGGGTCATGCTTCCCATCTTTTTCTTAGGCCTTGGAGACTGATGCCAAGTGTGGGCATTTTCTGCCAAGAATGCACTCCCTCTGCTGAAGTGTTTGCTAGCCATTTGTCTATTAAAGTGTATTATTTTACAATATATGCTACACCTTGCCAATGCCAAGAATGCCCTGACAACATCTCTGAAGCTAAAGGAGGTTATTAGATCTACCCCATATGAGGTGGTTTGACTATGCTTGGCCCAGAGAGTGTTACTATTAGCAGGTGTGGCCCAGTTGGAGTATGTGTGGCCTTGTTAGAAGAAGGGTGTCATTGTGAGGGTGGGCTTTGAGACTGTCCTCCTAGCCACACGGGATCCAGTCTTCTTACGTTTGCCTTTGGAACAAGATGTAGAACACTCAGCTCCTCCAGCACCATGCCTGCCTGGACGCTGCCATGCTTTCTGCCTTGATGAAAATTGTGTGAACCTCTGAACCTGTAATCCAGTCCCAATTAAATGTTGTTCCTTATAAGAGTTGCCATGGTCATGGTGTCTCTTCACTGCAATGGAAACCCTAACTGAGCTACCAGGTTATTAGATCCAGGTTGTCCAAGTGTTTAGCTTCTTTCAAACTGAGTTTGACCAGTGGTTTGGCTGAAGTGAACATGAAAAGCCTAAATCTCTTCCATGCCAGACATTGCTGTGAGGTAGGACAAATCCCCAGCAGAATGATCAAGGTTTTGAAAATATGCTCAACTCACATACTGTGGTACTGATAAGAAATATATCTTGGTGAAAGGATGGACTATCCAGAGACGACCCCATTCGGGAATCCATCCCATCATCAGCCACCAAACCTAGATACTAATGCTCATGCCAGCAAGATTCTGCTGAAGGGACCCTGATATTGCGGCCTCTTGTGAGGCTATGCCAGTGCCTGGCAAACACTGAAGTGGACACTCACAGCCAGCTCTTGGATGGAACACAGGGTCCCCAATGGAGGAGCTACAGAAAGTACCCAAGGAGTTGTAGGGGTCTGCAACCCTATAGGTGGAACAATAATATGAGCTAACCAGTACCCCCTGAGCTTGTGTCTCTAGTTGTATATGTAGCAGAAGATGGCCTAATCGGCCATCACTGGGAATAGAGGCCCCTTGGTCTTGCAAACTTTATATGACCCAGCACAAGGGATGGCCTGGGCCAAGTAAAGGGAGTGGGTGGGTAGGGGAGCAGGGGTGGGGGTGGGGGATATAGGGAACTTCTGGGATAGCATTTGAAATGTAAATAAAGAAAATAATAATAATAATAATAATAATAATAATAATAATAATAATAATAATAATATATCACTATTAGTGTTTTTAATGAAAAAAAAGAGAAATATATCTTGGGATACAGGAAGTAGTGTTCTCATGCATCCATTTAGATACATGTAGACACATGTGCATGTGAGTACATGCTCAAAGATGCCAAACTCAGAATAGGAAAATGGCAAATTCTTTCACTTCTAGTGTATTGTGACAGGCAGCCATTTACAAAAATAACAGCTCTTTTCAGGATCTCAAAACAAGAATCCTTGGGAAAGAGTGGACTTGAAACAAAAGCCAATCTCTTTGCTGCTCACAAGTATTAGTTTACTTTTTGGTCCTGGTTTTTTTGTCATACTAAAGACTGAACCTGGGGTCTCAGTTTTCCAGGCAAGTGCTTTATCATTGACCTAGATCCCCAGCCCAGTTTTTCATATATACTTTCAATATTAATAGCAAATTTTCTTCCAATAGCTCGATAATTTGCATGTTTCCACAAGATCCATAAATAGTTTAAAACAAAATCTTCCCTGTGCAGTTAATGTAATAAACCTAAGAAACCAGGGCTGCATTACTGAACGTGGTTTGCAATAGACCTAATCATCAATTCCATGTGTGAAAAGTACCTAGACTTGACATTTACTTGAATAAAAGAGAATACAGTGCTCACATGAATAAGGAAATACTTGGTTTATATCAATACACAGAAATCCTACAATAGAAGATCTTCTCGATATTGAATCTAGTCCTTGGCAATAAAATAAGAAAGACTGGAGGCTGAGTTAATTATCCTCCCACTAAGACCCTTCTCATAGGCCAATCTTTTGCTGTCTAACAACAAAAAGTAAAAGAATTAATCAGAGAACACAGGCACAAAGGTGGGCTCCCTGTTTCACATAACAGAATATTGTGGGGAATCTGGGTCTGTACTTCCTACCTGATAGCCCCAGGGAATCAAAGAGCCAGCATTATATTTCAAACAGTACCAAATGTTGAGCTTCCTGGTGTTTAGAAAAGGAAAGCTGACGTTGGAGAGGAGCCCAATGATTTGTGGGAGTAGAGCAATCCTACTCAGTAAATGTTTGTTTTGGAAGGTGTCCCTAATGGAAACATGAGAGGTTTACACTGAGGGGAAGGTGAACAGGCCTGAGGATGTCTGTTTTGCTGGGTTTTGCTCAATCTCACCCTGCCTCACTACACAGAGATGTACAGCAGACAGAAACATCCATGGTCACCTTATAAAGCACACTACTGTCACACTAATGCCTACCTGTGACTCTAATCTGGCCTGCCCAAGCTTAGTGAGGATTCTAAGAACACCAGCTGTCTGGATCTAGCTATGACTAGATGCAAGTTTAATTAATTAGGATCTTAACAATCTTTGCGGTGATCCCATTATGACGTACTGTTCCTTTTCTAATATTTATTTTATTTTTAGTCATGCACATGGATGTGCAAGTGTGAGCTTGTTCACATGCATGAAATGTGCATGAAGTCCAGAAGAGGCTGTCAGAAACCCTGGTGCTGGAGTTACAGGTGGTTGGTTGTATGCAGCCAGACGTTGGCGCAGGGAAGGGAACTCCAGTCTTCTGTAGGAGCAGTAGATGGTTGTAACTGACCCATCTCTCCAGCCCCTATGATTTATTTTTAATGCAATTAAACTAAAGCTCAGAGAGGTTAAGTCACCAATTAAAGTTCTACCAGATAATAAGTGGATGGCTACTCTAAAGTGAGATTGCAGTCTCTAGTATATTTATATGTATATGTGTGTATACAACATACATACACACACACACACACACATACACACACACACACACATATATATATATATATATATATATATATATATATATATATATATATATATATATATATATATATATATATATAGAGAGAGAGAGAGAGAGAGAGAGAGAGAGAGATACCACACATATGGTCAAGCTTACTACACTGTTTCTCAGTATTTGGAACTGCTTCCCAGCAACATTGTGAAATCACAGAAATACATGATTTTGTCCTTTAAGATGTAGAGAAGAATTAAAGAACAGACTTTTCTTATAGGAGACATTTTAGCATCACAATAATGCACACATTATGAGGAGGGGGGTGTGCAAAACAAACAAACCAACAGACAACCAAACCAAACTTCTTGCTTCTTAGAAAGGGTGGGGACAGTCCTGCAATAATGAAGCAAGTCTCATCAGGAGCCGCATTATTTATGCTTGGTTGCAACACTGAAGCAATTTTCCAAAATATGATGGGTCGCTTCCAAGATCCACTTATAAAATGTTTACATATTCATTTGATTTAATCTTTAAAATTGTATTTATACCGTTGGAAAATTAGCCAATTAACTTAAGAGCCTCCCTCCCCCGCCCCCTTGCCACCATCTCTTCCGGACCAACTGTACCTATCTGTGAAAGGAAAGCACGGGCATTTCGAAACCTAAATTCTCTCCCTGTATTTTCCTACTATATGTCCAAGGGAAGCCATTTAACTTGGCTTTATAATCACAAAGTCACAGGGGTTTCTTCTACATCTAAAACTCTGGTCTTTTAGCTCCCAGAAGCTTGTATGGAGATTCCTGTAACTTCCATGAGTATGCTGATAGTATTATAAATAAACCTGACAATACAAACTGTATTGATCTTAAGCACAGCTGCATTTCTAGATGAGCTTTCATATCTTCCCTAAATATAAATAAGAGATCATTCCTTAAGCGGAAAACAAAAACGAAAATTAAAATTATTTCCAAAGGAAGCTCCAAGGGGGAGATAGATAAATATTTCATTTATAACTGACACTTTTTTTTTTCAGGGAAAGACTTAGTAATGATTTCTGCTCCTTCCTATAGATTTAGCTTTTTAAAAGCTTGAAAGACCTTTTTGTTTCCAACAGTTCTTGATTAATTCATGGAGTTAGTCAGACTCCCATCCTTGTGACAAAACATACACAATAACCAACCTAAGAGAAATTAGGACAGATGTTGGCTCACGGCCCCAGAGGCTTCTGTCTGTAGTGGCTTGCCCCTATTATATTGACCCTAAAGAGCAGCAGGGCATTGAGGTAGGAAGCAGAGAGTAGAATCAACTACTTACCTGGGGACATCTTAGACACAAGGAGGGGGAAGGTCAGAGATCCCAATAACCCATTCGAGCACTTGCCTGTCAATGTCCTGAATTTCTTCTGCTACGCACCACCTCTTCTAGCCTTGGGCTGATGAATGAGCCTTGAGTCTTGGTGGCCATTCCAAGATCCCAAATGTAACGTTTTCCAACGACTAACTGTTGGAATAGACATTACCTTATATAAGTAGAAAATGTGCTTTTACATAATCACTGAGATTGTTTTTACAACCCCAGAGATCACACTGGGCAACTCACATGCTGTTGGATGGATGCACTGGATCTAAGGACTCCTGTCTCACCAGTACCTAGCCTTATAGCATCTCCTTCAATTTAATTCACCAAGGTCAGACATTGTATACACACAAATTCAGTAGTGTTCTTGTAATGGTCCACACATCTTAGGAACTCAAGTGACCAGCTTGGAACGGTATGAACTCTTCAAAAGTATTCAAACAAATTTTGCCATCAAATCCAAATGACTGAAAGCTACTCATAATCAATTTTAACTCTCCCTCTTTTCTACGTTAATGAGAAAAAGAGAGGAGGGAGGGGG
>NC_034601.1:68259938-68267069 GCF_900095145.1 Mus pahari
CCCTCCCTCCCTCCCTCCCTCCCTCCCTCAGTTCTCCAGGATGCTCACACCCAGTGTCTGAACCACTTCTGCTTAGGTGTCTCAACAGCAGGCCGCCTTCACTTTCTTATCACCCTTCCAAGCTTAGCTATGCTTCTTACAACCTGGCTTCCCCACCAGAGCTGAGTGTTGTAATTCCCATATCCTTTCCTTCCTTTCCCTGGACCATCGAGAACTTTTGTCTAACATCAGTAATAATTTATTATGACTATCCCTAGTTTTCTTTCTTTACCTACTACATGTAAACTCTTTGAAGATAGAAGCTAACATTTTGGGTTTGTAATATATTTTATGCAGTATAGTTAGGGTATTATAGGAATACATAAAGGCTTATGATGGATGAATGCTCAAGCAGGTATATATTGTAATCCTAGCTATTACTTAAATACATTTTTTAACTTAAAAAAGAAATCTCCAATGGCAAGTTACTGTCGTGGCTTTGTACTTTAACATGGTTACAGCAGGGCCATGTGTCTCTGACATTATCTTGACTCCTGCCAGTCCAGGCATCATACATATAGCCAAAGAAGGAAGAATAAGAAAGGCTATTTTTAATTATTTCCCAGGAGAGTAGAAGAGCTTAGTTTCTCTTAATCACTCCTACAGACTTTTTTTTTTTTTTGGTTTTTTGAGACAGGGTTTCTCTGTGTAGCCCTGGCTGTCCTGGAACTCACTCTGTAAACCAGGCTGGCCTCGAACTCAGAAATCCACCTGCCTCTGCCTCCCAAGTGCTGGGATTAAAGGCATGCGCCACCACGCCCGGCTTCTAACTGGCTTAAATATTGCTAAGCACAACTAGTTCCTAGGGTCAACCTCAGGCCTACAGAGCCTGAAAAGGAGCACCAGGATTCAGATAATGAAATTAGACCACTCATCATGAATCACAAGCTTTAGATGAAAATGTGACCAACTGCTCCACTGAGCTGCGCATCACTGGGAGACATCAGGGAGATGATGGGAGTGCCACCATCATGTTCTCTGTGCTCTCAGAGATGTTACAATCTTCTTGTTGAGCCAAAGGTAAACAGGGGTGGGGATGGGGGCCGAGGGAGGGAGAAAAGGAGAGGAGGGAGAGATGGAGACAGAGAGACCAACAGAAATAGAGACAGAGACAAAGAAACACAGTGACACACACAGAGAGGAAATCGTGCAATGAAATAAAGCTGTATAAAGGATGAGAAGTTTGGCTTTATTGAGGCACCGTAGAAGGCAGCTCTTGAGTTTTCTTCAGATACATTACATGCGATTCCCAGGAGAAAAAAAGAGGGGAACAAAATTTACTTAGAGAATGCTGGAGAAATGGCTCACTAGTTAGGAGCACTGGCTGCTCTTGTGAAGGACCCAGATTCACTTTCTAGCACTCACATGTTGGCTGAGAACTGTCTTATCTCCAGTTTTAGGGAATCCGACACTCTCTTATGGCATCTGTGGGCTCCGAGCACAGATGCAGTGCACAGACACTCAAACAAACAAACAAATAAACAAACAAACAAACTCGTATGCATCAGGGTGCTTTTTGTATAGCTTTTAATTTTTTAAAGGCTTACTTATATTAAAGACCCTATGAGGCTGATTGACAGGGTAGAACTTCCTGGATGTGAAAAGTCTGAGCACCATGCCTCCAGAGTCAAATGATGTCTGACTGTCTTTCCTTCTGCCCACCTCCCTTAATAACTATTTCTACCTCTTTATCTGCCTGAGCACCCTTCGGTTGATCAGGTAAAAAGTTTGGACTGTATCAACTTAACCCATCACTATTTTCTACTAACCCAAAAGTGAAGAAAGTCACCAAGTAGCATCTGAAAGCTCTCATGGAGTTTTCCTCCTTTGTCATATCCTGGATATTCCCACCAACATATTTGAGAAGTATTTTGATTTATGACTTCCTTCTGTTCTCTGACTGCAACAGTTCACCTAACCACATACACAGTGGTCACGTTATTCAGAGCAATCCAAGTCCCTGTTCCTGGGCCACGGTCACTCAGACTTGGCCCAGGATGAATTAGGTTATATTCCCGTGAGGCTAACAATTATTTTGCGTGGACGGTTGGAAAGGGAGTGGGAGTCTCGCGTAAACACTAAGAGAAAAACACTACTTGAACCACAAATAACGAGCAAATTCAAACCCAATTGGCCAGTTGCAAAATAAAACAAAACTGCGGCCTCTAGGAAACTAAGGCCTCAGAAATGTCACAGAAAAGACAGACCCTATGTGACTTTACATTTCCTAAAAGAATCTATGGCTTTCAAGGGTGTCACTGAAAGCTGTTTGTCCGATCCAATGTTTCCATTGTGAGAATAAGGAAGCCAAAGCTCAGAGCTGTGAATTGATTTCCTTAAGGTCACCTGGTAACTTCATTGGCCAAGAGAGAAGTGGAGTCAGGCTCTCTATTACATCAATACACTTTTCAAGTCTCATTTAGGACCCATACGCCCCCATCCCAAACATTCATCATCACATAACAAGATTCTCTTGCTCTCCTTCTGGTCTGAACGCACTCAGTTATGGCTGAGACATTTGACAGTAACAGAAATGCGTGTAAGGCTTGGAGAAGCCCAAGTTAAAGCATGCTGAGTCATGTGTCAAGCAATTCATTGATGGGAAACTGGTCACGGGAAATTCAGCATCTGCCTCCCCAATCAAGTGTTTATCTCTCACTACAGATGGAATGGCCGCGAAACACGGAGCTTGTTTCTGAGAAATAGTGCACTCATGAATAGTATAGTATCCCAATCCTAGTGCCCACACTGCACGAGGTTAAGATTTTCTAAGATTTGCAGGCCATAAAGGTTGCCACGCCTTAAAGGGTATTAGGGAGAATTAATGCTCTGTTGTAGAAATTGATCTTTTCTCCTACTTATTCAACTGTACTGAGTGAAGGGAAGCGTACTGCAAATATTCTAAAGGCTCTTGTTGGAATAGATCAGAATAAGGAGGCAGGCAGGGTGCATCACCCCACAGAAAGAAAATAAGTACTACAGCCAAGAGTTCATTTTGTACTGACCTCCAGCAGGACCATTTTCTTCAAGACTCGGAGGTGTTCCCATGGTGCGGGAGACACAGATATTCCATTTTACATTGCATGAATAAAGTGCCTGAGGGACTGTGACCCTGGAGAGTAGAACGGGGGTGAAACTCCCTCAGTCTGAAATATCAGGAAATGATGTCACAACTCAGTTTACGGTCCTGACCCCAGGCTGATGGTTGACTTTGGAGCAGACAGTGACCTGCTTAGAGCTATTTGGTGTCAAGTGTTACCTGGTTACATGTCATTGAACAGGTAACAGAGCACACAAAAAGAGAGGCTGTGGAAATAGGCGGAAAGGTGTATATCGAATTACATTCCGAAATTGCAGTCTTTCCCAAACAAATGTAAATCCTTCCATGCCTCTGAATCATTCATTTTGAAAGCCCAGCAGAGCCTTTTCCTGGTCAGGTAGGACAGATTAAGCAACAATAACCTCTGCTTTGCTCAACTGACTTTCTCGATTGGTCTAACAAAACTTTTCTGGCAGAAACTTGGCTCTGCTTGCTTCTGTCTACAGAATTACATTGCCCCTCTCCCCCACCATTCTGGTGCCACAGAAAAGAAGAAAGGCAGCCAGGGAACTCTAAGGACAGGTGACAGGGTGTCTGGGAGCTACAAGGGTAGCTTTGGGACCACATGTTGGTCATTTTAATTGATAGTATAATGATACTGTTCAGATTTAGATAATCATCTGATCAGAACCAAGTTCACCTGTGACTTTATCAATATCTTGCCACCAATCCTGTTATCCCTCTGGTGGCTATGTGTATAGGACACAAATGCCACCTTGGTCAAGATGTACATGATGTCCTTTTTGTCATAAGCATAAATGAATCGGTAATCATTTTTAATTTTTAATCTGTTCTTTAACTTAAGGAAGGCAGACTGAAGACTGAGGAAGTCTATTTTTTTTTTTTTTTTTTTTTGCTCCAGGAGGAGATAAAAGCTTTCTTTCCCATAAACACACCTATGGATTTCTAATTGGTCATCAGTTTTGGTTTGTTTTTCCTAATTGTATTCTCTCATTCTTTTTTTTTTTTTTTTTCTTCTCATGTGCTTACTCTTTTTAACTTCTCCCATCTGGATTCTTAACAAAAATCTTTGTGAGTAGAACAGGAAGACTTGATGCTGAATGTGAGGGAAAAAAAAAAAAGCACAGAGCTCCTGTCAGATGCGGTGAAGAAGACCCTGGGGCAGACTGGATCAACTGGAAACTCACTCTCTCAGGAGTCAGGCCTCTGTGCTGAGCCAGTGAGCTTGAAAACAGGTAAGAAGAAGAAAAAGAAAGGAATTCCGGAGGAGGACTATTTATTGTTAAGGAATGAAAGCGATAGGCCCAAAGACTGCAAAGCACTGAGGTCCTCAGGAAGCTACAGGCTAAAAGACTTATTTAGCATGCCCGGAGACAGCCAGAGCTATAGAGCCAGGAGAATAGACTGGTGAAGCCTGCTTTTCTACACACTGGCTTCTCAAGCCACCAAGGTAGGTAAGGTAGTCCTCCCCTTTAACTGCCTTTGTCAAAGCAACTGGTGACCTAATTAGGATGTCTTCACGGATGTGTTTCCGGTTTCGTTTTTTTTTTTTTTGTTTTTGTTTTTTGTTTTTTGTTTTTTTTTTTACTGTCTTATAGGTTGTCATTGCAGTGGAGTTTGGACAGTGAGATCCGTGTAACTTGTATACAGGGAATAAGGAAGCCCCTTCTCTAAGAAGATTTTTAAACATTTAAAAAAATTTTTTAAAAGTAATAGATACGATGGGATCAAACGTATTAGCTTTTTATGATCGCAATGCATGACAAATTCTAAGCAATGCTAATATAAAAATCTCTTCCCAGAACTCTTGTTAAAGAGCATGGCAGTTAGATTTACATTAAAGAGTACGTTCTTGCCAGGCGTGGTGGCGCACGCCTTTAGTCCCAGCACTTGGGAGGCAGAGGCAGGCGGATTTCTGAGTTTGAGGCCAGCCTGGTTTACAGAGTGAGTTCCAAGATAGCCAGGGTGATACAGAGAAACCCTATCTAGAAAACAAAAAACAAACAAACAACAAACAAACAAACAAACAAAAAAGAGTATGTTCTTACTTATGTATGCTACTCTGCTACACTGTATGTGCGTTTACATGGCTATATACTTTCTTGAATACACCATTTATTTTTGCTTTTGGTTGACTTGCTTTTGTGTTTATGCTGTGTGTGTGCAACTGCCTTAGGAGAGCAGAAGAGACCTTCAGAGATCCGGAGCTACGTTTTTCACTGTTGTGAGCTATGGGATGTGGGTGCAGGGAACTGAACCTGGGTCCTCTAGAAGAGTCACAAAGTCTTTTAACTGCTGAGCAATGTATTCAGGTCTAAATTATTAATAAGCATAATTTCATGAATTCTTAAAGACGTCTGATCCATACCCGGAAGTTGGTTTGGGGGAGCTTGAGTGACGTCATCTACCCAAGGCATATATGGACACCACTACACACTCAGCTCCATGTGATCATGACATAGCTTTGCCGTTTCTTCCTGTCTCTTTTGTAGATGAAAATTAGTAATGAGCAGGAGACACTGACGCTGGCTCTGAGCAGAGTTCATCTCTAATCTTGTGCTACACGATCCAGCAGTGAACAGCCTGTTTCACAATGGATCCAAAATCAACAATGACAACCCAGAGATTACTAAAACAAAGGCACAGAAATAGGTTAGTTCTGTCACCTTGCCACCACTAGGAGTTTGTTTTTCAATTTCTATTTGAAATTGAAACATCAAAGGAGTATAAACTGTGAGAAGCCCTTTGTTGACTTGATATAAATTAAAATTCATATGTGAAATAGTATACCAAATTTGGATAAAACCCTTAAAATAGAACGGTGTTCATTTGAAAGTGTGCTCATCTTTAAAACAGAGGAAAGATTTAGAAAATAAAAATGGTTGTTAATTCATTTATGTTTATAACACAAAGGACTTCTACTAATAATAGAAATACTTGGCTGAAAGTGTCACACACACACACACACACACACACACTAGGTCAAGTGTCTCTCACACGTACACTGGGCATAAGTGTTACACACTAAGTCAAGTGTCACACACACACACTAGGTCAAGTGTCTCACGCACACACACTGGGCACAAGTGTCACATACGCTGGGCACAAGTGTCACACTCTAGGTCAAGTGTCACGCACACACTGGGCACAAGTTCACACTCTAGGTCAAGAGTCACGCACACACTGGGCACAGTATCTCACATACACACTGGGCACAAGTGTCACACACACTGGGTCAAGTGTCTCACACACACACCAGACACTAGAGTCACACACACACTGGGAACAAGTGTCACATATACATACACACCAGACACTAGTGCCATACACACTGGGTCAAGTGGCATGCACACACTGGGCAAAAGTGTCTCTCACACACACATTTATCAGACACTAATGTCACACACACACACATACACACACACACTGGGAACAAGTATCACATATACACATACCAGACACTAGTGTCACACACACATACTGGGTCAAGTGTCGTACACATGCTGGGCACAAGTGTCACACACACATTTATCAGACACTAATGCCACACACACACACACTGGGTCAAGTGGCATACACACACTGAGCAAAAGTGTCACACACATTTACCAGACACTAATGCACTAATGTCTCACACACACACACACACACACACACACACACACACACACACTGGGAACAAGTATCACATACACACACACACACCAGACACTAGTGTCACACACACACTGCATCAAGTGTCATACACACACTGGTCACAAGTGTCACACACACACTAAGTCAAGTGTCACATAAGCACTGGGCATACCTTTGATCAAAGTGGCATTTAGCCAGTGCTATCTCTCAACATTCTTTTCTTTGGGCTTCCATGATATTCATTCCTTCCATTTTTCTCATGCTTGCTATGTCTCTTCCAAGATTCTTCACACTTCATTCTTCAAAACAGAAAATCTATCAAGGATATTCTGTGCAAGTGGCTGCTACTTAACTACAGCATCTCTGATGAGATTATTCTACATACTTCAAATTAC
>NC_034601.1:68267269-68303706 GCF_900095145.1 Mus pahari
CCCTCCCTCCCTTCCTTCCTTCCTTCCTTCCTTCCTTCCTTCCTTCCTTCCTTCCTTCCTTCCTTCCTTTCATGTTTTACAAGCCACTTCTTACTCCATTTTGAGGGATAATGAAGACTTCATCACTGTGTGGACAAAGAACCTGCAACTCCTGTTGAGTTCCACCCATCCAACATAGTCAGATAAACAGCTTAACTCCCGAGGCTAGAGAGGGACTCGCCATCTATATTTGTTGAGGAGACATGAATCTGGGAAGGCACATACGTGTATTAGTTTTATACTAGAAACACCAGGTCAAAGAACTTACCCAAGCAGCCATACTCACGAAAGACTATACCTTCCTCGCCTGTACCCACAGCAGTCTGAGCACCTAACACTGCAATGGCATGGTCTCACACCAGCCTGTCACCTCATACCACAAGTGTGCACCATCCAGCTCCTCTCAGCTCTCCGCTCTTGACTGCTGCCCAGCCACCTGCTTGTCCATCCAGATTGGCATTTTGCCTGCTGATTCTTGCTGCAGCCTATGGTTGGCTTTTCATCTTGTAGCTACCTTCACTCTGCAGCTACCTTCTCAAACCTGTCTCCAGCTCCAACTCCTTCCAAATACATGAAAGGGTAGGAGCCAGGCAGGCAGACACACACACACATACACACAGAGAGGAGTGGAAGACTGAAGTCTATTTACTGTGTGATGGGTAAATTGAGAGTTAATAGTAGTAATTAAGATTGGAATAAAATATTTGATTTTGTCTCAGCTAGGTGACCAAGTAAAATGGATTTTTATGACAAAGTTCTGTCACTGAAACTGCTAAGGCACTAAATTAAAAAAAAACCCTCAGATTATGGAAAGACACAAACACACTTGTCTATATTTCTGGCATGGGGTGCTCACAAGTTCCCAAGGGATCTCTTTGGATCCAGGACTTTCATAACCAACTGACTGTGAGCTGACAGATCCCAAGACTAAAGCATTGGCCAAAAAAAAAAAATCTGTTTCCTGAAATCACTTACTTATCCACCTCTTTGCTGAGTGTCTTTTAAAACGAATTGAGACACATCCAATTTAATTATCTGAAATTGAGTTCACCTCTTGGTCAATTTGGAAAACTGGAAGCCATCTTTGGTATGCCCTTTTCCTTCTTCTCTCTTGACTCCTTCATCACCAAGGAGTCCCATACATCTCCCACAAATACCCTTGCAGCATCCACATCTCTGCATCTTCGATGTCAGCAGTTGGATTCACTGGCATGTACGTTTGCTCCGTATATTGAGCAGCTATCTCCTGCATCATGGTTGAAGAACTTTTTATGATGAATAGATTGCTCACAGCAACTAACTAGAGCACCACCGTTTAATGACCTCAATATTCCTTAACTAGAAGACCTATTAGGAGATCTCAGCCACGTTGATAGCATTCCAGTTAGTTTACTATGTCCCCCCTCCCCCCTCCCCGCTCCTCTCTCCCCCTCACCCTGATCTCTCATTTTTTTCAGTGCCTGGGATCCTATACAGAACCTTGAACATGTTAGGCAAGTGCTATTCTACTGCGCTACAAATCCAGACTTACATTTCTGGTTTTGTGTTTCTGAGTGTTAATTCTGCTGCTTCTTACATTTTAAGGAAATATTATTTCCCCTACAAAGTCTGACTATCATGTTTAGGTGACATGCTTTCCCACTGCACATTATCTAAAGAGTAACTAGTGATGAGTTTGGCCTCTCTAGTAGAGGCATAGACACCATCTCTGCTGGTTTTTCCTATTTCTAGGAATTCGCACAGTGCTGTTATAAAGGGAATGCTAGCAAATATTTCGTTGGATGAATGAATATATGTATGAATTACTTTTCCACCGACTTGAGTTTCTCTACACCGTGGATCATGGCTGTTTTGCCCATGGCTTACAACATCAATTGTTCCATTTTGACTTATTTCATTCCAGGAGAACTTTTTATACCTTTTTATTATTCATAATCATATTAATGATTTATTTCAGAATGTATTATAGTATAAAATGATACATGCTAAATGAAATCTGGCAGGTTTTATTTTTCACCCTAAGGGAGGAAGTGGGGGATATAAATACATTTAAAACCCACCACGCAGTGATGGAATACAGGGCTTTGGGCCAATCTTAGACTTTCCCTTCTCATTTTATACCCAAACACCAATGGAGACGATCACTCTAACTTGTACCTGCTTCCAAACTTCAGGGAAGAGGTTTCAGGTGGACGATTTCCGATTACAAATGAAGACATACATAATGCTTGCAAAGTCAAGGCAGACCAGGCCCTTTCCTTCATTAAGGGGGCTCTTAAAAAGACTGAGGCTGTCTCCCCATGCTGTCCAGTCAGGACAACTTTCCTTTCCTGTTCTTAATCAACAGTGTGGCCGACTCCCTCCCAGCAGCCTGGAGTTTAACATGGAGCTGAGAGACAACAGAATACATTGGCTCTGTGCTGGCCCCAGGCAGCAGGTAACAGGTACCCGGATGTGGCTTCCCAGTGGGCCATGCCGGCTTTTCGGATCAGCATCTCTTAGCCGGCAGAATTTGAACAGTGGGTATGTTCCAAATGTGTCAGAGCACATTTTTCAAACATCAGTGCAGATTCATTTGGTATGTCTTGCCGTTTTTTTAGACCTTGACAATAAAGGGACAGTTCTCATGAAAGAAGGACAGGGGAAGCCAGTGCACGCTGATGTTTTATGACATGCTCGGAGCCACAGCGAGATTAACCTAGTTCTTTAGGATCTTTGGGCTCTGTTATCTGGGATTCCTTGTGTTTTTGGTTTTTTTGTTTTGTTTCGTTTTTCGTTCCGTGACTGCAATTAGATCTTCCAAGCGGGGGAGAGTCAAGCTCTACTTTCATGTTATGTGCTCTGAATTACCACATACATCCAAGTGTATGCCCGGGGGCGGACCTTACAGAAATACAGTACTCTGAACGAACTCTGTTTATAGGGATGTGTGCGTGCGTTTGTACATAGGCATGTATATGGACACAGATGTGCACTCCAGCTCAGAGTGTGCCTGCCTAAGCTCAAGCATCTCATCTTTGCTTTATGGTTGTCCACAGGACAGCAAGCACGCACTTCATGCCACCATCCATTTACACCATGGGCAAACCTCCAGTGGATTTTGCGCATGCTTCCTGGAGCTTGTGTCTACCCAAGAAAGCTATCTGAGGGATAGAAATGGATTCTCCCCTATTTTGTTTCTATCTCACATAGCAGCAAGTGAGAGGGGTCCTAGGCCAAACTAAAGAAGAACAACAAAAAAGAAAACCTAGAAATTTTCAGGGGCTTAAAATAATAGAATTTTACATTTACAATGGTCTGGAGCCCGGCTGTCTGAAATTAGTGTGAGTGATCCAGAATCAAGGTGACAGCAGGACACCCTCACGCAGAGTTACTGAAGGAGAATATGTTCCTTGATTCTTCTGGTCTTGGGTGACTCCAAGCATGCCTTGGCTTGTGCGCCTCAAACATCTATTCTCTGTTTCCACAGTCATGCTGTTTCCTTCCCACTGCTGCTTCCTAGAAGAACACTGGTGATTACATTTGGTCCCTTTGTTTGGATTATTTATACTACTTACTCTATCTGGAAATCCCAACCTTAATTGCCTCTCTCTCTGGCTCTGTGTGTGTGTGTGTGTGTGGCTGTCTCTGTCTGTCTGTCTGTCTGTCTGTCTGTCTGTCTGTCTGTCTCTCTCTCTCTCTCTCTCTCTCTCTGTGTGTGTGTGTGTGTGGTGTGTAATCATCTAAGGTAAAATGTGTAGGTTCCAGTGATTTGCAGATAGTACTAGAGGTCCTACTGACCCCACTGCACGTGATGAGAGCATTCCCTCACTCCAGAAGCAGCAGGCAGAATGACTTCCACAGTATGACTGTGGAACCAGGGATTCTTGAGGCACACATGCCTAAGGTATGCTAGAAGTCCACCAAGATTAGAAGGATCAAGGAATCCAACTTTACCTGGGGTTCACACACTCCAAGGAAACAGTACGACTTAAATACCTTTTTATTCCACTGAGCCAGATGAAGTCAATTAACGTAATCAACTTTGATCCTCTAAAATTGATTCTATGAAAATAATAAGAATTGTAATTCTCAACTAAGGGTGTGAAGAGACATTTTTATCAATCATATGTTATCGACAACAACAGGAGAGTTTCCCAACTCTCCTGTTAGGAATAGGAAGCTGAGGCAGAAGTTTTAAAGGTTTGAGGTCAGTCTAAGCTACATAGTGAGATAATCCCTTAATCACTCCACTCAACAGGACTTGCACACATGCAATGAGAAGAGAATTTAACTGCACAATAACATATAGAGGTGTATGTGGCACGAATCACATGACGTCAGGTTACCTTGATAGAAAATTATGACAAACATGAGAGAATGTGCATGCAGGATTTAATTGAATGGCAATGTTTATTTTGCTCACAAGTCTGTCATTCTGGCGTGGCTTTGGAGGGTCAGTTCTTTCCATTTCATTTGGTCCTAGCTAAAGTAGCCCTAAGGAAGGAGTCATCCCAAAGTTTGCTCACTCCTGACTGCAACTGATACGCTGGACAGAACAATACTGCACAGGCTTTCATTTGAACCTAGCCTTTCTCACAACACAGTGGCTTGGGTCCCAGGCCTATTGTCCAAAGCAGGAGAGCCAACAGAAGCTATTGTGTCACCTGCTATAACCCCAGCCTTATGGGCCAGGCACCGTGACTTGTGCCATATTTGAGTCATCAATGAGGTCACCGACTTTGGCCAGGTACACGTAGGATGGAAACTAAGACCCCGCTGAGGAATACCATGTGCCCATTTTTGGAAAACAGAGTCTGTTACACAAGAGCACAAGCTCTATACACAGCACAGTCCTCACAATGTAAAGCACATGCATAAATATTAAAAAGATAAAAAGAAAACATTAATATGATTTTATATCAATAGAGGCAGTATTTAATTTGTTGGTGGAAGAATTATAATATCTCAAATTTTTTTACACACCCTTCTGAAACTTTGATAGTCTGCATGAATGAGCACAGTTGTTATGCTTTAAACCATAGGCATGCTTAGGAAAGCAAGCAGGTGAACATCACTTTGTCTAACTGATGTAGATGCTGATGTAGATGACACTGTGTTCAGGAAACCAGAGTCCTTTTCAGATCACGAGACTGAAACTCAAGCAGGTTCACATCAATTTTAAGAATGTTTAAATTCTTTTTTGTTTTGTTTTGTTTTGTTTTTTGAGACAGGGTTTCTCTGTGCAGCCCTGACTGTCCTGGAGCTCACTTTGTAGACCAGGCTGGCCTCGAACTCAGAAATCCGCCTGCCTCTGCCTCCCGAGTGCTGGGATTAAAGGCGTGTGCCACCACACCCGGTAAGACTTGAGATTCAAAGCCTTGTGTTCTAGATCTCAAGGTTTCTCCTTAAGATGTGTTGGAATGGCGGTCACCTGTATCATGCTTGAGGTGTAGTCTCTCCTCTTTCCCTCTTGCTTCTTGTTGCCTCATTCATGAAACAATGAGTCTTCTTCTCCAGGCTGGCTTCTCTCTAGAGGAAGGGGTTGGGAAAATGGTGAACTAAAAACCTTGGAGAAGTTATGGAAATGCTCATATGGAAGAAAAATAAAGTTTGAGATAGGATGGAGGGGGAATTCTTGTGTAGTGGGGGTCTTAAGTGGAAACAGCAGGATAAATGGGCTCCTGTTAAATCATAGCTCCAATGGCACTCGGAGGGCAGGACAGGGCCACAGAGCACAGCAATGCTGAGATAACAGAACCAAGAAGGAAGGGAGGAAGCACAGAGTAGGCTTCAAGGTCAGCAGGTTAGGGTGGAAGAGAAGTCTCTCTGGACAGACTAACAAAAGAGCAAACACTTAGTACCCAGAATGGTTCCAACAACAATAAAGAACTTTCATAAGTGATATTCTGGTCATTCAGAAATTGCCAGCAATACTGAAGAAGAAATACTTTATGCAGACAATGAGTTCAAGAGCCATGAATCTAAATGTCCTAAGTAAAGCTCATCTTTTGAATTAATTTTTGCTTTAGGATGTGATCTTGGTTTTACAGTTTCATTGCTTTGAAGAAACACCATGACCAAGCCAACTCTTATAAAAGAAAGCATTTAATCGGGGACTTGCTTAAGGCTTTAGGTGGTTAATCCATTGTTATCATGGCAGTAGGCAGGTAGGCACGGTGCAGGAGAAGTAGCTGAGAGCTATGTTCTTATCTGCAGCAGGAAGACACTGGGCCAAGCATGGGCTTTTGAAATCTCAAAGCACACCTCCAGTGACACATATCTTCAGCAAGGCCACACCTCCTAATCCTTTTGAAATATTTCACCAATTGAGGAGTAAGCATGCAAGCCTGCACGCCTCTAGGGGGCCATTCTCATTCAACCTATCACAGATGGGTTTAGATTCAAGCAGAATATCCTACTTTGGAACTGGTAGAAACTTTTCTAAGTTATTTTCTATAACTAAAATTTAAGAAAATGATGTATGATAGATATATAATTATATTGGGACCATAAGTGAATACCCCTATATTCTTATACTGAACTTAGATGAAAAGAATTTATTCTCAGTCACTTTGAGTTCTATAATGTTAGAAATGCCAAATATAATCAATATATTAGTACATCCGCTCATCTTTTTAGCAACCCCCACAGAGCAGTCTTAAAAACTAAGCCACTTCCTTGGAATTAATAAATATTGTTTTGAATCCTCAAGGCGGAATCTTTTTTTAATTAATTATTTTATTTATTTATTTATTTATTTATTTATTTATTTGCTCCTAGACACTATTGTCCATAATTGGAACAAGAAAGGCAAACATCAACATTTAATCACTCTTAGTGATTAAAGATCACTGTTAAACACTGGGAAACAAGCACTAAAATGCACTAGTGAATGTTTATGATTACTCTTTCATGTAAGTTACATAATTTCACTTCCTATCAGTTGGAACAGAGCAAAATGATACTTTGTTTGGGGTAATATGGTGGGTGCTATGTTCTTTAAACTCAGACCCCATTTTCCCATTTTCTCTCCCCTCTGCTATAGCTATCCCATTGATAGTCTGAGGTAGTATATGCCCCATCCTGCCAACCTCTGCAGTGAGGATGAGGTAGAAGAGAACATCTTCTGATTCAGGATACACAGGTATCACAGATATGAATTAATCCTGTGTGGTTCCTATCACCTGTCTAGGGTAACACTTCAGCCTAATTTTGTCTATTTTGATTCAGCCAATGAAACTGGCACATTCAGAAAGACAGTTAAACATTGCTTGATTCCAGAGAAGTTTAAATTACTGAATGGCTAGGATTACTCCCAAAAAAGTGCAGAGACCACTGTTCTCACAAAAATTTACATGAGACTGTTTATAGAATTTTACATATAATTATCCAAACTTGGAAGCAGCTAGTACGTCTTCCAATCGGTCAACACACAAACAAATTCTGTTATGATTCACAAATGGGTTGTTATCAGCAATGAGAGTAAGTGAACTATCAAACCACAAGATGTAGACCAATGTTCAGTGCTTATCACTGAAAGAGGCAACTCTGAAAGGCTATGTACTGTTAGGTCCTGACTAGAGAATGTTCGAGCAAAGGAATACTTCCTGTGCTCAGGGGTGTGTAATCAGGGTGAAGGAGGGAGCCACAGGCAGGGGAGGTCTTAGGGTGCTGAGTCTGTTCTATAAGATAATATGATAGTGCTAAATAGTATAATTCATCAAATAATAGATAATGAATAAATACAAAAATTGAAACTATGGGCTTTAGCTATTAATATAGTTATATTGATTCATCAATTATAGCAAATGTACTACATGTATCAAAATATTACTAGAAGGGAAACGATGAGGTGTATGGGAAATCGTGGCTGATTCTTGTTCCCTTTTTAAGCAACTTTAAATAAAACATATTTTGATGTGGTAGATACTGCAAAGCCACTGGAACATTGCAAAAAAAAAAATCGTGTGTGTAATAAACACTGGAGACAATTGTCTTATGACAGAGAATGGCTTATTTTGGCTTGTAGTTTTAGAGTTGGTCAGTGATCATTCACTGGCCTTATTTCTTTGGGCCTGTGATGGCCCAAGATGATGGGGAACACATGGCAGGGCAAAGCATACTCCTTGTGGCCACGAAGAGATGAAGGGATGCCATGAAGAGCTCCTGCTAGAGAGCATAATGTCTTCTCAGGCCCCACCCCTTCTCAGTAGGGCCACCCTTGGAGCTCATTTCAGATCCAAATTATACCTGTAGGGCTTTGACCACCATGAAGTCTGTGCTTTCCATGAGCCTACATTCTTACCCCAGGACAAAAAACACACTAGAAATAAATCTGATTTAAATGTATGGATTCCCAACAGACTTCTTATCTTTGATGTAGGAAGAAAGGATTATCCTTTAAATAGTTAAGATTAAAAGACATCCTGCTTTTCTCAAGCAAGAAAGCAAAAACTTTTTTTTTTTTCTCTTTCCTTTTCAGTCCAGAAAGTCAAATCTGGGACATAAGGAAATGACCTCACTTAAGCAAAGGCAGGGATGTAACAGGGATGTTGCTGAACTTGTAACTGCTGTTCTCATTCTCATTATAGCCATCTGTCCTCATGGTCCTTCAATTAAGGACTAACTCCAAAATATCCCTTTTTTTAAAAAGCCTTGATGGCAGACATCCCTTCTCTCTTCCTTACAACCTCCAGTCTAATAAAGAGTAGAAATCAGGAATGACCTTTACCAGCTCTGCTTCGCTAGAGAAAGTGAACTAGTCCATTGTCACTGAAAACACCTACTCATTCTGAATATACTCTAGATTTACATTTTCAGGGCTAGTCACAAATATTCTGAGTGCAACGAAGTTTCAGACAAGATCTTATTTCTTCTCAAGGGATAGGAAATGAATTCTTATTCCAACAGAACACCCTCGTTAAACATATTTATGCCAATTCTGTGGAATCAGAAGAAAGGGAGATCATATATAGCAGCTTCGCACCACACGAGACAAGCTTTACATCAAGCTATGTACACTCATTTGTCATGTATGGCTCCATCCAAATTCTAGTGATTTGGTCACAATAGAGAAGTTGCCACATTCAAAACACTCCAATGACTGATGGGTGAGTTAGTTAGCATTTGGAACCAGTTGTCAATATGTATCCACAGGAATTAGTATTTCCTTGGGGGGGAATCTGAAGTAGGCTAATATTAATTGTAGCTTCTATGAGGTTGAGAATCTTTATCATTAAGAACTTGTTTTCCTGCTGTCTTAGTCAGGGGTTCTATTCCTGCACAAACATCATGACCAAGAAGCACTTCGGGAGGAAAGGGTTTATTCAGCTTACACTTTCCACATTGCTGTTGATCACCCAAGGATGTCAGGACTGGAACTCAAGCAGGTCAGGAAGCAGGAGCCGATGCAGAGGCCATGGAGAGATGTTCCTTACTGGCTTGCTTCCCCTGTCTTGCTCAGCCTGCTCTCTTATAGAACCAAGACTACCAGCCCAGAGATGGCACCACCAACAAGGGGCCCTCCCTCTTGATCACTAATTGAGAAAATGCCTTACAGCTGGATCTCATGGAGGCACTTCCCCAACTGAAGCTCCTTTCTCTGTGATAACTTCAGCCTGTGTCAAGTTGACACACAAAACCAGCCAGTACACCTGCCTTTTACTTTTTAACAGGAGTCTGAAGTATGCTATTTATTCTAATGAGTGCAATTAGGGAAGCTTACAAAAAGTGTTATGCATTTGTAGAGGGCTCACCAACACATTTATCCCATAGTAGTGAATAATCCTTTGGCAAAGAATGGTAAAGGACAGAAGGTACCTATGGCACCAAGGCAGAAGTGCTCAGAGACAGTGAGTCATACTGCGGGCAGGGACAGATGTCTGTGACCTTGGATAAATGGAATAATCTAACTGAATTCACACTAGGTTTCAGCTGTCATCAATGGCTTTGTTTGAACAGCCCAGTGGGTTCTTATACTTTTGAACTAGAATGTCTTTAAAGAGATGGGAGGAGGAAGACCCAGTAGATACTGAAAACTTGAAATGAAGTGTTAAAACTCAGGGATGGCACAAGAGATGGGTGGAAGCAACAGATTGAGGAAATCTCAGATGAATGATAGTGACTGTAAACCAAAGTCAAGGAGGAACTCATTCTGGAGTCATGGTTCTCCCATAGAGGGAAAGGGTTGCTAGAAAAACCTGGGAGAGAGCATGCACACTGAATTTGAGACTGGGGTAAGCTGAAGTTCAGAAGTTAATAGTATGATAAGGTAGATGGGTAGACATAAGTTAGAGGAAACATAAACTTTAGGATGGCTGGATACTTAGAAGGAACTTGACGTCTGAGGTGTTTGAAGGGCGGGATGATTAGTATCACTGAATGTCGGTATAGGAAGGAGTCTTAATGGAAGAGAATGTTGAACACAGATGATCTTAGCACTCTGAAAGACACTGGGTTATAAAACCAAGTGGATTACAGCTCTCTCTGGCTAGGATGGGAGGTAGGGACAGAACTTGTTGTTTGTCTCTTGTTGTTGGGTTTCTGAGTGGGAGAGCTTTAATATCTGGAGACAGTTGAAGTCATATTCTAGACTTCCCAGGACATTATGAAAATCAGGCCAGGCCTTCCTCCCTGAAGCAGCTCTGTTCTAAGCACACAGTTCCAAAGGGAACAGGAAACGTCCCCTTCAGAGGGCCATGTTCCATGGCAGAGGAGCTGGCAATGATGCTCAGGGCATCTCATGAGTGGCAAGCAATAACAGAGGGGTCTCAAAGCCCACACCTCACGCTCTTCACGTTGGGAAGATGACTGTATAGATGTTTCTTGGCATTAAACTAGGTAGAATGAGGTTATCAGCACATTTGATTGTGCAGTTGAAAGTGTGCTTGGGCCTGTTACACCCTATTTTAGACTCTAAGACATATAAGTGTCTGTTTAGTGACAAGAGTGGCACAGAATGGAAGATATTTGCTTTTTACATTCTAACTGCCCGTCTTTAGGAAAGCAAGAATGGGTAGGAGATGGTGGCTCATGCCTGTAATCCCAAACCCTGGGAAAATGAACCTAGGCTGCTGCAAATCGAAGGCTAGCCTGCACAAGGACACAGTACTACCTTGTAAAACCCTGCCCTGCCCTGCCCTGCCCTGCCCTGCCCTGCCCTGCCCTGCCCTGCCCTGCCCTGCCCTGCCCCTTCCTCCTAAAAGGCTTTAGTTATAGTATAAATGCCCGCCACACTTTTAAAGCTTTTGGACTAACAAAGTGAGGGTAAGGAATGTTATCAAATCTAAAACCTGTGATCTTGTGAGGGACATTTTAGTTTTATTAGCAGGAAGAAAACAAATTCAAAAAGAGGAAAGTCGTGAGTAGGTGGAAGTTCATAGCTTCTTTGTGGGAGACACAACATTCATCACACTTCCTGGAAAAGCTCCTGGTGACTAGATTGGGGTTTTCACATATGTGTTTGGTTTTCAGCACCCAGTCTTTCAGCGGAATGAGGGGTAGCACTCCTACCCTCTGGCCTGGCCAGGATTTACTACTGTTCCCCTGAGGGAACTATAGCTGGTCGCCCCATCTTTTCACTCCTGAGAAAACCAAATAGGTTCCTGTAGAGGTGGGGATACCCCATGGACTCTTTATTGCCACACAGCCTATGCAGAGTCTCCTGTCAGGCCTAACCTGAGACCCAAACCATGAAGTCAGTGCTCAGGTGCCTGCTTTGATAAGTTTAACTAAGTGAATGATGCTTTGCTCTGAGTAGAGGTAAATGAGAGTCAGTTTGTTTTTTGAGGGTACCTTAGTTAGAGTTATTATTGCCATGTTGAAACACCTGGGAGGAAAGGGGTTGTTTGGTTTATACTTCCATATCATAGTTCATCATCAGAGGAAGTCAGGACAGGAACTCAAACAGGGCAAGAACCTGGAGGCTGGAGTTGATGTAGAGGCCATGGAAGAACTGCTTACTGACTGGCTTCCTTCCTGTGGCTCGCTCAGTCTGCTTTCTTTTAGAGCCCAGGACCACCAGCCCAGAGGTGTCTCCACTCTCAATGGACTGGACCCTCCCACGTTACTCACTAATTAATGCTCTGTAGGCTTGCCTACAGCCTGATCTTACAGAGGCATATTCTCAATTAGGATTCTCTCATGTCAGATGACTCCAGCCTGTGCCCAGTTAACATACAGTTTAGATAGCACAGAGGGAACCTGTGCTATCTGAAGGGGGCGGAGTGAAGACGGCTCTTGCTTTCTCCCCCCAGAAAATAACTACATTCAAAGGTGCCCTTGTGACTGTGAAAGATGAAGATAAATCAATGCATAAAACCAGGCCAGAGATAAAGGCACACTTGAAGATACCACAAGGCTGGCTAACACAGCCAATGGGGTGTTCAAAACTTCATGGGGCTACTTCTAGCCTTCGGAAAGACTCACACAATGGCTGGCGGAGGAAAGGCTTCAGCGTCTCAGTAAACGTGGAGCTTTCTGATTATATGAAAAGCATCCCACTGTTGTCTTTGAATTAATCAGCCTCGGGCAATAAACCTGGACCAGCCTTCTTCCCTGGCACACTGATCACACAGGAACCATACCTGTAAACCACTGCCTCTTGTACAGCGGTCTCAAAGGTCAACAGTGACAAATACAAATGCGAAGAGATCAGTAGAAAAAGACTGCAGTTTTCTCAAAGTTGGGGGAAACATTTCCATTATGTTTGGAAAAATCAAGAGGCAGATGGCGTCTCCTCTTCTCTGTGACATTAACAAGGCTCAAAAATTCCAATATATTTATTTACATGTTCATGGGAGTGGGTCAAGTGTGGCAGAACTTATAGGATTTTAAGACTATTTCCAATTATCCTGCTCATTTGTGAATATATTAACTGACTTCTGGAGGAGAGGTCTTTAGCCTACTCCAGAAGATAGCATCTTGAAAATGTAATTCGTATTGCATTAACTACTTACAGATCTGGAGTATTCACTCAATGCTGCCAACAGAACACCAACCCTTAAGAGACACCATAGTATTATCTTGCCTACAAATCTTGGAGAATAAAAACCAGAAGGGCACAGCACATTTACCAATTTAATATTTAAAATCTATTTGCTCTAGCTGAACAGGTCAGTTTAGTGATCCCAGTGGCAGGGAATGAAATTTCAATTTGTTGTTGTTGATATTCCCCAGACCAATTAAGCATGAAATAGGACCTTGCAAGCATGGGTAATCCTAACTCAATTTGGCTTTGAAGACTCTTCATATTAAAGACACTAGGCTTTAGTTCATATAGATATAAACTGGTAGTGCTTTTAAAAATTCATCTCAGGTGAGATTGGGCACATTCAGGGTGGATGGGGTTGCCATCCAGCAGTCAAAACTCTAACCCATAATTGTTCCTGTCTGAAAGAACTGCAGGGATAGAAATGGAGAGGAGCCTGAGGAAAAGAAGGTCCAGCAACAGGCCCAAAGTGGGATCCAGCTCAAGGGGAGGCCCCAAGACCCGACACTATTACTGAGGCTATGGAGCACTCACAAAAATCGTGACTGCCCAACAAGCATCGGAAAGAGTCAGAGGCAGATATTTTCACCCAGCCAATGGACAGAGCAGCTGACCCCTGTGACTGAATTAGGGGAAAGGTAGAAGAAGCTGAGGAGGAGGGTGATTCTGTAGGAGGACCAGCAGTCTCAATAAATATGGACCCCCAAGATCTCTCAGATACTGGAACACTGACCAGGCAGCAAACACCAGCAGATATGAGGCCCCCAACACACATACAGCAGAGGACTGTTGGGTCTGGGTTTAGTCAGAGAAGATGCACCTAACCCTCAAGAGACTGGAGGCCTCAAGGAGTTTAGAAGTCCGGTTGGGTAGGGGTTGGGGGTAGGGACATCCCTGTGGAGACAAGTGGGCAGGGAGGAGGTATGGGATGTGGTATGGGGTGGACCAGGAAGGGAATAAAATCTGGAGTTTAAAATCAATCAATCATCAATCAATCAATCAGTCAATCCAGGCAATGCACTTAGGTTTTCTCACCATGTAAATAAAAACATGGTTTTTCCACCTCTCATTTTGAAGTTTGAATCTCTATAACCAGTAAGACAAAACCCGCCCTTATGCACACGATAGCCTGTACAATAGCAAGGTGTGTGTCTCAGTTCTGGGCTGGGGCTTATGTGAGTGTTAGAGAGGTTTCTGCCACTGAGTTGTACCTCAGTCTCAACATCTCTAAACCTGTGGAGAATTGCTGGGATTGTAAGAAGATCTGAGTGCCAGAAAATAGAATCTGTTGCCAGGAAAATGTCTTCCTCCTCAAGTAGTAATAGCTCATGAAGAAATATAAACCATTAGTGTATCCGATTGCAAGAAAAACAAATGCTTATCCCTGCCCCCCTTCCCCCTAAATAAGCTGGGTCTGAAGGCTCAGATCTCGACTTTTTAGCTTTTAAGGAGACCAAAGAAAGAACAGTCTATGTCCAAAACTTGTGTGGACAATAAAGTGACCTCAAGGATACCCTAGGTCACTTAGAGAGAACTTGTCTCCAAACAAGAGAGTGAAAAGGGAGATGTGAAGACAGCTCAGTGGTCGAACTCTTGCTCAGATCCGGGCCTTGCGCTCAGTCTGTGCTACTGCAAAGGCAAAAGGAAAATGGTCCCCGCCGCTGATCACACATGTATACAGGTCACCACGTCCATCTCCTCTCCACACAACTTTTTTTCTTGGATTCAAAACAAACAACCCCATTTAAAAAAAAAAAATGAAAGAAGAGCCTCTGATAAAAATCTTAGGACAAAGTATATGTATCTAATTAACTTTATTTTGGAACACTGTACAAACTCCAGTTTTTTTTTTTTTTTTTTTTTTTTTTAAAAAAAAAAAACATGTAGTGGTCATTCAGTTACATACTGAGAAATGGAAGACAGACCACAGGCCAGCTGTCATTTTTGATCTATGCTTTAATTACAGGTTTCTAAATATACTAACTTGCTAGTCAGTTGCTTTTTTTTTCCCCCTTCGTTTTTCTGAGGCAGACAAAATACATGATCTATTGCTTTTTTTTTTTTCTCTTTTTCTCTTTATGACCTTGGACTTTAACATTAATGGAAAACCTAAAAACCAGGGAAAGCCCACAAAAAAGAAGTCATTTCAAGTTAGAGACAATGCATTTTTCTCATTTATTCAAATTCACTGCAGGAAGTAAACACTAAAAGATTAAAAAAAAAAACCAAAAAATTCACACTGCGGTATGTACAATTCATGACATCACATAAAGAAATCAAATTTAATAATAAAAATGGCAAATTAATATCACTAAGCAGACTGCATCAAAACTGGCTGTAAACCCCAAGATTCTTACCACGCATGGTAATGTGCCTGTATTCCAGCATTTAGGAACACTGAACTTTTCCTGGTTATGTTTCCAATGGGATTTTAAGAGTTGTGAAGTTGCTCTGTGAGTTCTTTAATGTTGAAAGTGGTTGATTAAAAAGAAAAAAAAATTAAGACCTTTGAATTCAAAGCACATTTTCTCACAAAGCATAAGCCACAGAGGTCATGTCCGGAAATGGAATACTGTCGTGTTGGATGACCATCTGACCTGACTTAAGACGTTTTCTGTCGAATGCACAGATGCACAGGGTTCCCCATGCACTTGTCGTCATGCAGCAGGTAATCAAACTTAAATAAAAGGTTTATTTTATACATTTGTCCAGACTTGCAACTGTATACATACATGCACATTTTTTTAAACCTGTTTGATTATATTTACACTTAATACATGGAATATACAGGAACCAAAGAAATTAAAAGGTTTTTCTGTTGCATTAGAACAATACAAAATATGTATTTTTTCATTAAGGAAATCATTATTTACATCACCTTTAAAAACCAATTTTAACATCTTCATGTAACAAGTCAATATATATATATACACATTTATATATATATATATATGTATATATATAGAAAATATATACTCTCACCAGTTTATTCTTCTGTAAGATGTAGCAGAGAATAAACAGGTAATGCTACCTTACTGATGTCAATGAGAGCTGTAGTACCCATTCACAAATGACTTTATTAGGAAGAAACTGCCCAGATATCGAAAATAGTCCTTGAAAATGTGTATGTGCGTATTTGAATCTACATATGCAAACAAAGTGAATTTGTGGATGTATGCCCTTTCTCTTCTTTAAGATTTCTCTAAACAAATCATGGGGGGGATATTCTCTAGTAAGTCAGAACTGCATCCTTCACAGTCATGTTTATTTTTGTCTTACATATTCTCATTCCAACAAAAACAAAACAAAACAAAGCGGAGCGATGCTGGCTCTGGAGGTTTCCCTGACCTAAGTGCTGTTCCACTGTAAGAAGACTTCTGCCTTGAACTGAGGACGAACGCCAGCATCCTACAATACATCTAAGGCTCCAGCCCTTTCACCATGACCAAGAAAAATGACTTAGTGTAAAGCTTATTTATATAGTGTAGACAATGAGATTGTCACAGTATCAACATGGAGTAAAGTATCTTCACTGGCCAGTGGAATTTTTCATAGCAGAATAAGAATACGCCTTCTTCTTTCTCTGATGTTGCATAATATACCCTCTGATTACCATAAACATACCCATTAACTATTTACAAATCATCTTGAGAAAAAAATAACCATTTAGAATTTTAGATAATTAAGAAATAATGTCCATTTTTAATATATATATAAAAAAATCTTAGAAACAACTTCAAGTACGTACAACAACAACTCCAAATAAACTTCTTCCTACTTAACTGCTGAGTCCACAGTTAGTTTTTGATAAGTCAGTTGTTAACCTGGCTCAAAACTGAAAAACAAAATCTTAAGTCTGGAGGATGAACTGTGGGCTATTAAAAAAAAAAAAAAAAAAAAAAAGAACTTAAAAACCAACTTGTTTCAAGACTGAAATTCCACGTGGCTCAATTATATATATTAAGTTCTTTCAAGACAGTATCAGTATTTACTTTTAATACCTGTTTAAAATGAATTGATCCGTGAAGTGACTGTGTAGGTCCTGTCATGGATAGATAAGTGCCCTTTGAGTTGGTTTCAGGTAATCTGAGTTTGCTGTCTTTCTTGGGTTGGATCTGTTAACCCCACCGTGCAGAGGACAGTTTGAATAGCAGGTCAGGATGTAATCAAGAGAAGTTTCCCAACCATCCTGGGATCACCTGAGTTTGCGAAGTGGCCCTGTTATTCCACCCCTAAGGCTAATTAAGTTAATCTTACTAATTAGAGCAAATAAATAATCACAGATTTTCCTGAGATGTTGACCCAGATAGGAAAGTTGTCCCCTCTACCCAATTTTTTTTTTTTGTCATAAAAAGTATTCTGAACCCGATTTCCAAAGATATAACAGTAGGATAGGAACTACGATATAGCAAATTTTGAGTGGATATGTGACTGTATTGGGGGAAAATATAGGCATCAGATAGTTTCTTTAAAGTCCCATGTTCTGGAAAAGTGCTAAGCCATGGTTTTCAAACATCAGTGTGTGGAAGAAACACATACAGAACATGTCAGGATACAGGCGGAAGGAGGACGCCTGGGTCCACTTGGAGACTTGTTCTGTAGACCTGAGATGCTGCCTAAGAATCTGCATTTAAATAACTGCTCCAGATAGTCAGATAGTACGAATGCAGTGTCTTTGTCCAGAATTAAGAAATCCTGGTTGTAAGAGCTACAGGTCCCACAGGAGTGGTGAGGATTAACTTTCAAAAGAGACAGTGAAAACCACATCCAAAGAAAACCCATTTCTGCTTTTGTTAAAAACTATTTCTAAGTAGTCAATTGTTCAGGAAACAGCCTGAGGGCGAGCACTACCTTCTCTAATTTTGAAAAAGGAGGAGTATTAATTTAGTAAAGTAGTCAAAATATTAAAAAAATGGAAATCTGCCTTTTATTTTTAAGGTCCTATTAAACTCCCCTCTATTGTAATCAATTGTTACTAAATAGTAAAAGGCTTAAAGAAATATATATATTGAAAAGGTCTGGGGTGGGGCAGACACATTGGGAACCGCAAAACCCCTTCCAAGAGTTAAAAAAAATTTTGTTTAGCAAAAGTGAAAAAATGTAAGCGTTGCTTTTTCTTACTTTTGGACTGATAAGGTGTGAGTCACAAGGCTTCTGGGGTTTGCCCTAATTTGGTTATCTTCCAAATAGCTAACAGTTTGGATGTTACAAACATGGTATGCAGGCTGGCTTCGGAGATGGGAAATGAACAACCCTAACAAAGACAGCAAGTTGCATCAATCCACTACTGGTGAAGTTGTGCATTTTAATGTATGCCTCTTATTTACGATTATAAAAACAGGTTCATTCGTAGGCTAGTCACAGTTGTTATCTGATGCATACAGAAATATTAAACAACCACCCTCGAGTTCAATAGTTCCCTCATGACATCTAATGTTAAGCAAAAATTAGTATGCATATTTAAACATCACCAGTGACCAATACTTTCAAAAGGAAGGAGTTTCAGTTATACCATGCTTTTCTCAAATCATGCTCTTATTTATACAGATCTCAAGTTCATACTGACTAAATTTTAAAAAGATCCAAAGTGGTATGGCAGGTACACATTTATTCTGACTCTTTTTTTATTGTGAGCACGCTTCCCAGAAGTCCATACACTTCTCCATTTGTACTGTGTGGGCGAGAAGCGTTATTTCCCATATGGCTATTGTAAGGGCTTCTTAGATTAAAGAAAGCAGCTTTAGTTTCTGCAGCCGGAAGTAGCTCTTCTTTGACTGTAACTTGTGAGAGACTCTCGGCTGATGCAGGCTCCCTCCAGATGTCTTTGTCCTGTGTTTCTTGTGTGGTAACAGAATTGCCTCCTCCCTTCTGTAGCATGTAGTAGAGGATTGGATTAGTTTTGGTCAGTCTTGGAGAGTCTTTTTCATACTCATTCTTATCCATATCTGCGATGACCCACTTAATGGGTCCCTTCTCACTGGGCACGGGCCCGGAACATCCATTCAAAAGCCCAGGATCTGGTCTGGACCCCACACAGCCCAAGTGCTCTGGGAATGGAGGGCTCAGAGGGGTTTTTACCATTCCCGGGTATGAAAATGTCCTATGATCCGTCACACAACTGCCAGGCTGCGGGGAACTATACATCAGTCCATTTAAAGAAGAAATGCTGAATTCAGGCTTGCTATTGGGCACGTTGTTTTTGTGTCCTTTCTTTTTCGTGTCGGTGACAGAGTCACTCCTGTGTGGGGACAAATCTCGCACACAGTTCTCGGAGAGAAGCAGCTGCTTGAGAACATTGAAGCTTTTGCTCTCTCTGGCCCAACTCCTGTGGTCACCATCGCTGGCTGAACTATGCCCAGCAGGGTATTTATATTCAAGATCATTCCTGCTAAACTTCAGCTCTTCCTGATGAAGCAACGACCCGTAGAGTACTTCTGGGCCGCCATGATGATTGGCAGTATCTACAGCAGTATTTTTCATCTTTTTAAATGGATTCTCCAGTGGTTCCGTATACAGCTTCCTTTTCTTCGGGACCATGCAGATGTTCTTCGACTCCGGGGTTGGCAGCTCACTGTTTCTGTGACTCTTGTCCTGCTCATCTGTCGGGTAACTCTCTTGATTCTGTCTCAGCAATCGACTCAACAGACCGTTCTTTGAGAAAGAGAAATCCTGAGGTGAAGCAGGCTCGGATTTAAAGTCCTCCGACACTGGTAAGGCCGCTGTGCTCCTGGGCATGGTGGGAGTCACGCCTAAGAACGGGGCGCTCTTGGCATCGTGGTTTAAATGCAGGTTTGTGTGGTGGGTCTGGAAGTCGTCACAAGGCTCAGATTTAATTTTCACCATGAGTATCTGTTCATTTCCAGCTCTCTCCTCCTGGGGAGCGTCATCTCGTGCCGGGGTTTTCTCTTTCTTCTCATTCTTCCCTTTGCTGGAATTTCCCAGGAGCAACTGAAGGACAGTCCGTCTTTCCAGGAGATTTTCTATCTCACACCCAGGAAGCCCCGGTTCAGGCCCAGCGGGCTGACTGCTGAAGGCTTTGTTCTCTTCAGCTGCGTTGGTTTTATTTGAGAGCAGAGGGCTATTTAATCTATCAATCAGACCGAGAGGTTTGTCTGGGTTTCCACTTAACAGCTGTTTGCTGGGTCTCTGCTCTTCCCCTGGCACGGAAGACTGCAATCCGCACTGAGCCAAATTTTGTAACAGTTTACTGGCACTGAACGTGGCCGAATTTTGTGCACCTTCACTCGGGGCTGGTTTCTCGGCTTGTGAGTCTTTGCCTTTTGTGAGGTCCATCAGGTGGCTAGCCGCGGTGTTCGTTAGTTTGGAAGCGGGAGTACTGCAGGCATAGGGCGGGGAATTCCACTTGATGACTAGAGAGTGTTGAGAAAGATTGATGGGGGACTCTGCTTGGCTGGATGTATACAGTGGTGGAGTGCTCACTGGGGTAGTCCTGTTGGTACTGGGGCTTTCGATGACAGAAGTCCTTGTGTAATTCTGAGGACTGAACTTAGTCCCATCACTATGGATGTCCTGAGGGCTGGCATTCCTTTCAACAGTTTCGTCACTTTTATGGCCGAGCAGCAATTGAAGAAGAGTGACTTTCTGGTGTGAATTCAGCTTGGAATTTGTTGAGGTATCTTGATCTTCTTTGATGTCAACGCCGGGGACCTTGGGATCCCACGTGTTTAACAAGGACTGGGTTAGGTTCTCCAGCAAAACGGGCCGCTCAGCTTCCGGTTTTTCGATCCGGTGTTTGCAAGACAGGTCTATGGGAACGCAGTTGGAGTACGAGCTTTCGTCTCCACTGCTGTCGTCTGTAAAGCTCGGATTGTTATCGGAGTACTCATCAATCGTGGTGGGCGTGCTACTCTCAAAACTGCTCCCTCTCTCGTTCTGGCTGTGCCCGTTCATCGGCGCGGGTATGGTCTGGCTTTTGAGGAGATGCAAAAGCAAACTATTATTAGCAGCCTGCTTTAGGTTGTTTCTTTCCGGTGAGTTCTTATAGCTCGTGTTTTTGGGGGAGGAAGGAACAACACCCATTGGACTCTGAAAGGTGGCCGCGTTACTCTTGCTGGGCACCAGTTTGCTGGCCGGCAGTGTTCTGGCCTGCCCGTTGAGATGGCCAGACACCCCTTTGGAGAGCTGCGAACTACCCACGTCCTTCTGCCCGTTCTCTTGCAATCTGGCCATGGCCGCGAGTCTTTCGCTCGCCACCTGATGCGCATTCTGCGTTTTTAGAGCATGTTCCCGAGAGTACTGCTGCAGGTGGGCCTCGCTGGACAGGAGCAGCGCCAACTGGCTGCAGGCAACGCTAGGCTTGGGGGAGGCGGCGGGGCTCGCCCTTTTCTCCACCATGCTGGCAACAGCCTGTAATCGTGCGGCACACGACAAGGGCTCACTCATGACCTTGGTTCCGCTTTGTCCCACGACGGGATGAGGTGACTCAACAAAGCTATCTCTGATAAGGTTCGGCGTCACATCAGGGAGGGTGGTACCTGACTTTTGATCCTTGGTTTTGCTTTTCTTCAACAGAGTTTTTAAGTGACTTGAGGCCACGCCATAGCACCTTAAATCTTTCTCCACTTTTAAAGACTCGTGGCTGAGGGCATATCCCTGCTCCTTGAGGCTCTGTCTAATCTGCTGTGACAGAGCAACAGTCTGCAGCCTGGAGCTGAATGACTGAAGCAAAGAGGCCAGCAACGTGCCGTCCTGCTTGCCTTTGGGCACACTGTCAACCATGCCAGCCAGCAACGCTTCCTTCTTTACGTTTAAATTCACGATGGAATCAGACAGCCTCTTCCGCTTTGCCGCGTTCCAGTCCTCAGAAGACTGCAGCAGTCTGGCTTTTTTGAGGTGCAGCATGCCAGATCCCTGGTATGTCTGGGCTCTGACAGGGGGACCATTGCTTTGACAGGAGGGAAACGCACTGCCCGAGAGGTTAAAGTTCTGGTCTTCCTCGTTGTGGCCGGCAGACTTTTTGTTAATGGCAGTGCCTGATCCCCCTGCTGCCTGATGCATTAGTAATCCTTCTAGGTAGGTTAAAACAATAGAATCCTGATGCACATCAGAGCCAAGCTCTTCTCCATGAGTCATGTTCAATACAAGCGCTCACAGGGGCTCGACTTCCGTTCGCGTGAAAGATGCTCCTCTTGTCAGTAAGATCCCACGTGACGTCAGGAAGTGAGTGTCAGCTGATCACCTCCCATAGCAGTCAGGCAGAGATGCACTGTTAACATTTTTGACCAGGGGAATCTGCTGGCAGTGACGAGGGGCTAAGAGGCCGGCAAACTCGGGTGCAGACTACCGCACTGATGAGCGGCTGGGCAATGACCAGCCTCGCAACTTCCTTAGCAGAGCGGGTAGCACTGGCACCCAGGTCTCAGGGAATATGCTGGTTTTCTCTCTTCATCATCTTTTGTTGTTCACCAAACGCACACGCCAGTATCTAAAAATACAAAAATAAAAATAGTTGAGGAGGAACAGAGCTGGCGTCATGCTCATTACCTATAAGGAATAGAATACAGCATTGTGAGTTGAGTTTCATATATATATAAATATATATGTATATACATACTATGCACACATACACATGACAGCCACATCCATTTGGCATGTGATTTGTAGGTAAGTATCTTTAAAAATACTTCACTGCAACTGAAGGATGAGCTAGGGCCTTGGGAACACAGCACAGTCTACCAAGAGGCTCCAATGCTGTAGTAACACACACTTACGTGTCTCACTGTTTATTTCCTCCCTTCCCCGAAAAAAAGAGATGACACATTAATAAATAATCATTTCCTAAATCTGAACCCACACAGGATGTTTAACTTGAGGGATAACGGGAACTCCGAGTGCGCGCTTCTCATCCACACGTCATCCAACACAACTCTCAGACCCCGCTCTGCATGGAGCTCTGTTTTAGCATTGTGGAATGACATGAAGACGGGGAGCTAGGACAGGGAATACTAGCACTGGGCACTGAACCTTTACCCACATTTCTAGGACAGTATAAGTACAGTATAAGGAAAGCCCTCTTCTCCCTGGGTGGTCTATTTCTTCTTACATGCCCACTGAACATGGGTACAGTTAAACAGTAAATGTGATTCCGAAAATAGCTTAAGACTGCTTTAAAATTTTAAGTGAAAAATTTCATAAAAGAAAGACAAATTTAAATCTTTTTCGTTTTCTGCCCAAAATACCAAAGAAAGTTGATAAAGAAAGGGTTCCCATTAGATGAGTCAGAATCTGAACACAGAAGACCCTGTGTAAGGCACACTTGGCTACCATGTTCAGAAAGCTTAATATCCAGGTGGATTTTCCTCTAATTCAAGAATAAAATGGGTGAACAAGGTCACACTAAAGATAACAAGGAATACAGAGTTTTCATCCCATCAGCCACTCAACTGGAAGGACTTCATTATTCTGAGGTCTTACTCTCTGGAAGCCAGAACCCTTCTGTCCACCAAGACTCTGAGCAGTCAAAGTTCATTCGAGACTTTTCATTAAGTGGGAAAATGCCAAAGGCAGGCACATGACAAGAGAAGTCGGAAGGAAAGAGATGATGTGAGAATGAGGCCATTTATTCAACTGCTTACCACAGTTGCAGTTAATCTAAAAATGAAAAAATATTTACCAATTATTAAGACAAAGAAGGTTCCTGCCCTCTATGCAGCATAATTAGCTGTTGAAAGATTTCAGAGTAACACATTCTGACTGAAAATGAAATAAAAATATATTGAATTTGCCATCCTTAATAACAACTTTTACATGTGAGTGTACAAGTAGGATCTTGCAGGTTTTTTATGTTCCGAGAGATGACGCAGCACAGTGAGTTACACAACTGCTCTGCAGCTGGCTATGAGGAGTGGAGACACTTCATGAGTGCCTTCTCTTGTTGGGGACTCCATTACTTTCCTTTTTTCTTAAGCCCAGTGGTTTGAGATGATCCTTAATCTTGTCATCTTGCTGAAGCTGAGAAACACCCAGCTCAGGAAAGCCCACCCCTGGGTGTACCTGTGTGAGAACAACTCCTTCCAGAGTGGATCTGCTGAGGAGACCCACCCTGGACACAGGCAGCACCATCCAGTAGTCTAGGAGCCCACATGGGAGAAAAGGAGAAAGGTGGAAAGGAGAGAGTACACAGTGCTCTCTGCCTCGAGTCCACCAGGATGTGAACTGGGCTCCACCCAACAGACCGAAACCATTGCCAAGTGTGAGCGCATACGCCTAAAGCTTTCTGTGCTTAAGTTGCTTTGCTCTGACATTTCAACGTGCTATCATCAGAAACACCAACGCTACTCCCCCAGCAACAAAATGGAAAACTATGTAAAAGAACACTGATTTAGAAAAATGCATAGAATATATTATGGCCATATTGGATAAATATCTAGTAAAATATGTATAATATATTACATATATATAATTATACTCTAGAAATGCACTTGTGAGTTGGAATACAGTTCAGTGTTAAGTACTTGCTTCCTATGTATAATACACGGCCCCAGGCCTTGGGTTTGATCTTCAGTAGTACAGACACACAAACACGTAGATCATTGGAACTTTGAAAAATGATTTCCACGTAAAGCAAACCTTATTATCAATTAATAAATATTCTTTTAAATACATCTTCAAGACCAAAACAGAGTCTATAGAACCATGATGGTGCTCCAGGGACTAATTCATTTCACAGAAATTTACTGTAATTCTATTAATTTAATGTAATGTCTGTTATTCAATGATATTAAAATTGTAAAGCAAATCTTGCTTTTATTAATATAAAAATACTTATAAGCATAAAAATATCTTTTAGATCTTTCTTATGAAAGTAATTTTACTGGTTCTTTGGTATGTAGTAGAAAAACAGTATTTCTGAGAGAATTCTAAAATATAAAATATGAAAACATTTATGGAATCTTGATCATATGGTTAAGATAGAAATTTCAACATAGAATGCTTTAGTGAAATACATATCAATGTTTGAATTATAAGATTATATTTTCAAAAGGGAATGCAAGTAGTTCACATTTGAGCAGTTTATGAATGAGCGTAATGTTAATTCTTTGAAGTAGCTAGATTCTTTCCAAAGCAATGTTTTATATTCTCCATTACTTTTGGTTTAAGATACATAAAAAAGACTACTATCCAGTTGCTTTTAAATTCAGTATCTGTAATGACACATAGCATGCTATTTAAAAAAAGACTAAGCAATGACTTCCAATTGTTCCCATGAAAATTTGCCAGTTTCTTCATAGGCAAGTCATAATTACCTGAGTATTAAATCTCAAGAAATTTCTACATGGAAGCTTTAATGAACATTGTGATCTTTGCTCTAGCGCATAAAAATATAGAAAGGCTCAAGGATTCCTTCCTGTGCCTGTCAACAGCAGCTCCGTTGACAACTCTGTCTACTGTGGATTACACTTCAGGTCCCTAGAGGGGCTTTCCCTGACAAAGAGTTTTTTACAAAGTACATCAGAGTTTCACCAAGTATTACTAGAAAACGTAGTAAGAACATCCCAAAGTTCTGTTCACTGACCACTTCATCCTGAGGGATGAAAGCGCTTCTCTGACCATGCATTAGTGAGAAATCAGAATAGAAAATCTCAAGAATTTCATAGAGCAAGACGGGGCAAACTTCTGGGATATGGGACCTAACCCTTTACTAAGGAGGAAAGACCACAGCGATTCCCCTATGATAAATCGAACATGAAGATGCTGCTGGGAATAAAAACTTAAGAGAGTAGAACACCCATTCCTTTGCCGCTGTTACACACGGCAGGGATAACAGCTGCAAGGTAGAATGCAGTTCTGAGTAAACCTTAACTTCTTCTCAAAACTTGCATCTTTTCATAGAAGCCGAAAACCAAGATAACTTTCTTTGCAGTGCTATCGTCATCTGAAGATCGGCATGTGGCTGGAGGATTTTGACACAGGCATAGGGTTGGACACTCATATGAAAAAGAACTTATTTAAATCAGTTTGCTCAAATGAGATGCTCACCCTCTGCAATTAAAATTTAAAAGCTCCCTCCTCCCCCAAGAGGGTTTGCACTTTATATAAATGCATCTACTGACACCCAAATTTCTCTCTATTGAAAATGGAGGAAGGGGGGGGGTCTTCAAGGCTGCACTTGCTCCTAACTTGCAGATTCACATCGTTAGCCTGCCTGTAAGGGGCTTGTACAGGTTTAAATCAGTCACTTAAATCTCCCATTTAAAAAAGCATCACTGGGAGCCATAGCTTCTTGACTTTCTCAGGTATTCATTATGGGCCGGACTTAACTCCATGATTCCAAGTATCTTGTTACATTGAAGTTGACAAAATAACACACTTTTGACCAGAAGGATATGCTGGCATAGGAGTGTACCAAAGACACAAGTTTTGTGGTGAATTCTAGAGGAAGGAAATGGTTTTTGAAGTCCCCTCAATCCCTTACAAATTATTTCTTTTCATGAATTTCATTTTCTGAAAGTCCCAATATCTTAAACCCGTGTTTATTTAAAAGGTAAAGATGAACTTATATCATACTGAACTTTCACTTGTTTTTTCATAATGGTTATATATTAAATAAAACGCCAGAAAATACTCAGGATCTTTGAGTACCTAGATAAATGCAAGAGAGACGACAGGACCATCCTGGGGACAGAAATGAGTCTCTTCATGTTGATGTAATAAAAATTCAGAACTATCTTCGGAAGATTGAAAATCAGAAAACAATCACTAACAAGCTCCTTTGGTAGCACATTTTCCTTTTTTAAATTTTAAATCTGTAATAACACAGGGGATAGATTTTAGGTTATCTTTAGCATTTCTTCAGAGTAACTTGAAACCATTCAAAGTCTATTTCTCAGTCTCTATCAGAATGCAAAACAAAGCCCTTTCTTTTGGAATTGCCTATCTGTAACATGTATGCACAGGGACATCTTTTGAGACCGGTAAATAATTTCTATTGAACTCCACTACAATTTCTCCATCCTTAAAATAGAGTTGACATACAGACAGAAGCCCAAGGTCAAGGTCACAGATCAGCAAGAAAGATTACCAAGAGAAGCGATGTACCAGCTGGCGTTTGATCAAAGCTCCCAGGGTTCCTAGCACACACCACAGACATTTTGCCTTTACTCACAGGAAACACTCTGGTTTAAAAATATTCCTTTCATCTTGAGAACAAGATCTTCGTATATTTCTTTCATTACAAATCATGATTCTACTAAATATACTGCTGCAGCTCAAGGCCAGCTCTCTGCATCTCAGAACTGTGAATTTTTACCTGTACAGATGCATATACATACACATGTTTGTGTTTTTGTTTGTTATAACTCGTCTTCTTCATGATAATTTTGAATGTAAACTTAATTTGCATATCCCCAAACAGATCCTGCTCCCTTACGAGTCCAATCCAAATGAAATTGAATTTAATTCTGTTTCACAGTGTCTCAGACCGTGCCTAGATTTAACTGTTGAGTAGTCGTTCTATAGGAGCATCATCATGTAATATTTCCACCACAATTTCTACCATATATCTGAGAAGAAAATTTAGTTTCAACGATTGCTACAAAAGTGCTTTATAATGAAATTATTATCAAAGGTGCACTTATCTAACAAAATCACAAACATGCAAGGAGCAGGGGTCACTTACAGATCTGTAAACTAATTTCAAATTGTCATGTCGGCTTCTGATGCAAGCTTAATGTAGCTGGGCATGGTGGCATAGGCTTTAAATCCTAGCACTCTGGATGGAGAAGTACAGCTGGGTCTCTCTGTGAGTTCAAGGCCAGCCTGTTCTGGATAGCAAGTTCAAGGTCAGCCAAAACTACATAATAAAGACTGGTTCAAGAAAGTCAAGAGGGGGGACTTGATATGTAAATTATTATCCATTAATTATTTTTGAAAATCGCAATCTATTTCCAAGAGATGCAAGTTGCATTGATGAGTTCTTCTAGAAGACAAGTACAGTTCCTTATAAACCACATCATGGAAACTGTCTTAGTGGGAACACTTACCAGTTAACGATTTGTTGGTCCTTTTCTCAAATTGCCTCCGTAAAAGTACTGAGTTGCTATGAGCAGACCATAATTTTCCAAAACTGGTAAACATAATGTACCCTTGCTCTTTCCAGTGCTGGCAGAGAACACAAGCGTGTTTAGATTAAAAGTTTCACTAGGATATGTAAGATAGATACCACTACAGACATAATCTGTAGACAGACAGGCACGCATAGTGGCAACACCTGTAACAAGGATAATTTAATAAACTGAAATCAGGTGTTGACTATAGCACAAGGATACAATAAGCAGACGTTGGGAAAGTTCTGCATCTTTAAATATTAGCACGTAACCTTGTCCTTCAACTGGTAAGTGGAAGATATTGTCATACCATTATTAGGCTACCTTAAGTGGGTTCCTATTTATTTAAGAAATTGCTATGCGTACTTTTCTCTGACCTCTTCCTGGCCCATCTGTGCATATGACCTAGTGTTTGAAGCGATCTCTTGTTGCAGCCAAGAACTGCTAATCTGAGACAGCTTTGCTGCTATTCCAGTTTAAGTCTCCACCATAGGGGTGCCTTGCGGATAGTCCTCACCATGACACCTGCCACTGGGAAGTAGATTTAGACAGGGTCCAGGATAGGAAGGGGGGGATTTAGAAGAGCACCCTGGTGAGCTGCCAGAGGAACAGGAGGAGCAATGGTGTAAGAGACCCGTGTTGGGCTTTTGTGACCTCACACACTGGGCTGAGACTATGACAAAATGACTTTTTACTTAACAACGATGAAGGCAATTAAAAAAACACAGAACTTTTACCATTTTTATCATTGAATAAACGTAAGTGTGCCCTGCTAAAGAACTAAGTAGCTTAGCCATATGGAACTTGCCCATGGGCCCCCTGGTCTGTCTTGTCGGCTTCCTGCAGGGCAGTGTGTGCCCAGCAGGCAAAAAGGCAGAAAGGCCCTTACTCCCCTTGCTTAGTTTGTCCAAGTCTGAAATCACTTAGATCCCTGCAGCAATAGATCTTAATATTTACATTTGGCTCCGAGTTTCTGTTTTCACTGTGCCTTCTGCTATATACTGCCTAGACAATTTGTTTTATGTTTAAATTCTTCTCAGTACACATAAGGACATAAGTAAGTGTTCGGGGGAGAAGCGCTTCGTTCGGTATGGGAGAGGGGACGTGTGCCCAGTAATTTTCTTCCCATGTGCCCTTCTAATCCCTACTATCATCCCCATTCCACGCAACGTGTTACAGTTAAGAACAAACAACTCAGGCAGCAGCAGGCCCTAACTTGCAGCGCAGGGGGAGGCTCTTCTCTGTGGCTCCACAGTGCTCAGGGATTTTTCAATCCTTTCACTTACATAATGCCACCTATTTCTGTTTGTTTGTGTATGCTCCGCTCCTCAATATGGGGTAAATTCCTTATAGGCAAGAGGCAGATCTTTTCATCCTGTGTTCACAGAACTGGGCAGACAGTCATCTAAGAACTCGCAAAGAAGTCAACCTGTGTGGGTCTCAGTTCTACTACTCAACTGTGAGAGCCCTCAGTGTTTAAAATGATACGGTGTTATTTCTAACATCTGGCTTCAAATTCAAGACTTGTTTCTTCTGAATATAAAATAACAAAAATACAAAAGTAAAAAGTAACAAGGGTGGGGTTAAGAATTTAGCTCAGGGGTAGAGTGCCTATGTAGCACAGGTAAGGCCTTGGTCTTTTGTCCCTAATAACACAGAAAAACAACAAAAATCTCCAGACATAAAGAGAGGTGTTTGCTTGTTTTAATCTTCCATGAGGGACCACTATTCTGGTAGAAAACCAGAAGACACATGCATTTTTGAATACACATTTTTTATTTTTGGTGTTGTACAATTCAAAATACAAAGATCATGTCAAAAGTAAGAATATTGGTGCCCTGCCCCCTTCCCGTTTCAGAATATTGGTGCCCATATAGGAAAGTGAGTAACACTCACTTGTAATTGAAATATTATTTGTGAATTTCTCTAGATGAAGACATATTAGGGGTCTTGTGGAGGGGAAACTGGGAAGTGAGATAACATTTGAAATGTAAATAAATAACCAATAAAAAAGAAAGAAATGAAGTGTCACGCTGAAAGAGTTGTTCTCTAAAACCAAAGAAATCGCATATATTATAAAAATAATTATAATGAGGCAAAACAAAAAAAAAAAAAACTCTTGAAGTTTTTGATTTTACTGTATCAAGAACAACCAGGCAAGTACTCCTTATGCCCACTGTAAATATTAATCACTGAAGTAATATTTATTAATTAAAGAACAAAGAGTGCATCTATATTCATATAGTTGGAGAACATCTAATAGAAGCTTTCAGCTAGTTTGACTAAATAGAAATAGTATCTTAACCTAAAGTGATAATATTGGATATGCAAAAGTGCGGCTGGGATATGCAAAAGTGCGGCTGGGGAGGTAGCTTGTGGCTAAGAGTGTTTGTTGTGCAAATGTGAGGATGACCTGAGTTCAAACCCCAAGAACTCACTTAAGAGCTAACGCAGCATCACAGAACTATCTGTAATCCTCCTGCTGTACAGGAGGGACAGAAGGGAGAGAGAGAGAGACATGCAACTCTTTGGGAAGTTTGTGAGGCAGCTAGTCTGATGACAACAGAGACACTCAGTCCAGAAGGATCTGCATTGAGACTTTCTTCTCCCTCCACATACATACCATGCCATGTACACACCAGCATTCATAACCAGAACATGGGCACACATGTACACAGACACTGTACACATGCACAAGTCCACACACACACACATACACACACACACCCTACACATAAACACATAAGCACACATGAATATAGACCAAGTCACGCTTTAAGACCTAAATCAGAGAAAATGAAAACCAGTTCATCAAAACCAGACATGATCAAGCTGGGCTATCCCTGGGGGACCTCCATTCCCTGCCACCACTCCTCCGGCCTTCATCAGACCTGCTGAGCCAGAACCACACAGGGAAGCTTCCCCTCCCCCTCCCCCTCAACCTGAACTTTCTTGAATACTGACCAGATGATGAGCGTATTGTTTACTGTGTCTTTAAAACACTGGTCTGTGGCCATCATTAGAAATACAAGGGAAAGCACTTCTGAGACCTGTATTAAAAAGTGAAGGGGTTAGAGCTCACTCTTGGCAGACACAGCAACTCTGTGTTTTTTAAGACTCCTGGAAAAGAATTATCTCGTGAAAGGAAGTATAGGCTAGTCGTAGTGTTAAACCATAGGGCTCAAGGCAGAGAGGGTACAGTTCAACTTCTGGGTCTTTGATTTATCAACTGTTTAACCTTGAGCAAGCTAGCCATTCTTTAAAGTGCTATTATTCATAAATGCACAAGATTAATACCTATTTCATACAACCCTATTGAGGAATAAAGGTACTCAGAAGGCACACACTTGTTTGGAGAATTTGTTCTATATTGGTACAAATCAAACTACGAAGATCTCCCTTGTATTGCACTGCAACCTGCCTCCCATTTCCTCTATTAATTTATTTCTTCTTTCACTTATTTCCCTGTGTTCACATGTGTGTGAACATGCATGGGTGCCCGTGAGGTCAGAGGTCACCCTTGGGTCCCCCCCCCCCCCAGGAGACATCCACATTTTCCTTTTCTGAGACAGGCTCTTTTATGGGACCTGGAGATGACAGTTAGGCTAGGCTGGGTGGCTTCCTGTCCCTGTCTCCTCAGTACTAGAATTACAAATGTGCATCACTGCACCTGGGTGCTGGCGTCCAAGTCAAGGCCCTAGGGCGAAGGCAGCACCCACTCCACTGATAGCTCCCTCCACAGTCCCTGCTCCAGTCTGATCACTGGTCCTTTGGGAGACACAGGAAAGGAGGCTGATCATTGCAAATGGCAGTGTCACACTACTGCCTAGCTCTTGCAACCAGAAGGTCTAGGTCAAATAGAAACATCTGTTGATAGGAGTCTGTCAAAGGGCACAGAAAGAGGACAAACACTCCAGGTTGTCATATATATATATATATATATATATATATATATATATATATATATATATATATATATATAAACAAATTCTTGACTAGTCGAAACAGCAGTTAAAAACTCGTGGGAACACTGTCACCAACTGCTGACTCCTATGAAGCCTACTGTGCCTTTCAAAGTTCTGCTTTCCCAGGGGTGTGCTGCAGCCATATCCCCTGCTCTCAGGAAACAGTAGGGTATATTCTCTTTGACTTCCCCCAGGAGGTGGCGGATGTAGTATTTTACCTTCATTCACATTTTACCAGGCAAGGGTGCTAGTGTTTGCAAGGACTAAGAGACTGGTGGATGGTTTCAGCTGGTGGCTGGCGGGAAAGCAAACCGTCCTTCTTGCTACATCAGACTGCTACTGACAAGGATAAAAAGGAGGTTGACAGCAGTTGGCCAAGCAGATACTTTTGTAGCACTTGGGGAACTTAAGGTTCCTTTCCCCATTCTAAAATCTTACCTTTGCTATTCTAATCTCTTGGGGGGGGGTTGTTGGTTTTTTTGTTTTGTTTTGTTTTGTTTTATTGTTGCTTAAATTATTTTAGAAAGGCTACAACATACACCGAAGAGGAAGGCCAGCACTCTGGGAATCTGATTCCTGACTCTGCAACTCAGCAGGTGAGTGTCAACTGATTTTTTCCAGTTTGGGTCTCAGTTTCTTTAAACTGTGAAAAAAGAATAGTAGTATCTGCCTCAAAAATACATATACATGTATATATTCGTATATACTTACTACAGTTACCTAGCATTTTCTAAACTAGTGTTAATGATTCCGTTACCTATAGATGGATGGAACAGAGGCAAGCCAGGGAACTTTCTCTTAAATTGTTTTTTGAAGCAGTCTTAATATGTACATAGCCCAGGCTAACTCACAATCCTGCCCTAGCCACCTGACTGCTGATATCACAGGGATTAACTACCACACCTGGCTTTTCTTGACTTGTTTTTTTGACTTGCTTGTCACCTCCTATCATGTTCCTAGACAATGGGTTGACTGCATGTGCCTTTGCATTCTCATATTTTACAGGTCCTGAAATAATACTTTGTTGGGTCTTTCACTGCATTCAATGTGTATGTGGGAGGTGGGAGCACTTGGATCCATGACAGAGGTTAAGCTAGGAGATTCTGGAATCTTAGAATCTTTCAACACAGGTTTAAAGCAAGGAGAAACTGCACATATGAAAGATGGTTAGTAAACCTTTCTTCGTGAACCTAACCAAAAATGGACGCCCCTTCCGCTGCTAGGACTCAGAACACTGAGGAAGAAAAGTGTCATTCATTAGTTTTGGCCTTGATGAAGTCACATTTCACAAGCATCTAAGAACGAGCTCACAGAGAGGAGAGTGGCATCGTCACACTGGGAGAAGTGTCAGACACAGAACCAGCCTGGAACTAGAGCCTAGCCTTCCTTTTTTTGTAGGGAGCTGCAGGAAGCTGTCATGTTCCCGAAGATCTGGCGCACGTCTGTTATAACCCACCCTGCACTTGAGCCCCGTGTCTTCACACCTTTGCTATAGTCATAGTGTGGAAGACAAACTACATCTTTAATCTACGATCCCGAAGAAGAAGTCTGCCCAATACAAGTGCTATTTTTCTCACGTTTCTTTAGTAACTTTCCCTCACGCGCATGGTTACAGACCAACACACACCTCCAGCTTTCAAGAAAGGAAAGCTAATGACACAAAGAAAAAAATAAGGGTATCCAAGGTCACACTTAAGTTTGTAGGGGCCTCGTTGATGGTGACAGCCTTTCAGATATCTTATTCCAGGGGGTCTGCACTCACCAAGAATCCAGCTGCTTCCCCTGATGGAAGGAATGGATGCCAATAACTCAAACTGTGGAGAAAACACTGACCAAAACAGGGGTTAATTGGACATTGGTTCTTTTAATTCCATAATCAGCTCTTTGCCTGAGCTACCCTGGGAGGGAATAACATATCTTTTGCAGGAATGGGAAGGAGGCCAGCAGAGGCCATCTGGCTGCACATGTCCTTTCCTGAAGTTATCCCTGCAGCTGTGTGAAACTCAGTGATGCTGATGAACTCTTTACTTTAAATGGTTCTACTAGTTCCCTTCTATCCCACTACATGTATTTAAACTTTATTGTAAAAAAAAAAAAATCAAACAGAAAAACAAGCAAACCACAAAACAAAACAAACCTTGGAAATTATATATATATATCACACTGAAATTAGCCAGACCCAGAGTATATCCATATCATTGAATTTGTATCCTTTTAGAACAGGCATTCAGAAACTATGGAGCTACACAGCTACACAGTGGATTTTTACACTTCCAATATTGAATATGTTTTTTATGCACTTTTCCATCACCAAAAACAACTGCAAGATTTTTTGACAGAGTTAGACTAGAAAACCATTTACCTTTCTGCTCTCTTTTGTGACTCCTCGCATGCTTGCACGCTTACCCTGTGAAATTTGAAAGTAGATACTTTTTTATCTTCATATGAACCATGTAATTTTAGTGACTCTGGAGTTACTGCATAGACATGAATGGAAGCGCCACATGTGTGAGAGCACACGTGTGTGTATGTGTTTGTGTCATGTATTTGCCTGTGCACATGTGAACAGGAGTGGTGATCTGGGAACTGGAGCTTTTTTAATATAAAATTCTCATCATATTTCTAAGAAGACAATTGAGACTAATAGCAAGTAAATGCTCCGACGTGGACGTTCTTTTCACACGAACACTGAACATATGGGTCTGCCCATCAATCCAAGAGAAAGGCGGCCAAGCCTGAACACGAGCATCCTCCTGCTCTGTTCATTTCCCTTCTCTCTCAGTCACACGTTCAGGAGAGCTACCCAGCACCCTTGACCAGACAGGCAACCATCAGGCAGAGCTGAGTCTTGGCTTCAGTGCCACCAGCTTAAGTGCCACTCAGCACTAGGTAGGCAAACGTCCCTCCTCACCCACGGTCCTGCTGCCTCACTCCTGGTCTGACAGGGTTTATGTGTCGTTTTTTTTTCCCCACTTGATTACGTCCAGAGCTTAAACTCCTAACATTCAGAACTAGACAGGCTTCTAACGTGAAATGAAACGTGAATTATAGCCTTAACACCCCCACCCTCTTTTCCTTGACAAAAAGGGTCAGTTTAAATATACAAACAAACAAACAAACAACCAGACAACTAACACTGGGAAAAGCTCTACTGGGGTAGGTTACTCTGACGTATTTGGTTGTGAGCCTAGTCTTTCATGGCTGAGCCATCTCTCCAGACCATGGGCTACTCTTAAGCAATGCGAGTATTCCTGGTTACCTGTGGGAGAGGGTGGGGTTTCCCAAGCCTGAGATGACGAGCCTTGGACCATAAAGAGAAAAGCAGGCGCGGAGGCAGCCCTGTACCCAGCATGCAATCTTGGTGCTCCATGTGTAATATGTTAGGGTGCTCCATGTGTAATATGTTAGGAGTCCAGACCAGGAAGCAAAGGTAAGAATCAGAGAGGAGATGGTGAGGCACCACAGGAGACAATGGGATTCTGGCTGAGTGGGTAGGCAGATAGGAAAAAACTCCAAGCAGCACTTGGAAAAGTTGGTCTGTGAATGGTTAAGTTGACCACGTTTCTTTCTCAGCTGGTGAGATCCACCCTGATATAGCCCACTTGTAATATCATTAGACAAATATGGTCCTGTTTTGCAGAGAAAATAGTCATTGCCTCTAACAGCAAGCAGCCCTCACTCTATGTCAAAATCCATTGAGGATGGGGGGGAACAGGACGGGGGGGGGGTTGAACAACTAAGGCTGGCTGTATCTAAGCACTCTGGAAACTTCTCATTTCTTTCGCTACCATGAACTACTACTGGGCCTTTACATGTCTCCAACTCCTCTTAACCGTTGGTAGCTCCTGGGTTTCTATTACAACCCTGAGTGTTTAGACAGTCTCAAAAATGCAGACCTAGCCGCATTCGTTATTCTACAATAGAAGAATTTGGGCAGACTGCCGCAGAAGCACTATGGCTACCATTCGTTCTCCGGGTGCATCACACTGCGTTACTTCCTTCCTGCACCTTGCCTTTTGCCAACACGTCAAGGCTGGGAGGGGAGACAGAAGCAGCGTGGGCCACAGGGGCCAAGTTTTGAACTCTGAAGCTGCAAGAGATACGGCAGGAAACAAAGTGTCCGCATCCTTGCTTCACTCGTTTTGAAGCAGAAGTCTCCACAAGAGCCTCTAGGAGACGGCACTGCACGTTTCTGGGCTCTGGGTATTTTACCTCCTTATTACAAAGGGCTGGCACAGCTAAATCTGATCCCTCTGCCTTTGGGTGTGCTTCTGTGCTCTTTATCACAGACGTTCCTTCCAGGCCTAAGCATGCGCCGCCCACTCCAGATGGAATAAAACACCTATTTGATCTTCCTTCTAATATAAAAAGAAGAAAAAGGAGGAGAAGAAAGAGGAG
>NC_034601.1:68303767-68330654 GCF_900095145.1 Mus pahari
AGGAGGAGGAGGAGGAGGAGGAGGAGGAGGAGGAGAAAAGAAGCAGCAGCTCTGGATAACACTGAAGACCTTTTGTAGTAAAGTAATGAAAATACATCTGACATTAAGAGGAAAGTATATATGACACCAAGTTGCCACATTTTCCTCTAATAAAGAAACTAAGATAGGGGTATGGAGAGATGGCCCTCAGTGGTCAAGAGCAAGTACTGTTCGTGCAGACGACCTGATTTTGATGATTCCTAGTGTTCAGGGTGGGCAGCCGGCAACTGTCCCCAACCACAGGCGATCCTAGCTGGAGGGGATTCCATACTTCTAGCTTCTGCAGCACCGGTACTCCTGTGCACTCACCTACACCCAGATGCACACTATACATACAAGTAGTTAAAAGTAATTAAAATTATTTTTTCCAAGAATTAATACACTCTTTTATGGAAAGGTAAAAAAAAAAAAAAATCACGCTTCCACTCAATTTCCCTACAACATTCTTACAGGCCATGTGTGCAGGGAAAAGACTTTAAAAAGTACACTATAAAGCCAGAGCCACTGAAGACCTGCTAAGGGAAGCTGCTAACAGGAGTGGAACCAGCCCCAGAGAAAGAAGTTTGTTGCAGTCAACAAAGATGAAAGGAACTGGAGATCTAAAGAGTGCTTTGACATCAGACAGGGCGATGCAGAGTCTGGAGTTTGCCCAACTTTTAGTTTTTGGTCTTGCTTTGGTCAAGTATTTCCTCACGATGAGATTTTGGTCATATATCCTATGACGCTGGAAGTATTCGATCTGATTTTTGATTCTGATTTTATAGAAGATTACAGCTAAGTGATTGGATGAATCTAAGAAGAGACTTTGAACTTTGGACTTTTAACATTGTTGAGATGGTTAAAGATGAGGGGACTTTTGAAGTTGGACCAAATGTACTTTGCATTATGCTATGGCTAGGTATGGCCCAGACAGACTCATGTGTTTGAACAGGCCTACAGGGGCCAGGAAATGGAATGTGGTGGTTTGAATATGTCCCATGGGAAATAACACTATTAAAAGGTATGGTCCTAAAGTAGGAAGTGTGTCACTGTGGGGGTGGGCTTTGAGATCCTCCTCCTAACTTCTTAGAAGTCAGATTTCTCCTGGCCCTTCAGAACAAGATGTAGAATTGCTCAGCTTCTCCTGCACCATGCCTGCCTAGATGCTGCCATGTTCCTGCCTTGATGATAATGGATTGAAGTTTGAGCCTGTAAGCCAGCCTCAATTAATGTTGTCCTTTTAAGAGTTACCTTGGCCGTGGTGTCTGTTCACAGCAAAGGAAACCCTAACTAAAGAGAGTGTGAAAGTGCCAGTGGACTGAAAATATTGTCTATCTACATTTAAGATGGTAAGTGACCTCATCCGAGGTTGGCTGTGTTTCCTTTGAAACTACTGTATTCTGTTTCTCCCTACTCTGAGCAATTTACTCAGAATCCTCATCCTGAATAGCTTGCAAAACCTAATGAAAGATATCATTTCAGTAATCTATAAGTTGCTTGAGTATGGTTTATAATATAATGATGAAAGTGGTTAAATTTCTACATTCTGTTTAGGGGTAAGAACTTTTGCAACAACAAATAAGACCCTTACTACTGCCTCTAATGGTTTTGTGACAAAATAAGAAAACTCACCTGTGGAGGAAAGTGACCATCCAACAAATAGTGTCCATACAGCCAAGAGCTCAACACAAAACAGAAGAAAAAAGAAGAAAACCCCAAACACTTCACTATGATTAAAACCAAAACCTACAGTAAACTAAAACTGTCCCTAAATTTGGCACTTTTTTCTAGTTTTATTATTGGATAGCACAAACTTTACAAAATAGAACTTCTTGGAGTTTATGTTTAGAATAGAAGGGTCACATTGATTTCTGTTTAACTAGGAAAAGACAAATTATGAGATTAAAACACAAATTTATCACACTGGTAATTTCATGGATGGTATGCTATGTAGACAAATATCTATATATTGTTAAGAATTTACTTCTTTATCTCCTTTGACTATATAAAAAAGGTAATCAGATAGATGGTACTAACAGGAATTTAGCAATGCTATCATTGAGAAGAAAGAGAAATCAATGGTTTAACTCCCTTAAAAATCTCAGTTTAAGTCAGGCAAAGAGGTTCATGTAGTATTAGCAATTGAAAAGCTGAGGCAGGAGAATTGCAGCTTTGGCCACAGAATAAGCTCCAGCCTACACAAGTCACAAGGTCACAAGTGAGACTTTCTTTTAAGAAAAGCAAAGCACAGAAAGAAAAAAAAAATTCAGAAACCACCAGTAAAATGAAACAAATATACATTTGGCCAAGGAGATCCGCGAGGTACACAGCTCCAAACAAATCATCAACTGAATACTTTATATTCTATGTTGGTTTATATACTTTTAAAGCAGTAATGTGTGTGTGAATACCAGATCGTTGGAGGTGAGGAGAGATTTGACTTTGTAACTATTGAATGTGCCATGAATAGGACATTAAAATGGTTCTCAGACTTGTGAGGCCAACCTACAGCCAACGGTCACACCATCTTCCTAACAACCACTGTGCTGACTGGCTTTAGGCTATGCATGTGTTTTCTCTTACATGCTCCTAAATGGACCCCCGAGAACACATCCTACAACCTGGAGTAGGAGCTCCCGTAGCCCACTCCATCATGCTGCAGGCTACCCTTCTGATATCACTTGGACTCAAGCTGAAATGCCTCCCTGACCCTCTTTGGAGTTACCAAGGCCTGAATGCCCTGAACTATCTGAATGTACAGAATCATCCCAGGTCACCAGTCGCTCCTCTCAGTCAATGCTCAGCAAATTTGTAAGGAAGGCCACACACACAGCATTGCAATTTTCCTACATGAAAACTCTTCTCAATGTTAAAAGGTAAAAACTAGATAATGTCTTAATCCAAAATATTAATTTGTCTCGTAAGAACCAATAAAACTTCTTAAGCTTTACTAGATTCTTTCAGATAGATGTATGCTGTGTGTGTTTTACCCTCACTCTCCTCTTTGTTCAGGGTGGCGGTGGTGGTGGTGGTGGGAAGTCACCTGTGGCTTTTTTCTGCCCTACAGGGAGGGCCAGCAGCTCCACACTGAATCCCTGGCATTCTCACCCAGGAGAGTGTCTTCCTGCCTCAGGCCTGCCTGCTCTCCTGCAGTCACTCTATTCAGCTTAAACATCACTTCCCAAGATAAGTTACTTTCCCAGGAAACAGTCTGCATACATTCCTGGATCAAGGACCCAGCAGACGCCCTGGTGTGGGTCCTTCTTTATATGGTGCCTTCTGCTCACTCTGCTTTCTTCCACACTCTTTGTTTATCATCCTCTCCTCTCACCACCACACAACAGTGGGTGGTTAAGGAAAAGCTGTGTTTACTCTTCTCAATAGGACATAGGAGGCACATTTTGTGAGCAAATGCATGTCTGGTCCTTACATGTGTACACACACACACACACACACACACACACACAAACATACAATCCCAGGAAACAATGGGTAGAACTGACTTACTACCATTCAAATTGTGATGTTTAAAAAAAAAAAAAAAAAAAAAAAAAAGGTGTTTTATAAGTGAAATTGTTATTTTTCTTTAAGTACCATGCTTGTATGCCCCACAGAATTAATACTTACTTCTTTTACAACCAGAATACTGTATGCTGAATAAGAGAAACATTATTTAAACTCACAGCAAATCCTAAGATGTGTCTAACATTCCCAATCTCTTGCCTGTCAGAGCCCACCCAACTGCTACTCCACTGGGCGTTTATTCTTGTACAGTCATAGCATGCCTATCTTCTCTAAAAATAAAAGGAAACTACCCAATATTCTATATAAAATGCTCAGAAAGTTCTACAGGTAAAAGGAGGAGGAAGAGGAGGAAGAGGAGGAGGAGGAGGACAAGGGAAGAGGAGGAGGAGGAGGAGGAGGAGGAGGAGGAGGGCAAGGGAGGAGGAGGATATGGAGGAGCTGCTACAGCTGCCTCAAGTCTGGAAACCTGAGGAAATCGAATGCTAAGATGTGAGAAAAAGTCTTTCTCCACTCGGGCCGCTCATTTTCCTAAAACATCGCTGTGTTTTTGACTGAAAGTCATGGGTCACTACTAACATATGAGCATGTGCTCACTAAAAATTATGTACAGACTTGATATCGTAATTAAAAACAACGTAAATAAGAATCATGGAACAGATAGAGGCAAGAAGTGCACACTGGAAGATCCAGACCTTATTTTAGGTTAAGTCTGTGCAAAAGTTAAGAGTTCATATCAGTAAGACCACCAGCAGTAAAGGGGGAAATCGCACCAGTGACTTTGAGGTTCCAGAGCAGCTATTAGCCGTATCGTAGGATGTGACCTGGTCACCCTGTGAGTCATTGGGAAAGTTGAAAAACATCTGTGGAGGCATGTCCACCTTACATGGGAAATGGGAGCCTAAGGTCACCATCTCATACACGATGCTCCATGACAATCCTGTGTTTTTTCAGTGGGGGACACTGCATTGGAGGCTAAATTTGCTTATAAACTTTGCCCAATTGTTGACCTAAAGGACCCAGGCCTGGAGATTTCTTTTCCATAATGGAATGGGGTGGAGAGGGTTAGAAACAGTTAAACTGTCAACCCTAAGACTTGTAAGCTACTAACCTTATCTGTGATACCAGACAGGGCAAGCCCACACCCACATGCCCGCTGCTCACTGGTTTCTCAAGGCCTCTATGCACAGTTGACTTAGCTCTCTAAAACAATCCCTAGTTCCTTGCTCCTTTGTCCCCTGGAAATAAAAACCTAGTCGCTAATATAACCCATAGCTAAACCACGTTCTATGAACTGCTCACACGAGGGCCTCGTCTGTGGACCCCCTTGTATTGCTAGGATGTGCTCTTCAGGGATATACCTGCAGATTTGCAGTCCACTCCTGAAGTTTCCATAAGATCAGAGTGAACACGTTTCTTGAATTTGACAGCTCAGTATGTAACTGGCCTTGAAAGACCCCATGTCTAGCAAGTGCTTCCTCTCTCCACTCAGAGATGACTATGCCACCTGAAGAACACAGTGTCCTAAAGTTTTAGTTACCAAAAGACTACAGTGTGTTTAGGAATATACTACTCAGAAATTTATTACGCGTCTCTATAAAATCATCTTGAAAACTTTTATTTTTCTTGGTGGTACACAGTATTTTTGTCACCCATCCTGGGCATGAAAATAATTGTGGCTTTATGTCCTTAGGGGGCAATCCATGATAGCAGGTGGGAACATGAACATACTGTGTACATACACTGTACATACACGTATGTGTGTGTGCACAGTGTCATCTTACTTCTATTTATAGTCTATTTAGTCACAAACTAATTTAATTGTGGCTACAAGTGTAAAACTTGAATAGTATTAATACTTTAGTACAATTAATTCAACACAGTTGATATCCTATGAGAGAAAGACAGTTGTTTCATGAAGCTAGGTGACATACATGCTAGGTGCTAACCTGCCTATATGAAACAACATATAAGAAGCCTCATGTTCTCAGTGGTCACATGACTTCAGACACCAGTTCCTGCGTTTCTTGTTTCTAATGATAAGAAACAAAAATTATAAAACTTCTCTTTCATTTGTGGTCTCCCGTCCTTATTTTCCTTCATTAACGTCCTTGGTCTGGGGTTTAAGGTGCACTAGTTCATGCCCACAGGACGTTAAATGGCAAACAAGAAAAAAACGTTGACTTATTAAGTAGGTTTAGAAAGGTTTCACTCTGTTCTCGTGAATATTTTTTAATCTCATAGCTTCAGTTAATTGTCAAAACTAAATGTGTACTTCCTTCATAATTACCTAGAGCTCTCTGACTAAAGTTGGCATATGATTTAGTTATTAGCTAACCAACAGGTAAATTCACAAATGAAGTTGTTATAAAGTTCTAAAGCTTTAAATAAAAACAGCTTTTAAAAATATTCAGTATCAGCAGATAAAGTGGGGGTGGGGGGTGGTGATGGGGTGTGGGGGGAGGGGACAGGTACCTGCTGGGGAAAGGGGCTCCTAAAGATACAACTGAAAGGGTCCAATGTGAGGCTCTGTCAGACATCTGAACAACTAAGACAAAGAAGTTGAAGAAATAGTGTCATAGTTGGTTCTAAAAAACTGAGTCACTGTTTCTCTAATACCTACAATAGTTCTAGACGCCCATAGATGCTAAAAAAAAAAAAAAAAAAATTCACTTCCATAGGAACAGTGGTGCTAACTGAAGATGGACACAGACAAAAGAGAAGAAATGTGTGTGTGTGGGGAGGGGTTTTATATCTAGCCTATCTTCAGTTGTTCAAAATCGATTTATTGAGCAGCTAGTATGTACCAGACAACATGTAAGCATTATGGATGTTCTGAAAAACAAAACATAGCCTTGGTTCCTTGATAAGAAACAAGAAAATATAAAAATCAAACTTTTCCTTGGCTATCCTTCCACCCTTATTTTCCTTGGCTAATTATATATATGTACATAGATACATGATTATCCATGTGTATGTGTGTATGTATAGATGCCTACTATTTGTTCTGAAAGTGGAAAAGACCAACACTCAGAAGGAACGTCTTTGGAATTCTGTTTAAGAAACCCTTGGCTTTTAGGCCGAGCATTCCTCAGCCATGTGTGATACCACCCTCCAATCTTTTTTGTCACTGGATTACAATATAGTAGGCTTCCATGAGGATTTTCCATTCACATCCATTCAGCTAACCCTCCTCCCTGCCCCCCACATTCCCCCGAGTCCCCCACCATCTTTAGGAAGTCTTTACCAAGTCTCATTTCCAAGATGAACGCATCATACTCACCAAAACACCCACAAACCCATGGTCACACAGTCGATCCTCATACAACTTGTTGGGCCACAAAACAAAACAAAAAAGAAAGAGAGGTGGAAGTGGAAACAGAAGGGCGGGTGTGGACAGGAGTGGAAAGGAGATGGGAGAGGGAGGGTGGGGTGGGGGTGGGGGTGGGGCCAGAGGCACACTTGAATGAGACTGTCCAAGAACAAGCTTAATACAAGATACACGTTTTTAAAAAGAGGGACAACATTCCAACACTTTATCAAAATTTTAAAGTAACGAGAAAATGTAAAACCAAAAAATGGCATAGACTTTGACAACTTTTCTTATCCTGGAAAATAAAATATTCTGGTTCTGAGTCCTGTGCGTATCTGTTCTTTATCTTTTCCGACAGTAAGGAGACCACAAACTAGCTGCACTAAACTACAGTACTGAGACCTTTGACGGCTACATTCAATTTAAAATATACTTAGTAGTGCTAATTTTGCCATGTAATATAAAAGTTTTTAAAACTGTACCATACCCTCGCCAGGCATTACGACCTGAAGTGGCTGATGCTCATCACTGTTTTATGCCATAATCTGTGTCTTTGCGTTTTAGTTTACAAATGTGTGAAATGCTCCCCAAGTCATCCATATTGCTTTAAATGGCACAGGGCCAAACCTAGATCACTGCCTACCGTTTATAATGCTCCATCTGGATCAGGAAGTCTTTCTTTCTAAAGATTGGCAAACACAAAACAAGCCTGCATTCATTCACGAAAGTAAGTGCGTAGTCTATAGCCAGGCTATACATTTCATTTCAACAATATAAAAGTAAACAACGAAGCATCCATCTTTTACCCATCACACATTAACAGCCACGGATGTAGGGATGTAGCACTCAGACGATATTCAGCACACTGAGACGTTGGCAGAGAGGGCAAAGGGCACCAGGAGTTCATGTGAGGTAAGAGCTAAGACAAGAGGGAGGATGGCTCTCCCCTCACAGGACAGATGTACACACAGTCAAACATGCAGTGACCATGGTCACGGGTGCCTCCGTTAGAGGAGATGTCCAACTTCAACTGCACGTACATGGATCATATTTAAAAATGCTACAACATCCATTCAGTTCATATATCCCAATCCCAAATTGCCAACTTCAAGTCCCTATCGGAAAATAAGTTGTAGATTTTTTTTTTCCAAAAAAGATTTGAGAGAGAGAGAGAGAGAAAAAAAAAAAAACACTTAATTCCTTTTCCTACCATAGAACCCTAAGAATATGTTTATACAGAAGAACCATCGAAAGAATAAACTAAATAACACATTTCTTAAGATAGTTTAAGACCACATAGCAGCTGCTGCACTTCTTCCTAACCTGAAAAATCTCTTTACTTTTCCTCTGTACTCCATCGGACCTGTAAGGATAGGACGTATTAAAAATAATTTCCTAAAATAATTATGTGCCTAACAATTCCCACAGCCCCTCCCACTCCACAGTTAAAATCTCACGGAGTTAGCATGAATCTCGTCTTTGCCTGACACATTTCCAGCCAGGACACACATCATCAGCGCCTCAGGATTTTCCAGGGTCTAAATATCAGTCAGGTTACGTTCCCAGTGGCTGCCTGTTAGCAAAATTATCTCACTCGCATAAACTCATGGCTGAAGTGAACCAAGCGGTAGCCTACTCCTATACACCTTCATTCATTTCAGGTTTTTTTTTTTATTCCTTTCCTTAGACATCCAGCACGTGCCACAGAAAAAGCGCATGTTAAATATTCCTGGAGTGTCACAATATGTCATACAATCAAACAGATCCCAGCCCTACCTCTCCTTCACAGCAGTGGCGCCAAGCACAGGTACACCGACCGGAGCAATCAATTTGTTCTGCAGACAGTAGTAAGGCTTTCATAGCATACTAATGCAAAAACCTCTCTTCTTTCTCTTTTGCCTTGACTCCCCAGTGCACGGGTCCCGACCAATACAAGGAGGAGGGCGCTGTGTCTTCTGCTGAGATAACCAGAACTACTAATCAAGTGTACATGCACAAGGGCACAGGATTAAACCTCCACCAAGCCCGAGTCAGGCTCTGAGAACAGCTCAACACAAGCCTGGTGTAGGCCAATCATCAGCTTACATGTGAGTGCACACACAAACACACACATATACAACCCCCCCCCCCATATTTTATCATTCTTCAATTTTTAATCTCAGAGGGATAAAATGTCCCACTGTTCTCTTGAGGGTTTCTACCTGACAGCGTGCAAAACAATTGTTTTTTCCACTCCTGAGAATCATGATCTGTTGTGTGTTACAAATGCTCACTGTTTTCAAAAGTGAGACATTCCTACAAATTGTGCTATCTATCCAGTACATAACTCACAGATAGAACTTTCAAGTATTATGATAGGGTTAATAGATTCAGCATGGATTCTTCTGATTTTACACTTAAAATGGAATAGCTCAAACCTACTATCAAAAAGAGCATGTGCCTTACTAATAACAATGAAAGAATTTCCATTTATCTTGAAGCTATTACACTAAGTATAATTCCATGCCATTTGAAAATATGCTCAGGTCTCAGAAGTGGTTTAAAGAGTATCTGTAACACTTTAGAGTCTGGAGACACAGTCGGGTATTTGATCTCTTAAACTTAGAGTTTTCAGGTTCTCTTTAATTAGCCATTTATAGTTGCCGTTGCCTTATTTTTCTTTTATTCAACACACAAAAGCTATGCCAGTCATTGGGGAGCGGGATGACAGAAGGGAAATACATTTTATACCAACACACATTACCTCACTTTAATTTGTCTGCCTTAGTGTTTGAATACCTTGAAAAGTCCTGCTAGTCAAAGGGCGGCAAACTAAACTATAATTAAGAGCAGAATAGAACACTCCGTCTAACTGAACAAACTTCATTAGGAAGCTTCCCTAAGCACATCTATTTTCATGTAAACAAATGCCCTAGCACAGTTAAAACACAGCTTCGCTCGCTCTGTTCTGCACCCTTCCTTTGCACCCGCACTCTTCCCCCTTCCTAAAAAAACCTCAGGAGCAATAATTAAGAAATAGGAATGCAGTGAAGTATTGCAGGAATGCTTAATCAATACTGATACCTTTGTCCTTGACATGCGGACCATGTCACCAGGCTACTGTCATGTGATATCATGTCATTTCTCCACCTGGCTCCTGACCTTGTCCTCTAAATGACCTAAAGCTTCCCTCAAGTAGCAGGAGGCCCCTCCCTGCTGTCTCAGCAAGGTCGAATGGGTCAGCTTGTCCTCATCTATAATCCACCACCATTTGTCAGCAGGGAGGCTGGAGGAGGCAGCCTTGCTACAAGGGGAGAATGCCCAATTAGGCAGCTGTCACACAAAGCATAGGCTGCAAAATTATCCCCTGTCAAAAGAAAGAGCAGCTGCGGGTGCCAATTACAGCAACCTTTCAACCCTTTAGGTACTGGAAACTACACACAAGTAAATGAAGAACAATTAGTGATAACAAATCGATGAATTAGGACAGTAAATTAGAACGAGTAGCAGGTGAGCTTGGGTCATACATGACATTTAGGGCATACCAGACTCCAGGCAAGGGCAAAGCTCTCTGCCTGGCACCATGCCCTTGCATATAGAGTCCCTTCTACTATGTCTCTTGGCAAACCTGAAATCCTTTTAGATACCTGTACCTAAAACTATGTGTCTCAATGTGAGGCTCCTTTTACTTTTCATGGACTCAAACAAATGTTTCTTTACAGAAAGAAAATCCCTCTCAATAACAGGTTTAGTAAATTCTAGATATTTCTTATACAATCTACCGTGTTATCCACTCCAACTTAAAAATGTTAAATGTAGCCTACAGAATCCAAACTATCTGTTAAAATACTCACACTGAAAATACTATACATCTATACACACACTTTGTTGGCCAGATTCCCATTCATTCCTATTTGCAAAAAAAGCAATAGGGTCTGAATTTTGAGGAAATTCTTTTGCCAATATCATAAAACTCAAATCATATTTCTCTGCCTAAATGGGATTTTCTTTCACATAAAAAAATAACAATTGTAATTGTTTATATCTAATACCTATAAAGATAACAACCATAAAATTATTCTCTTTCATTATTGGGCCTGAATACTACACCAGGGTCATGCATGACGTCCAAGCAGAAGACACTGACTGTCCTGGAGTCTATTTCATTGAGGTACTGGGGGCTTAGCACTAGCCCACAGCAGAGCAAATCCAACATGGCTGCCAAGTATTCATGGGTCTGGTGTTACTGGCCTTAGCATGTCAACTGCCCTCAGAAACAAATTTTGGAAGGTCCATTTTAAATCCGTATCAGCTCTTGGAAACTTGAAAAAACCTGAACGGGATCCACCAGTAATTTTCAAGAAACAGAGGCTAACTCATTCTGTGAGGCATCTCCATCGGAAGTGGGTGTGTCAGGAGAGAGAGAAGGTATCAGGCCCATTACTTACCTCCCTCCTGTACAGAACAAATGAATCACAGCAGCCAGAGGGTCAGGCCTAGTTCTTCCGGCCATTTGATAAAATTTCTAGGAGCCGTGTCACGGAGAGAAAACTCCATTAAAAGTTTATCTCAGGATTACATTTATAAATTATGTTTTGTCTCAAAACAAACCAGACACTTGGACAAATTTTCTTTATTTCAGAATGTAACCCCATAATGTCAAGACATGGAGAATGCAAAGAAACAGCAAGAAGATGGGGAGGAAGGAGTTAATGCCTTTAGAATTCAGTTTCCATCATACATGGGTGACTATCTCTTTAAATAATTTAAATCCTCTCCATCAACTACAAAGCTGTTTTGAAGCCATTTAGCTTTCTTCTTTACATGTGTTCTAATTAAGAAATGACCTTGTCATCACGCACACCAGAAATCCGGGATTATTTCCTACAGCAAAAAATTCACAAAGCTTCCCCCCCCCCCAAAAAAAAAAAAAGAGAGAGAGAGTGGAGGTGGGGGGAGGGGAGAGACTTCTTCCCCAGTTCCCTCACTGAGGAAGTTGTTGGCTGGCTGAATGCTGAAGCAGTTCCACCGCATAATTTTTTTTCTGTTGTTGTTGAATGTCACAGGGCGGGTTAGAGTGACCTTGAGCTGCATCAGCGGCTCAGCAAGGGTCGAGATGCCTGCAGGCGCCCTTGTACTGGATTTGCAAGACAAAAACCTTCAAACTGGCTGAAGGACATCTTAAATCTCTTCAAAGGTTTCCCGAACTAATCTGGGCTGCTCTTAGCAGGATCAGCGCCAGTACGAGAAGCAAAATTAAAAACAAGGTCTTTGACAGGATGCTGTCTCCTCTTAACCCTTCCAGAGCAGAACAGAAGACATTACAGGCACTCTGGAGAGATGGCTTACCTAGAAGCACTCTTTCATAACAAATTATGTAAGCAAGAAATCACAGAAAGAAGGGGGGGGGGAACTATTAGCCCTCAAAAGTAAACATTCCTTCTGTTTTATTTATAATGAATTCAAGCTGGGTATTTTTTTTTCCTTGACTATACTTTAGTGTCACGGTGATAAACCTGAAAACTACAGCTACATCTTTTAGATTTGCAGCACTGTGAAAATCACTCCATCAACACGAATCTAGGACTTTCAGTGTTTGAAAAATAAGCTCTGGGCTGGTTAAATCGAAGACTCGGTACGACTGCATATACCTCGCTAAAGTGACAATCAAATAGTATCCTGTGACTAGAGAAACATACTCTGGGAAGGACTGTCAGCACAGGGAAAGCAGACCTGAGAAGAATCTGGTAAAGCTAGCTCAGTACTGTTTGCTGGGAGAGGCAAACCTGCCCTTTTCCACACCATTCTCAGAATCTCCACCCAGGTACAGGCCAAACGAGAGAGAAGAGCGAGGCAGTTGAGGCTTCCTTGCTATGGCTTGTGTGACGCCCCCAGACTTATGGGTTAGAACCTGCATCCTCAATTTCATCCACTAATGGTACTAACGGGATGGAATGACGTCATAAAGGTGTGGCCCCCTATAAAGGAAGAAATTAGCACTTAGAATGGCAGGTCTCTGAGTGCTCTCCCTGCGTGGTATCCCCTGCTATCCAGTGATTCTTAGGATGTACCATGAAGCCTTCACTAGACACCAAGCAAATGCCTGCACAGTGCTCTCAGACTGCTCAGTACCTGGAACCCCGAGAAACACATTCATTCCCCTTTCGGGACTCAGCCTTGAGGACATAGTTAGAGCGACAGAAAACAGACTAAGAAGAGGTAAAAATTTGGCCTTTCCCAAAGCAGTGCCCTTGGATTTTAATGCAGGAGCTATAGTAGACAAGTTTGAAAATCATTATTCTAAAACAAAACAATACAAAATGATAAAAACAAACAAACAAAAACAAAATAACAGAGTGGGGCATAGTAGTGCACACCTTTGATCCCAGAACTCAGGAGGCAGAAGCAAGGGGATCTCTGAGTTCCTGGAAGCTTGATCTGTAGAGCTTGGATGCCCAGGAAAACCAAGGCTATACAGTGAAACCCTGTCTGGGAAGAAAAAACAACAACAACAAAAAAAACCAAACAACAACAATGACAACAACGACAACAAAACCAAACCAAACACATACCAGCTCTAGCGCTCAGAATACAGTTTCATGGAATAAACTGGGTACTGCTGTGGCTGGACCGTGAGATGGCTCAGCAGGTATAAACAGCATGCTACACACATTAGCTACTTGAGTTTGCTCCCTGGAACCCACATAAAGCTGGAGAGGGAGAACCCAAGCCAAAGTCATCCCCTGACCTGCACATCTCATTAACAACAACAACAACAACAACAACAACAACAAGCAAGTAGTTAGCAGAAGCAGGAGGCCGTAAACTATTTACTTTCAGAAAACAGCATAAATAAGTTCAAGACTCTACTGAACCTCAACCACATCCCCACTCACATGAATTCGGCTATGTGGTTGCAAAGCACACATGCTCGGGGGGCTGCAATACTTAGCGAGTTTATAACAGCACTGTGCATGGCACATCTCTTCTTTGTTTTCTGTGCAGAGAGAGAGGCAGGGAGCAGATGCTGCTAAGTGCTACGCTGGAAGCATTCATATAGTAAGTGCCCTGGACACACCCCAGTAGGGATGACCCAGGCTTGGGAGTCTCTGAGTGTGCAGTTGGTGAGAGAAGAGGTGGCTAAAGGTGGGAGACAGCCTACCACAAGAGAATGGCCACATTCTAGGTCACAGGCATGGATTTGAAGGCAGAGCAGAGCTGGGGTGACACAGGAAGGGGTAGCTATTTATTGTGACTGGAGATTAAGCTAACAATGCTCCCAGCTCCAAGGACTTTTGAGTCAAGGCCATGCCAAGGAGCCGAGGCCTTTATCTGGTGGGAATGGATGGTTTATAGGAAAAGATATGATTAAAGGAATGTTTCAAAAAACAAAACAAACAAAAGAAACTGTGGGGTTGGTAATGGCTTAGAGAGAGGATGTGGTAGGCCAGTTGGTGCAAAGAAGTCAAGAGTCAAATGAAGGTGTGGGCAGCCCAGTTCAACACAGCTCAGAAAATAATGCAAAAGAGGACTGAACATTTAGGAAGCAATTTGTGGAACATAAAGAGTGCTACAAGATAGATGTTAATTAACAACAAAAGATGAAAATAATATAATTACTACATTTCTAGCATAGGTGTATAAAATACTATGCTAATATGATCTGTATGAAATTTCAAGGAAAACAAAAATTCCAGTAGAAGTAAGAATTTACAATCTGACCTGAACATAATTCAAATATATTCTCATCCTTGGCAAAGGCTTTGTTTATGATGAAAGCAGTGCGCAACATTTTTTAAACAATGTGAAGGCGTAGTTCTGCTATTCTGTTTGTTTTACTTCTCTGAGAAAGGGTCTTACAGCCTACATAGTCTCAGTTTGCCTTGAAATCATGATTTTACCTCCTTAGCCTCTCTCTGAAGTGCCAGGATTACAGGACTAGGTCACTGCACCCACCTCAAAGGCCTATTTTTTTTTTTTTTTGGTTAGGAGCCAGAAGCTGGAGTAGCGGTCTGGCTTAAATTACTGTATGGTTGCTGGAGCTGAGAGTTTTACACAACACTAGTAAAGGAAAAAAAAAATACTTGACAAACATTAATTGAGGGCCTACTATGCTTAAAAGAACAACAACAACAACAAAATTAAAAGATTAAAAAAGGACTTCCAGTGCTCTGTGGATTTCTTGCTGTGCTTCCAGATTATCACTGGTAATCACATGAAGTCCCAAATTCCAGCTCACATCGTGACATCAACATACAATAAGAGACCTCTGAGCTGTTAATAAATCAAGTCTTATGAGTAGCCATTTTGGGATTACCATCCAGCCCAAGGTACACGCTGCATTCCCAGAACTCTCGGGAAGACCCAGTACTCAGGGAACTGAGGAGGAGTCGTTAAATACTCTAGAGACTGGCTGTCCTGCTAAGACCTCAGAAGGAATTTAACAGAGTGTCAGCCAAGGTAGAGCAGGAGGGGGCAGGGGGCAGGAGTCACTAGAGACAAAATATCTGCCAGAGCACAAAAGAGAAGCCAGCATCAGGGGTCAGGCTGAGGCAAGAGGAAGGAAGGAGGAGGAGAGGAGAGGAGGGGAGGGGAGGGGAGGGGAGGAAGAAGAGGAAGAAGAAGAAGAAGAAGAAGAAGAAGAAGAAGAAGAAGAAGAAGAAGAAGAAGAAGAAGAAGAAGAAGAAGAAGAGAAGGACGACGACGATGAAGACAACAAGAAAAAAGAAGAAAGAGGAGGAGGAAGAGATGGAGGAGAAAGAGGTGAAGGAGGAGCAGCAGGAGCAGCAGGAGCAGCAGGAGCAGCAGGAGCAGCAGGAGCAGCAGGAGCAGCAGCAGCTGCTTTTTTACTGTACTGCGTTAGTTGGCCCTTTGCTCTGGAGGGCATTGCAGACCCAAGCCACAGCATGTAACAGTTTCCTATTCTGGATTGTGGTNGAGGAGAGGAGAGGAGAGGAGAGGAGAGGAGAGGAGAGGAAGAGAGTGAAACACTTGAAGGGAGCCTACCATTGTCCCAAAAGAAGACGTGGACTTCATCCTAAAACTGCCTTAATGAGAAAGCTTCCACAAACTCAACAGTGAGATTTCCACAGGAGAAGGGCGTGGAGTGTCACCAGTCACAAAAAGGGACTGCTCTTGAAAGCCAGGGTTACTGACAGTGCCTGGCTAGGAATGACCTTATGAGTATCCACAAATAAAATGACTTCTTGAGTAAGCATCTCTGGCTTATGACTGCCAAGCTGACACTGGCAATAGGTTCCAGGACATTCTATGTCTAGACATTAATAGAAGAGTGGGTAACATGATGAACTCTGTAGAAGTTAAGAAGAAATCGGACAAATGTATGAAACACAAGTTAGGTGACATCAGGAGGAATGCATAGAACATTCTGCTGGTAATGTGGATTCTAATAACAGCAGTCTCCGAGTATGAGGGAGTGATGCTCAAGGGTCCTTAAGGGTCCTTATTCGGGATGCACAAGAGATCAAGACTACTTTTCTGATACAAAATACATGTGGTTTTGGGGTGCCTTTCTAACCTGTGCATGTGGTGCCATTCAGAAGCCACATGCCAATGTTTTAATGGCCATTGAAGTGCATCTTTGGATATTACAAAATCTTCTCAGTTCAAATTTCTCGTATGGTAAATAACAGGAGCTATAGCTGACATAGATGAAAACTCACCTGGACTCTCAACAGATTAAGGGTAGGAAGTGGCCCTGAGAAGCTTGGGAACCACAGATGACACAGTAGGGCAAAAGCCAAGAAGCAACATCTTGACTCTCATCAAACAAATGACGTGTTTTCTAGCTTCAGGCTGTCCACTGTAACTTTGCCAGGGGTGTGGCTCAGTGGTAGAGCGCTTGCCTACAGTGCACAAATCCTTAGATAGGTCCAACCTCTCAAATCACAGAAGACAAAACAAAGAAAGAAAGAAGCAAGGTGGAGAAAGATACCCCTGTGTCAAAATTTCCCCTCGATCCAGTTGAGGAAGGAAAAGGATGTTAGTTGTAAATGAGTAAAAGCTGAAGGAGGACTTAAAACATTTCCCATCTTTGCAGTCAGCATCACTGCACACTTACCATACCATTAGCAACATCCACAAATGCTGATAAGGAAGCTGCGGTGTGGTAAGAAGGGAGGCTACGAGGATAATCAATGGCAAACCCTCCTGAACTGGTTGTACAAGCTTTCCAATCAACAACACACTGAGAGCAGAGTTAAGAAAGCGCTGAGAAGAAAGAGCTGGGGAACAGAAGGCAACCTGGCTACAGATGTGGCATGGGAAAAGGCTGAAGGGACAATCAAGTGCTTTGCCAAATGGAATACTTTAGGGAGGGAAAGGACCAGGAGACCAAGGAAGAGATGCATGCACATGACACAACACATTCTAGAAACATTCTTACCTCCTCTAAACACAGAATTTGCCAGGAATTAGGAACTTTCTCAGGCTGCGGCATTCATACGGGTATCCTAGAGTGAGTTTGGTGAAAGATTGGGCCGTAGGATCTGAATGCCTTTCTTTTGCTTAATGTCCACCCTGGCAGAGCCTTTGAAAAGCCACAGAGTGGGTGCTTACTACAGCGCTGAAATGGACAGGGAACAGAAGAGAAAGCAGAGCTTCATCATGCACACACTAAGAGCACCAGTGTGGAGACCATCTAGGTGTGGCAAGAAGCACAGGTAGGACCAATGGCAAGACACTACCTGAGACTTCTCACCACATGTTACTCAGACCACCCCACGGACCAGGTGAGATTGCAAAGGGACCACTGGGGTTAGGACATGAGGCTTGATGCCTGATTCCGGACAGGGAAGGTTTGCTACCCACATCAAAAGCTTTACTGTTAGAAACATGTCAAGTTGGGATGGCCAAGAGGGCAGAGGTTCAAGAAGACCAAATTAGCCACCCAAAGGAAAATAGATCACAATCTGAACAAAAGTGTGGGCTTGATGCTGGCTCGCCAGAGTTTTTCATTGTTTTATTTACGTCACTTGAACCTACCACAGAATAGCAAAAACTCCAAGCGCATCCAGAAGTTTAGAACAGTAGGGATTTCCCTCCCAAATGATGTTAGTCATATTAATTATTCAGAAGAGTCAAGGGAAGGCCATTCTTTACAGATATCAAATTTAGAAGAAATGTTAATTATGCTTTTCCCACTGTAATGATAACTCAGGATTAATTAAGAAAGGCTTTTGTTTTCCTATGATCGTTAAGCTCTGAGAGTCACTCAAGCATAAAATGACTAGAAAAACAACACAAGTCAGTTGGAATTGGGGGGGGGGATTGTGGTGGCTGAGACATTTGGGACGAGGAACGCGGTAAAAGCTGCAGGCTTAGCCTCTGAAATATGATGGCTGGCCGTGAGGAAAGGAATTATAACTAGATGGAAGCAATGGTGGAAATTAACAACACTTCCTCTGAGCCAAGGATCTTGATCTTACCAGGGTTGTCCATAGCCAGAGAAGCTCCGAGGGGGCAGCCAAACGGGCTGGTGGCAGCCAACCTGACTTATGGAAATTAATTCCAATTAAATGGACGGATCTGGGGTTTGCCTGCACCACATCCCTGCGCCCATGGTGTAGAAGTTTAAATGCGTTCACACACTATTATATACTAAGTAAAAGACACCACATCGGCTCTAGGTAGCTAAGACTTTGCTTTCCGGTTTAAGTCACCTTGGCCCAGAACAGTCAACACAGTGTAAGATGCTTCACGATAAAGACAACTCCACAAAAGGTTTTTTTATACCTTATTTCTATATTGTCTTATCATTGGTTATTATTGCTAAACTCTTACTATAGCTAACATAAACTATGGCGTACTGTACATAGGAAATTCTGTATTATACATGACATGAGGCGCACACTGGAGGCCTCTGGGTCTGAAGGAGTACTATTCTTTCAGTAACATTTCTTTTTTATATATTTATTTAATGTATCTGTGAGCACACACGCTCCAGTTTGTGTGTGCTGGAGAACCATTGAGCAGAATGTGTTCTCTCCTCTACATGCGAGTCTGTAGCTTCAACTCAGGAGCGGGAGACCACATCCTTACATGCTGAGGAATGACCAGTCCCAGAAGGGCTAATTTCTAAATTAGAATGTTTTGGGAAGACATTTGCATGAAATTTTTTCCACTGACCTTACCAATCCCCATCTCTCAGAACCAACTAAATCTCTGACCATTTTCATGTTTTTACAGAAATTTCTTTCTCTGATATAAAAGTTGAATACTCAAAACACTTGCCGAAAGTTATCCACAATATAATCAGTCTAGACACATTAATATGCAGAATTTCCTAGTGAAAAGGCATATCACAGAAAGTATTTCCTTCTGTGGAAAATTATTATGGTCATATATTTAAGCTAAAATGACTCAGTCAATTATCAATTTTATTTAATTATCTTTTTATAAAAATAAACTAATGAATACTGCACAAAGAAAGTGAGCAGGGTTGAGGGTCCTGTGCAATTCATCTTAAGAGTAAATTTCTTTTGCTAGTTACTATATAGAAAGACTTGTTTCTTGAAAGACCTGAGCTCACACATATGGAAATACTGGTACAGGACATTAAGAGCTTCATATGCGTTCCATATTTTATATTGCTTTCAATAGTTAAGAATCTAATTGTAGCCGGGCAGTGGTGGCACACGCCTTTAATCCCAGCACTTGGGATGCAGAGGCGGGTGGATTTCTGAGTTCAAGGCCAGCCTGGTCTACAGAGTAAGCTCCAGGACAGCCAGGGCTATACAGAGAAACCCTGTCTCGAAAAACAAACAAAAACAACAACAACAAAAAAATCTAATTGTTTCTTCAATCCTCTTCTTCATTCAAAAGACATTACCATCCTAAAAAGTTTAATGCTGGTTTCTTTAGTGTGGCTGTGTAACAAACTATGATAAAGAAGACATATTATAAATAACTTCAACTTGTCAAACACTGTTTACCACATATTCCTTAGGATAATACCTACACCTACACATACACACACACACACACACACACACACACACACACAGAGTCTGGGCCTCATGTATTTCAGGCTACCTTGAGACTTACTATGTAAGCAAGCAAGAGTGATCCTGTGTGCTGGTGTTAGAGGCCAGTGCCGCCAGGCCTGGTTTTATACAATGATAAGATTGAACACAGAAGCTACAGCCTCGATAACGATAAGCATATGTTATAAAATAAAAGCCAGACATATTCCCCTTAAAAACCTCGAATCATGTTATGTATATGGAAAACATCAAAAATAAATAAATAAATCATCCTCGATTATTAATTTTTTGTATTTCAAAAGTTGGCCACCGTTCTAAATATTCTTAGTTTCTTTAGAAGGAAAATCTACAGGACAGCTTCCCCTCCCCCACCTCTTTTCTTGAGCTGGCTAGACTGTCCCTCCCTAGTACCAGGTGGCCCAGGCGGGCCTGGAACTCAGCACTGTCCCTCCTTAGGGTCTGGTGAGGGGTCCGCAGGGCCACCACAGCAGCTGAATGTGCTGTCCTGCTAAGAACTTCATGTGGCTGTGTTCTTTATCTGCTCACCATCAGTGTCACCTGTTCAACTGTAGTTGTTCAACTGTAGTGATTGCAACTCAGCTTCTCGTGACTCAGTAAAACAAGGGTGGTGGCAATCAACACACTCATTACCCCTCCTGTCCTTACCACTGCTGCCTTTGGGCACTTTTGCAAACAGAACGCTTTCTTTAAGGATTTTTCTTCTCGAGGCAAGAAGAAAATATAAACATGAAGGGAAACAATTAAGCTAAGATCAGTGCTTCAGTTTAGGACTAGGAGTTGACTCAAAATTACCGCCCCTCTCCCCAGCCTCATCTGAGCTTAGGGTACAGATGCTGCTTCTTCGGACCAGAGTCTCCAGGTCTCTGACCCTGAAAGTGAACTTGTCCCGAGAACTTACGAGCCTAACACCTTCGGCTTTCCCCCAGCTTGTACAGGCTGCTACAGCCCAGGAATCAATCTTAAGGTCTGAGGCAGCGCTTGTAGTAGAAATACAACTGGGTAAGTTCAAAAAGAACTTACAATTCACTCATCTCTTTTTATTTTTATCCTCTTAAGCTCAAACCAAATATTTGATCATTTCTCAAAAATGCCTTGTAGGAGATAACCAATTTATACAATTCCAACATATGACGCCATGCCCACAGTAACTAAACAGTTCTGTTTTCTTCTCCAAAGAATAACTAACTATGCACCTGAATAGGATTGCTATAGTGATATCAGCTTTACAACCTCCATGAGTTTGGGTAAAACCAAATTATCCACACTAGCAGCGTTTTCATTTCTCAACCCATCACTACAGAAAGAATCCTCCTGATTCTACTCTTGAGAATTTTGATTTTTTTTTTTTTTTTTTGGCCTTTCTTCTGGTACTTAATCTCTTTCACCGTTTGCTTACATTGATTTGATTCTTTACTGTAAAGTCCTTTGGTAGGACCTTACGTATTTTCTTAACAGCACTGCCTAAAGAGATAATTTGTATAGATAAAATACAGAATAGGTATCTGGTAACTGTAAGCTAATTTACAACCAAGACAGGACTGTCTAAAACAGATTAAAGCCACGAGGATGAAGCCAAAGAGAAGAGGGAAAGGGTTTCTCACCGTCTGTCTCGGCCTGAGCCTCTGCTATGTGGGAAAGGAAGCTGAGAAGGCTGTTGAAAAGCAACTCTGATGTCATCGGAGTCTTCAGATTCTCCCGTCCTCCTCAGTCAACTGTACACCTTAAGAACCGGAAAAGGACAGTTTGGCAACCATTCCAAATCAGATTTAGGAGCATTATTTTGTAACAGTCAATACATTCATCTCAGAATCTTTCCTTGCTCAAATTCAATATAGAAGGAGTCATTTGACAGGTAAATATAAATTGTTTATATCTATTACTTTATTAAAGGAATGCAGGAGGTCCTTGCTGTGGAAATAATACATTTGCTTAATTATGGGATGATGCTATGCCAACGTAAACCATGATAAGGGAGTGTTGTTGCTATGAAGTGCCTGTCAACCTCCATTGACAGCAAATTTCCGAGTGTTCTGACAGACCCATCCATTATGATTCACCCCCAAATTCTATGTACTCCTAAAGACTTCACCCAAAGAAGAAAAGAAGAAAAACAACTGTAGTTTCTCTCATATTAAATTTCTTCAGCTTCAAAATAGCAACAATTTAACCTCCCCAACACAATAAGCATCAGCTATCTTACATTCATTCCTACAAGGACAGGAGAGAAAAGCTAGAGCCAGTTTTGATGTTAACAGCCCTCAAACTGGAGAAAAGACAAAAAAACAAACCACGTGGACCAGCTGAGGTAAACAACAGCAAGTCCACGCATCCATAGATCCCAGCACTTCTATATTAATGATACAATAGTAATGAACACAGAAATCGTACTGTACAAGAAACTAAACAAAAACAAAAATACTGAGTGTAATCCCATTTTACATACACTCCTAGGCAATGCAAATTAATCTACTATGGGAGAAGAAAAAAAATGATCAATGGGGTGTCCTGGGAAAGGGGAGGACACAAGGCGGGAATTCAAACAGGTGCTACAGTGAAAGGCGCTGCTGCTTTCCTAATGGCTTGAAATGCCACAAAAATGGCTTATGCCCCTTAACATAGTAATCCCAATCCTAAGATTTACCTCATTTTCTAAGAAAACAAAGAACATCTGGAAGAAGGTAAAAGTAATTAACAAAAATAAAAATTTATAATATGTATTATTTCTAACATAAAAAAACAGAAGTAGCTAATATATATTGAAATAAAAAAGCCTAAACGTAGCTAAACAACAATCTATTACACCATGAGATAGTATATACACAACATGATACGGTATCATATACAAAGTCTTATAGAAGGAAACTGAGCTCTACTGAGTGACATATATTAAGAATTAAAGAAAGAACCCTACGTTTAACGCAAATACTTTTGCATTAAACCCATACAAAATAATAGCATCTTTTCTGCATTGAGACATAATTATTGTTTTTTCTTTCTGTTGATAAATATTTTGTAATTTTCTTCAATAACGGGTATTTCTAACAACTGAAAGCTGAAAGCAACAACCAGGAAGAAGTGAACCTGCCTGGTACCCAGAAAGGCCTCTAAGAGGTAACCCAAGTCAGCAGAGGAGGCTCTGCTGCCACTCAACTCCACCAGCAACCTACTAAATAGGGAGGGTTGGGTAAACCGGAACAAACCGGAAGCCATCATTCAGCTGCGTGCTTTCGCAGATACAGAGCACTGCATTAGGCTGAGCATGCTTAACCTTTGTAGCGAGGTGACACGGGAACATCAGACTCGGAGGAGGGCTCCCAAATACTTTACTGTGGAGTCAAATCCGATCTTGCCAATAAATTCTGACAGGAGTTCTCAGTAAAGTAAGGGGCTGGAGGGTTAATGACTTTTCCTGACTACGTATAGGAGGAAGTTATTCACATGTGATCTTTAAAACAACCACATTTGCAATTATATTTATTAGACTATAAGCGAGACCTTGAGGGATTCTCTACAACTAATTCCTAGCCTTAGAAACTACTCCCAATAAGTTGGCCTTGACTTTGTTGACAAATAATCAAACCACAGACATCCTACTAATCTTCCAGCGTTATTACATGTCTTCTCTTCTTGAGAAATACCATTACTTGGTCTTTAAACACAGAAGAAGAGCGGGATCTGACTGCTGAAGAACGCAGCACAGATGGAACCTGACAGACCAAGCTGTAGCTTCCTTAGGATAGCCTCCAAACAGGGATGCTCTATGAAGAACGCTACCTGCTCCTGACTAGAGGGAAAGGGAAAATTTGCAGAGTAACTTATTAAATGGCTGGGCCATGCCTGCTGATGCAGGTGAAGTAGAGGAGCCTTCGCAACAAAACTCCTGCTCACACTGCAAGGGCAGTTATCAGAGTCTGGCACAAGCCTTCTGCATGCACGCAGCTTAAAAGAACCCTATAAGCCAACTGTTATCATTTCCATTTGATGGCCGAGAAAGCTGAATTTAAGCTACTCCGAGTCACGAAGGTAAAGGAAGCTAAAGAAGAAATCACTCTGTGGGGTCAGGGGTGGACAGGCAGGTCTCTGTAAGGTCAAGGCCAACCTGGTGTGTGCAGTGAGACCTGTCTCAGAAGAAGAAACAAAAGCAAAAGAAAAAAGAAGCAACCAAATTCTGGTTAACATTTAACTTGAAACAAAAAACAAAAAACAAACAAACAAAAAAATCCAAGCCTTGGAAATGATCTGAAATATTAATAGTCATCCTTCTGTAGTAAAATCCATCTCCAGGCCTCCCAAATCACATACATATTGGAAAACAAAACACTGAAGCAGATGAAGTCTGTCTATTCCATGGAGGAGGTAAAATCAATCTACATCTTTGTGGGCTCTTACTACATTCCAGAGCGACTTATCTCCATAGCTACCCTCCACCAGTGCTGTTGAACTATGTATGAACACAGGGAAAAGTATAGACATGTCATCATATCAACAAAAGGTTAACACAGAGGAGCAACTTTCACAGATGAGCATTTACAAAGTTCTTATGTAAGGAAATGTTTAAGTTAGTCTCAGGCACAAGTCAATGACTCGGTATGTCAGACATGTTTTGCACAAGGACAACAGGACAGGCATCTGAGAAAACCTGTCATTCACTAGCAGGGGTGGTACTGGCGGAGCATCTGTGCCTGCCTGTCCACCCTCGGCTTTGCCCCTGTGCTGGACATCACCAACTTGCTCTTGCTACAGCTCCAGCCATCACGTGGGTTTGCCCTCCACCCCATTACTAATGTGTGTTGCAGTTTGTTTCACGGGTAAAACAACCCTTCCTCGCTGGTGTACACGCAGTTAGCATCACACCAGTGGTTAAAGATGGCAGGCTTGCCTGCCTGAGATGGTGAAATACTATCAGCTGAATACAAAACCCAAGCGATAAATATGAAAACACATAGCTTGGGGAAAGTTAAAGTCAACCTTACTGGGGTGCTAAAGAGGTGACTCGGAGGGCAAGAGAGCCTCCTCTTCCAAAGGATCGGGGTTGGATTCCCAGTACCCATTCTGTGGCTTCCAATCATCCATCTCTAACTCCAACTTCAAATCGGACGCTCAGTTTTCTCCACTGGCACTCAACTCCCTTACATGCAGGTGCCTAGAACTACATGCAGGCATGCACCCATACACAGGAATACGTTTTCAAACAATACCCCAAGTGAGCAAATAAATAAATAAATAAATAAATTTTTAGGAAAAATATCCTCTTGGTCTGTAGGCAGTGAGATCTTGTATGACATCTACCACATATCTATGAAGATTAATTAAGAAGTTTACAAACGTTTATGACAGACGGCAAGACCCAGAACAAAAGAACCCTTTCACAGGGGCCACTCAAGACTACTGGAAACCACAGATATTTACATCACGATTCATAACAATAGTGAAACTACAGTTATGAAGTAGCAACAGGAATAATGTCATGGTTTGGGGTGAGCACATCACAGCATTAGAAAGGTTGAGAAACAAAACCCCAGAGGATCCAACTACCCTTTCTGGCTTCTGTAGGCACCTGTGCTCCTGGGCACATACCCACCCAAACATGCACAAGTACACATTAAAGAAATCTCTTTAAATATGGTGAACTCTAAAAGACATGGGAGAAAACACAGAGACAAAGAGTGGAGCAGAAACTGTAGGAAAGGCCATCGAGAGACTGCCTTACCTGGGGACAAATCCCACATGCAGACTCCAAACCCAGACTCTATTGCAGATGCCAAGAAGAGCTTGCTGATAGGAGCCTGATACAGCTGTCTTCTGAGTTTCTACCAGAGCCTGACAAATACAGAGGTGGATGCTCGCAGCCAACCATTGGACTGAGCATGGGGTTCCCAGTGGAGGAGTTAGAAAAAGGACTGAAGGAGCTGACGGAGTTTGCAACCCCATAGGAAGAATAAGAATATCAACTAACCAGACCCCACCACCCTCACAGCTCCCAGGAACTTAACCACCAACCAAGGAGTACACATGGAGGGTCCCCTGGCTCCAGCTGCCTATGTAGCAGAGGATGACCTTGTCGGACATCAATGGGAGGAGAAGCCCTTGGTCCTGTGAAGGCTCGATGCCCCAGTGTAGGGGAATGCCAGGGTGGGGAGTAAGTGGGGTAGGTGGGGGAGTACCCTCATGGAAACAGGGGGAGGGGGATGGGATAGGGGGTTTCTCGGGGTTGGGGGGCAGGAAAGGGGATAGCATGTGAAATGTAAATAAAGAAAATATCCAATTAAAAAAAAATAAAAACACCTAACGCCCAAACCTATTCTAAAGCTATTGTGAGAACAAGGCATTCCCATGTTCCTGATCAGAACATAAGAGGCCTGGCCTCTCTAGGAAAGAGCTGGACAGTCTCAGACAGTTAGATGCATCTACAATTCACAACATCACAACAGTTTCACACATGGCTATTGAAGGAGAAACCAAAGCATGTCCAAAAATTGTACGCAAATGGGATCGGTATCAATCCTCTTAGCCAAGATTGTCACCAAAGCATCCACCCACCAATGAGGGGATAAGAGGGAGAGAGTAACCAAAACCAGAGGCCACGTGTAGTGCTTTGCAAAGCAAGATCTACACAACGTAAGGGAAAAGGGAACACCAGAAGGGACTTCCAGACCCAGTGTCCGTTTATGTCTTAAGGAAGATTCCATAGACACGCAAGGGAGAAAGTACAATCTTGTCGGGAAAGGGTCATAAAATCCTAAGAACTCGTGAGTGAATAAATACGTATCATCCTTTAGTTCACTACCTGTTAAACTAATTATCAGGACGAACCACTGTTTGAAGCAACACAAAGAAACAAACTTCTAGGAGAAGAACAGGAGAACTTAGGTTAGAGAAAGATGCCTGTGTAAAGTCGTAGAAGCACAACCCAAAACAACTGAACTGACCCTCAGGAAAGTCTCCAAGAGATATCAGTTATATGAAAAGCCAACACCAGAGTGGGAGAAAATGTCTGCAACACATAAATGATAAAAAAAAAAAAAAAAAA
>NC_034601.1:68330665-68331927 GCF_900095145.1 Mus pahari
AAAAAAAAAAAAAAAAAACTTTCACTGGAACATATACAATTCCTTAGAACTCAAGAGTGAGATAATCTAGTCAAATAAAAATTAGTAAACTGAACGAGAACTGAAAAGTTCTTCAAAGAAGATGACTTAACCAGCACACAATATGATGACTGTCAAAATTCCTCATTAGAACTCGAAATGAAGTGACAGAGACCACTCCCCCTCAACACTACAATACCTACCACTTTTCACTGGAAACAAATTGTCAGTTGGAAATGATGGTGGATGAATCTGGTGGCACTAATTCACTTTCTATGGCTGTGATTAAACCCCAACAAAAGAACCACACTGGGGAGGAGGAGGTTTACTTGTCTTACCACTTATGGGTCCATAAACGAGAAGTTAGGTCAGCAACTCAAGCAGCAACTGAAGCACAGGCAATGGAGGAATGCTGCTTACTGGCTTGCTCCTCCTGACTTTCTCAGCTTGCTTTCCATCCCACGGCCACCTACTCAGGGGTGGCACCGCCCACAGTGGGCTAGGCCCTCCCATACCAATCATTAAAGAAGAAAATCCACCCCCTCATGCCTCTCATTCCCCTACTCTCTTACCCACCCACCCAAAACCCCACCCCATCCCACACCCCAGCTTGCCTAGAGGCCTAACTGGTAGAGACATTTTCTCAACTGAATTTCCCTCTTCCCAGAAGGTCCTATATAGCTAGGGTCAAGTTCACACATACACACACACACACACACAAACACACAAAGTGACCATCAGACTCCTCCACTCCAGATGGGAACAAAAGGGGTGGTGGTGGGGTTGTCAGGCCACTTTGGGAAAGAGCCGGGAAGCTTTGTACAGTTACATGCGTGTATACTTTCACAATGTCAACAGTTTCACACATGGTTATTTAAGGAAGAGAAACCAATACAAGTCTGAAACGTGCATGCAAATGAGATCGGTATCAATCCTGGTAGCCAAGATGGTAAGCAAAGCAAACAGTCATGAAGTGATGGACAGATAAGCGTGAGTTGGTGACCAGAAACAAAACACAAACAAAGGGAAGCCACTGTGACTGCAGACCAAGGCTCAGAGCCTAAGGGTCAGTGATGGAGGAAGCCCCACGTTGTGCAGCCCTATCCCACGTGGAGGGGACAGCCAGAAGAGTGGAATTGTGGTGGGAAAAGCAGACCGACTCCTGGCCAGAGAAGGGACACCACTGTAAGTGAGAAGGGGATGCAGGCAAGACCACCATCTTCTTAAAAAAAAAAAAAAAAAAA
>NC_034601.1:68331938-68337815 GCF_900095145.1 Mus pahari
AAAAAAAAAAAAAAAAAAAGACAGCTGCAATGACTGACATCTGGAAAATGTATTTGAAATCCTCCAACTTAAAATCTTGCCAGTGTGTGAAGTAGGTGGTGTGTCAATGACAGGTCTCGCTGGGGCAGAGACTTAAGAAAACACACAGGACAGTGTTTAGAAAATGAAACTGTCTTAAAAGGAGTCTCATGCAAAAAGAAGTCAAGCTTTTTCATTTCCATTAGTTAAAGAAAAACACCACAATCTAAGATAAACATAACGTGTTACAGCTAGTCCGTGGAGATCTCGGAACTAGCCTGAAGTTTCAGCACAGGCTATTCCTTCTCCCTCACACACCACAGGGGAACGTAGTCTACAGCGTAGAAGCCATGAAAAAAGTTAAACAGGTTCTTTAAAAATTAACAGCTGCTAAACCATGGAGAGATTCTATTCCTAGGTATATACAGACAGGACGTGCTAACCTGATCCACACAAGAATTCCCAGGATACTATCACTGTCCATTTTCCAAATGGTAACTAATGTGTTAAACCGGACCAGTGGAATATTATTCAACCATAAAAAAGAACAAAGTTCTGCTTCATTCTACAAACATTTCAATTTTATCACTTACTGAAAATAGCCACTCAACAAAAAGCATATGTGTGTGTGTGTGTTGGGGAGGGGGACAAACAATCAAACAAAAACAATCCAGAAACTGACATGGAAACACTCAACAACAAAATATACTTAAAGAATATAAGTAAGTTGTAACCACCATCCGCTCTTGGCTGCAGCAAGAACATGGGAGGCACTATCGGGAGAAACTAAGCAACCTAACTTGCCATGTGCAGGAAGCCACAATGGAAGAAAACAATTCCTCTCAAATCAAATCAGTACATTCCACACGATGTCAATCTAATTTCAGAAGACTCTACAAACGGACTAAACAGATCTGAAACAGCCAATCACATTACTCCATCAGTCCACGGAGAATCCAAGAGGGGCCTTGCTCTGCCAAATACCAGGGCTCACTCACTATAAAGCTCTGGAAGTTAAGCAGTTAAGTCATTGCGCTCTGCAAACAAGAGACAACTGACACATGGGTAGGAGCCATCACAGGTGACTCAAGCTGTGCTGTAGGTCCCAGCACCATTCTGTGCCCTGAAACAACCAGTTATCTATTGTCGGACTACAAGGAATTAAAGTTTCACCTTTGAAGGCAAGAGTATAATATTTTTACAAACGATAAAGAGACTGTGAACCACACGCCTGAGGCACAAAGATGGGGAATTAAGGCCACCCTCAGCTATGTAGCAGGTTCAAGGTTGACTTCGCCTCTTCCCAGAGACAAAGAAGGAGAGATAGAAAGAAAAGAAGAAAAGACAGGAAAGGCTTCCTGAGACAGAGAAAGAACTAGAATGCATAACAAAGTCAAGTTCACCAACAGTAAAACCTTCCATTTATTAGTAAGTAAATTTTATTTGAAAGAGTTTAAGATGCAGAGAAGTAGCCTAACATATTACTATTATTTGTAGTGCTAAGTAAGGCTTGAACTCAGGACCCTGTCCATGCTGAGCAAACACTATACCAACTGAGCTGCAGGCTGTGCCCCTGTATAAACACTTAATGGAAAAATACAATAGCGAACCGTGATGTAAAACAGTGACTAGCATCTCATTAGGAAGCACAGAAGAGCAAACTAATACCCCCAGAACACACTCTGTCTCGGGTCTCTCTCAGCACCTTAGGCTGCCTCCCCCTCCATCGTCTCTCCCCCCCCACCGCACCTGCCCCTGGGCCCCTGACAGTGACAAGATTTGGCATGGCTGTTGCTGAATGGCAGCTTCTGATACTGTCTACACTTCTCTTTCAGGTATGTATTCTTACCTGGTGAAAACCCTTAAAACCAATGTTGACTCCATTAATGCTTTGTAACAGCTGTTACATATATATGGCTGTAGGTGTCTATTATATGTGTGTCTGAATATGTCAGCACAGATACAGCTGCTGCCGTCCTGATGAGTGAGGTCTTACAGAGACTCACATAACCGCACACCTGGGTCCCAGTTGGTGGCACTGTTAGGGAAGTTATGGAACGTTTAGGTGGGGCAGGCTTGCTGCAGGAAGTCCATCACTGGGGCGGGCTTGAAGGATTCCCAGCCTCACCCCACTTCCTGTGAGCTCCCTCTCCGTTTCCTGTGTGTAGATTAAAGATGTAATCTGCCAGCTTCCTGCTCCAGCCACTGGCTGCTATGTCTTCCCTTCCCACAATGGACTCTAACCTTGGAAACTACCGCAAGCCAAAATAAACTCTTGCATCAGTTAGTTGATCATGGTCTTGGTATTTTCTCTCAGCAACAGGAAAGTAACGAATACCAAACCAAACTGAAACAAGCAAACAAAAGCACCCACATATCAACCAACAAAGGAATGAATAAATTCACACAACGTAATATTATCCAGCAGGGAGAATAAATGGACTGTAAATACAGCAGTATAAATGATTTCCTAAAACCCACAATGAATTCAAAAGAACAAGTCTCGAGAGACTACGTTCAAAATACTACGATTTCACAAGATGTAACAAAAGCATAAAATTAACTAACGTAGAATTTAAGTATCCAGGTGGGAAAAGCAGCACTATTAAGAACAACATAAGGGACTAACATAAAATTCAGAAGTGGTCCAGGGTTGCAAACAACGGTAAGAACGAAGCTGTGTGGGTAGGGATGGGCGCTGATTGATAGAAGGATCATAGTAGTGTTGATCTCTTTGCAGTAGAGGGCCATTTCTTGGCATATCATTTCAATACTTTGTCTCACAATGTAACCATAGGCAAGCAGCCTTCATGTGAAAATCTGAAATGCAAAATTCTCCACAACCTAAAACTTCTAAGTCTCTGATATGATATCAGAAAGCTTCAGGTTTTAGGAGTATTTTAGAGCATCAGATAGTTTGGTTATGAGCCTGGTAAATTCCATGCAAGTATTCAAGAATGGCAGGAACTCTGAAGTATGAAGCCCCTCAGACAGGGGGCGCGCAAGTGCAGCCCCATTTACAGTGAGACATAATAAAAATAAATGAGCCACCGTGCTGGGGCCAATGGAACTCTACTGTAATGGGAAGCTGTTGGGGTACGCATCTCAGAAATGCTCAAATATGCACAGCAGTCTCTAGGAGGTAGGTCCCTCCCCCTTAATTAACAACAAATAAATAAAATAAAGGAGTATATTAAAAGATGCACACATTCACAAAACATGTGAAAGTAGACTTGCAGGTAAACGCTTACAGCTTGCCTAATCTAAGAATGGGGCTAACTCATCAGAAGTCACCAAGGTCTCAAACAAACGATCCAAAGGCCTGCTTGCTTGTGGCTCTGGAGACGGTGGTGGGAGTCACCCAGTGTGCCCCGAGAACTTCGGGATTGTCATACGTTTTTCTCACCAGTTGAGGATAAAGGCCAACAGTCCTAGATCTGTCACGATTAGCAAAAGGGTCAGGAGAAAAGCCTAACTCACCCTTCAAAGCCCAGGACTTGCCAGACACAGAATCCCTTATATTGGTCATATACTGCTTTTAACTCAAAAGCGATTAAAATCGTCCAATGACGCAGCTTCAGAAGTGGGGAATATTGCTTAAGAAAACTGCTGTATGGAATCTAGGATTCTTTAAAAATTTAATTCATGAACTGTAATAATGATCTGGATTGAGTTTTCTACTGAAATATTTTCACAGTATCTACCAAAGGAATGGCACTTTGAAATGCTCTGAGGTCGTGGATTGCACACACTACTGGCCTGGTGTCATTCAGATGAGTGCGGCATCCTGACTTCTTGGACTAACTCCTCTTCAGAAGAAAGGGAAGCAAGGCCACTCTCATTCCAACATCACATGACCACCCATTCCAACACCACATGACCACTCATTCCAGCATCACATGACCCAAGGGCTCTGATTCACTCTGATAGCTTTGGTGTGCATTTAACTGCAGGCTGGCTATGAACTACTCCAGGGCTGTGCGGCAAAACTTTTCCTGGGGTGACATTACACACACCTCAGGTGACCTAACCCTCCTCCAGGCAGCTTGGCAGGTGTCCTCTTCTCCCTGAGTCTGAGTCCTCTTTGTAGGTTGCTTTTGTGAAAGAGACTCTTTAGCTTTTACTGCTGATGCTGAGCCTAGGAGTGGGTGGCTATAGACATCCACCTATGGCTAAGAAACAAGCTATCGCACCCTAACAATGGTCACTTGTTCTTGGGAGCTTCAAAGTGGCTCTGAGTTGAGGCTGATAACAGTGGTGATCTCTGGGTGTGAACACACATTTATCATGGAGAAGTTAGGTTCTATAATCTCCCCAGGCACATGGTTCTATCCGGGCTTACCGTTGTAGACGTGGTGACCTCCTTCTTGTAGACTGGGCCTCAAATTCCACGAGAAGGCTAGTGATCTTACCCATGGTAGCCGAGTCATTATTGCACAAGCAGGCACTTCCTGCCTGGCCCGTGGTATCTTAGCACACAGGATCCATAGCCAAGCAGGAATGTTGGCGACAGAATTCTACCAGCAGCCTGTGTGGCTGCTTCTAGCTCTATAAAAGCCAACCACCAAGGTTTCTAGTTTGGTCTCAGTTGAATTTCTTCATGTCCTGGAGTCAGAGCATGCACATGTAGTGTCTTTAGCAATAGGGCTACAGTCTTGTTTTGACATATAAGCAACAGCAATAACAATATCCTTTACAGTTGGGGGACCTCAGGAGCTGCTCCCACCAACTGACAGAACGTAGCCTGCCCATGGCCAGAGGTTTTCATTCAGTACCAGATGGCTTCTGGGCCCAGCCCCAGTAGGACTATAAGGTAGGTGGATGCACCATCACATCTAGCTGTCTCTCTAATGGCTTTCCACGTCTGCAAAACACTCAGCTCAGCTTAAGTCATCTGTATGAGACAACGGTTCAGACAAAGCAACAGACTGAGCCACCCTCCTATAACGAATAGTGGATTTCAAGGGAAACTCAGGGGAAGTTCTCCAAGTCTGCTGTCATCTGCTCTGAGCAGTGTCGGGTGACCCCAGAGACTCGCAACTAAGCCTACAGTGGAACATAGCAAAGACACATAGCACAGGAAGGTCCCATCCATCTGGATTGGTTGCTTCCTCCACAGACCCAAGTGTGTGTACACAGCAAGGACAGGAGGTGTTGTCTTAGCTCCCTGTAACCCTCTCCTTCGCTCTGAGCCATTAGGTTTCCATATCCAACAGCTCTTCCATGAAGCCCCTCTATCCCCCACCCCATGTTTTTCATACATGACGAGCCTCAAGGGCCTGACTTTAATTCACTTAGACCTACTCATGGCCCAGGAGGAACACGCCCTGCTCTCCCCGGCTTCACCGGCTGGCTCCCTGGGTCAGTATGGCCTGAGTTGGCCTGGGTATAGCTGATGCTGTTGCTTTCCAGTCACCATCCTTGGCTGGTGGGGGAGTTTCTGGTTGGGCAAACCATCTACAGCCCAGCACAGCCTCTTACTGGAGAGAAATGTAGCCTCCTAACTCGGGGGGTGGGGGATATGGATCCACTCCTGGGACAGGCTTAATCCCTTTCTCCCATATTGCTCTATAGTAGGTGTCTTCTATGAACTGTTCGTTGGGCTCCCAAGACTTCCAGCAGCTCATTAGAACACAAGTTGGCTTTCTATCACTTCTTTCCTTAGGAACTCCAGCTCTGCAAAAATCTTGTTAAATCTGTCTTCCAGTAACTCATACTGGTATGTCTTTCTGTTTTACCCCCACTTTTTTTTTTTTTTTTTTTTTTTTTTTTTTCACTTCCTTTTTTATGTAAGTACACTGTAGCTGTCTTCAGACACTCCAGAATGCTGGGATTGCAGGCATACATCATGACATCTCA
>NC_034601.1:68337839-68354621 GCF_900095145.1 Mus pahari
TTTTTTTTTGAGACAGGGTTTCTCTGTATATCCCTGGCTGTCCTGGAACTCACTTTGTAGACCAGGCTGGCCTCGAACTCAAATCCACCTGCCTCTGCTTCCTGATTGCTGTACCACCACGCCTGGCTTGTTTTACACTTTTCTTATCTCCTCTCTCATTTTTCCAACTCTTTACACACTGGTCTAAGTTTCTGAGACAGGTCAAAGCCTTTGCTACATTATAAAGATCCAGCTCCACCATCAGACCCAGCAAAGCCATTAAAGCTCCCTTCCAGACTGGAGGTTTCTTCAGGATCACCCTTTTCTTTAACTCTTCTGGGATCACAGTTCTATCTGGCCCAGTGGATCAGGGTTCAAACATAGCTTCTCTATTCCTGGTTCCCTTCATAGCATCCCCCACTATAGCACCCCAGCCCCTGCCGTTTATGGGGACCTCAGATGGAAATAAGCCACTGTCCTTAATGGATTTAATAAGCCAGTCCATCAGGGACCGATTTCGCTCATATTGTCTCAGGTTATGAGCCTTTAACTTAAGGAAGGATGGTTGGTATACATCACCCAGATTTTGGGTATCCTCAGTGGTCTGAATGACCCCATCTGCTCCCATGTCCCACAGCCTCACAAGTCAGGCTGTGACTGGCTTTTGTTGCTTGTTTTCCAATTTCAAGTCTTTTTCAATTTCAGCAGTTCAAGTGTTGAACATTTCCTGATTACCTATGTTTCTTGCCTGGGGCCATTGTAAAGGCCTGTTTCCGTACACTGGACCAGATTTCCCCCTCTTTTTCTACTTAAAGGGCATCGTCTACTGTTGTTACCACCTCTCATCCTCTTATTTGTCTAATGTACTTGCCAAACCAGAGGCCAACACAAAGAATCTCCCTTACTTACTGCAACTGCTCCTTTACACAATCAAGTCCCTGCACGGTCGCCATCTTGTCCACAGATGAACTGCATCTGCACACAGCAGTGGCCAGGTAACCTCTGCTGCTGTTTGTTGACAACACCACCTTTGTGTGCTAACCTTAAAGACATCAAGATTTCCTCAAAACCTTTAACTGTTCCCAAGGTAGCTCCATATTCATGTGGTAGGCCCTACCCATCCAGTAGGCATGCCACCTCATGCCACATAGATGAAGCCTGATGCCCTGGGGTTCCTCCCACAGACACTGCTAATCCTGATGGCCCAGCCTCACTTGCAGATCTCACTACACACAGCAAGAAACATACAAGCCCTGTCACAGATAGCACAATGCACATTAACGTACAACATTCACCACGAGGTAATAAAAGAACTGTGTTAGAATTTCCTTCTTAGATGCTCTCTCCCAAGGCTCTCACTCCTTGCTTGCCTTGGTTGTATGCTTTGCTACCCCATAGCCAGGACTCACTCTTCCCCAACTCATCTGTGGTCCTGCCATGTCCCCGTTCCCTGTTCTGTCACCAATTATATTGTGTGACAAAACTAGAGACACACAGTCTACTCAACCCAGATCAGATACCACCACGATTCAACCTGGTGAACAGTAACTCCTATTGGGGTTACAGGAGTGAGGGGGAGGGGTTCCTTACAGAAGCAGAAACTACTCAAAGACAGCTGCTTTCTGACTTTGGCCCACCCCAGCATGGAGGACAGCTCACACAAATGCTCTGTAGCACTGCAGACTGCAGGCAGATAAGCAAGGTGGAGCGTGTCCTTTCCAGGTGCCTCAGTGTAAGGGTTTTTCCGGTGCAAGGGCATCTTGGCAGATGAGAGCCAACGAATACCACAGAATCACACCATACAGCAAACCTCACACAAGGGGTACTATCAGGAAGAAGAACAGAATGGTGGCTGCCTCTGAGTGGGAAAAGAGTTAGCAGACGGCTGAATGCAGGGGAAGGCTTCTAGAGTTTTTGGAACATGTGCATTGAGCTTAGAAGGAAAATATTCTACTCTAGAATTTTTGTTTAGCCATTAACCCTGAGTGTGTGGGGGTGGGGTGGGGGGTGGGGGGATGTGAGGCGTTGGGGTGAGGGGAGATTTCTAAGCCCTAAGTCTCAGAGCTTGAGGTCAACCGAGGGGCAGGGTAGGTTTCCTTTAGCCCAGGTGCTTGGTGTAAAGTCAAGGTTGAGGTGTTCTTTCCTGAGCCCTGGTCTTAGGGTCAAGTGAGGGTTGGGGTGGTCTTTCCCAGGTCCTTTGACCTCACACTCAGTTGGTCTAAATCTCTCTCACACAGCTTGGCTGCCTTCTCCTTCTCTCAGGGTCTTAGAGCTTTCTTTGTAGCTTAGCTTTTTGGAGGGACTCACAGCCTTTATTGCTTACTTATTTATTGCTTACAGCCTGCTTATTGCAGGGAGGGGCCCAATGAATCTGGTCAGTTTTAGGGACTTCCTGAAGCTGATTGAATTGTTTACCTGCCTGCCTAAGAACCTCCCCTGTAAGATGGAATGTTTCAGCCTCAGAGGAAACTGTTGAAACAACTAGGCAACTGAGGTGAGAAAAATTACCTTTATACAGTTTGGAAGGCCGAGTGCACGGTACTGAGGGAAAGGATGTTTAAAAACAAACAAACAAACAAACAAACAAAACCAAACCAGCCTATTGGTTCTGAGATGTACTGCTTATTAAAAATCTACCATGGCTGCTACAAGGTTTGTACCTTCAAAACTGAGGCACTGATTCAAATAAGTACATTTAATTTGTAATTTTTAAGATGAAAATAAAAATGGCCCTCAAATCTATGTTCAGCGTTTCAATACTTTGCTCTAAAGTTACTTCCATTGGTTTAACACAGAATACTCCCTTTTATTTTTGATTATTTACGTTGGATTGTTTTGTAAATGTGTACCGTAGATTTGTTTATAGTTTTACACTGCTGTGAAAATGACCCAATAAGACATTGTAGCAGGTCACTCAGCCATGGCAGTCTGACTAAGGGCTTCCTTTCCCTTCCAGTCTACTATCATATGATTCCTCACTCCCCTAGAGCAGCCACAGGTTTCCTGAAGGCAATACTCCTGTCCAACGTGCTCTATCTCCAACTTCTATCTCTCAGCCTTCTGGCAGGTGAGACCTTCGGGCACACAACCTGAACTTCCTTGTTTTCTGCCAGGTCTCCCTGCTGCATTCTACCTAGCACCTAAGAAGACACCACAATGTTCGACTGCTTTGCCTGTCTCGCCAACAGGCACATTCTGGGATGCCAGCAATGCCTTTTGCTCTTGAGTTCTCTACCCACAAAGCAAAAACAAACACTAGAGAAGAGTGTCATGCCTAAACACAATGGTATTTTGTGATCACACAACACAGATTCTAGAAATTACCAAACTACAGTCTTCACAAACGGCAACACTGGTGTCCTACCCCGACTGGCTTCTAAAATCAGGCGACTTCTCAAGTTCAACTACATGGAGTTATCAATGATTGACAAGTATTATTTTCTTTGATCATAAGGGTCATAGCAGGAGTAGGTAATGAGACTTTGCCCCTTGAGTTTACTGGGAACTGTTTTCTCTCTCGAATAACAAGCAAACAGCACAGGCAAGGCCATGTTGCAACCAGGACGAATTCATCAATATGGCGGGACAGCAGAAGAGAAAACACCAGGATCTGCCCCGGGAACTAATGCCCACTGCTCCAAAACTCCATGTGTGGGGTGAGGACCCCTGAGCACAAAACTATTTTCCACTACACAAGTCCAATAAGGTGCTAGACCCAACTAAAAGAAAAGGTAGATACATCCACCCAAGGGACCTGAGCTTTTGTTACGATGCAAGCTTACAGAGCATGACCCATGACAAAAAGGAAACAAGGTATTCTTAACATAAATCCATTTTCTTCTGGCAATGTTATAAATGTCCCCTTGCTGTATAACAGAGAATAGGGCTGACCCTGGTGACACATGCCTTTAATCCCAGCACTCAGGAGGCAGAGGTAGGTGGATGTCTGTGAGTTCAAACCAGCAAGTACCTGGTCAATCAAAAATACATAGTGAGACCTTGCACCAAAAATAAATAAATAAATAAATAGATAAATAAATAGATAAATAAATAAATAAGATGCCAACAAGAACAGAAAACAAACATATGACCATAGCAGAGGCCATCCAAATGTACTACTGAGCATTACTTAGATTATAAGATCATGCTCAAATCCCTACATTCCTAAAACACTTCAAAATGGTAAATGTTCATCCAAAGTGAAGAGGAGGCAGGGGAAGCTATGCATAAGAACATAGGAGGAAAGTTTTCAAGGCCAAATACACTACTACAGTGATAACGAATTAAGCAAAGCTACATGCGGTAATTATGTTCTTTGTGAGTGTGCACACTTTTCAGAATGCATCCCGAGGCACTGCCATTCACTACACATGACACCCTTCATTGCAAAGAAATCCTAGACTGGAAATAAAGTAGGAGAGAGAGGGTAAATGGCAGTCAGTTGGAGTCAAAAAGCCCTTTGATTGTTAATTTCACACCAAACCTCTGTTATCCACAAAGCCCAAACAACTGGTTTACACTGTGAACTTAAGGTCTCAGAACCGTAACACCACAGCATAAGAAAAATCTTACAAATTTATATAATTCTAATAATAGCAAAAGAACATACTCCGGGCATAACTGGATCAAAATAGGCAACGTTATAAAGTTTTCCTATAGGCTCAACTTAATTCTGCATTTATAGTATCTGTAATTTAGACCATGACTAGTTATCAGTATTAGGTCTAACTCTTAGAAGATATTTGATTATATTTTATAGCTAATTGATTATTATTTTATTTGTGTATTTTTCTGTGTATAGGTGCAGGAGGGTGCATAAGTGGAGGTCAGAATGGTTTGCTCTTTCCTTCCACCACATGGTTCTAGAGATGGAACTCGGGGCATTAGCCTCGGTGGCAATTGCATTTACCTGCTGAGTCATCTCGCTGGCCCTTGGCTAGCATTAAAAAAAAAAAAAAAAAAAAATGGCTAATGATGGCACAGGGAAAAACATAAGGGCAATACTTAACAGAGATGTTTCCAGCAGTATTTCATCAGAAATACTGGTCCCTGGGAGCAAACAGCTAAGTGGAGATAATTCTGTAGTGTAGTGCTAACAAAATCACTGAGTCTGTTTTTAAAAGCAGGCTGAGGAAGCCATGGGTGGCCAGTCAGTAAGGAGCACTCCCGCCATGGCTTCTGGGTCAGCTCCTTGTCCTAGGTTCCTGCCCTGTTTGAGCTCCTGTCCTGATGAGATGATGTGGATGTGGAAGCAAGCCAAATAATCCCTTTCCTCTCCAGGGTGCTTGGGCCACTGTGTTTCCTCAAAGCAATAGTGACCCTAGTCAGGACAGGACCAGTCACAATTATTGCCAGTAGTGCTAAATCAAAGACTGATTCATTTAACTGTAAAATAGATAGTAACCAATAGATAGGAACAAGGCTCAGTGAAGCTGGGGTAACTCGTAGGTAAGAGGTGGCGCTGGGATTGGCATGTGAACCAATTTGGTTTTGTAAGGCAAGTCACAGATACCACAAACAGGCAGGCCCTCCATATTAGCTCACCAAAACTGCCTGGGTGAGCCAAGTCCCCCAGACATTCACCAGAGACTGACAATCTATTCAGAAACCATGCATTCGGTGCCTACCACTGTGCTACAGACACAGACAGACATATATTCAAGTCCTTTGCGACCCAGATCGTCACCATGAATAAGAAAACATTCGTGTTTTGGCCTCTGACAATTCTCAGCTGCAAACTCACCAAATGCAACGCCTCTGTCACTACCAGGGAATAGACACCTTGGCTTTTCCTTACTGGAAGAAAGCTGGTTAAAACATTTTGCAAGCCGGGCAGTGGTGGCGCTCGCCTTTAATCCCAGCACTTGGGAGGCAGAGGCAGGCAGATTTCTGAGTTTGAGGCCAGCCTGGTCTACAGAGTGAGTTCCAGGACAGCCAGGGCTACACAGAGAAACCCTGTCTCGAAAAAAAAAAAAAAATTTCTTTTTTGCAAGAAAATCTCCAAAACATTTTTTAAGTATAAAAGAAATATAGGAAGGAAGGAAAGAAGGAAGGAAGGAAGGAAGTCCTGAAAAAAATTTTGAAATTTTAAAATAAATCATGACCCAGTAAGAACGACAGGGCCTTTCACTTTGTTGCAGTGAGTGGAAACTATAAACCGATAAGGACACGAACAGTAGCTAAGGACATGTGTTTTGAAGCAGCGCCACATGTGGTGACCAACTTCCAAACTCACCCTTTACAGGGAGAGATTTCTATTTACCTGGATGTGTCAAAAAATATCACTTTGAAAACCTACAACTTGCCACGAGAGGCAAAACCAGGTGAGATTTACTAATTATTTACCTGAAAACTATTTCCTGGAAGGAAAAATGAAGATCTTGTTTGCAATACAATGGACTGTTCGTGTTAGAGTCCAAAGTCACGAAACTGTCATCCCTAGCCCGTACCATCTGGACATTTGCAAGAATGAAATTCGGACTGGCTCACACACTGCACACACAAAAGCAAGGGGCGGAAGGGCAGCTAAGGAATTGGGGCTATCAGAAGTTGGCAGACCCTTACACATTCCAACTTAAGAGGAATTAAAAAACAGAGTCCACAGTGTTAGGACAACTCTTAAATGTCCAAGAAGAGAAAGAAAAGCTGGTTATTGATGGAAGGCAAAGTCCTGACTTAGGACACCCAACTGAGTCACCATGATCATATACAATGCCAAATACCCAAGGCATCCGCTGCATTGTCTGTAACAGGACACTGAGGACTGCACACTAGGTTTCCTTATTCATTTCTCACAGTGTTCCAGTGATGTACGCTGTAGCCTCAGGTTGTAATCAGCAAACCAAAGGACAGGTTAATGAAGAGCCCCCAGGAAGCACTGGGGCTTAAACGTAATGCTTAGACCCTGAAGGGCTGCATTCGACACCCAGCTAAATCAAATGTTGCCATGATGCGGTGACCCCACATGTCCACACAGGTGGTGATCCCATGTGTCTACACAGGTGGTGATCCCACGTGTGTACACAGGTGAAAGAGAAATACTGATGTTGTGCATCCACCCATGTGTAAAGGTTTAGACAAATTAGATGGAAAATATGTAAGGGGGGGGTAGTCTATTTCCTGAGAATATATAGATTGTCCTCTGCCCAATATAGTTCAGAGAGTAATGACATTATTATAATGATATATAACAATATTAATGATGACAATAATAATTTGAAATTATGATACAAACTTTACCATATGCAGTTATTTACCTGCCATTATATTGCATTTGGGTATACTCTAGGGTTAATTTAAGATACAGTCAGAATGAAGTGGGCTCTATGCAAATACTACAGTACTTTGTAAGAAACATGAGTATCTGTGGATTTTCACGGAAGGTTCTAGAACAATTCGGAGTTCCTCGCTTCCTGTGGATTCAGTTTTCTAAGATCAACTATGGTCTAGAAACATTAGTTGGAAAGTGTGAAGAACGTGATGAACTCTCAATGCTTTTGTTGAGGTTGTCCACTTTGTACATGTTACCTGCCTACTACTCAGGATCCCACCCTTTATCAGTCACTGTCAGAGTATCACATTCCTTACTAATGTGTCAAATAAACATAAAGTGCTTCCTTTAGTGAAAAAAAAACAAAAAACAAAAAAAAAAGGTCTTTACTTCATAAGAAAAGCTCATATTGAGGTTGCTGCCAACGGTGGTAGGGAAGAACAAACCTATCCATGAAATGGGGGAAAAGAGAAAAGATTTTTCTGTTAGTTTGTTGCAACACCTCATACTACAAAAGTTGTACTTACAAGCAACGGTGCTTAAGTAAGAGAGAAAGGGCACTGGACCAGTGTATGTACAGGGGAAGCCAATCCACAGAAATCAAAACTAGTCATCAGTGACCCAAGGGAGGTGGGGACAACTGCACTGCAGAAAGGGGGAACTGTATTTGTTCTGGTACAACAGTTAAGTTAGCATGATAATCCGCATTGGACATCAAAGAGAGAAAGATGAAGAGAGGCTGTGCAGTGAATGGCTAAAGGGGCAAGAAAGGGACATGCTCACCAGATGGAGTTTCAGTCCATACGTGACTCTCAACAAGTGCCAGCAGGCTGCTTTACACGCTGCACAGAGAAACTTGGGTACACCCACAGAGCGTGACAACAGAGGCACACACTTACTCAGAGCTTGCAAGGAAGGATGTCTCCCTTAACAGAAGTAAGGAATACTTCAGTGAAAGAATGTCTTCTAACTAAGCAGCGATTAAAGGAGCCTTATATATTGTAGCTTCAAAGACATTACTTGAAAACAATTCCTATTCTGATTTTGTAAGAGGGTCTGTCCACTTTATGCTTTATTTCAAGGTTGCATTTTTCTTTAATAGTGCCATCCAGTTCAGAGCCCATCAAACACGCTCGTCTTCTGAGATAATGATACATTTTCATAAATGGAAAACTCATGCAGGCCTTGAAAAATGAACAATTCTCTTCACTAACACAGTTGAATGCTTCTATCTTTAAATGTGTAATTATAATAGTTAATTATTATCTTCAGTTAATAAAAATGATTCCAAATTCCTTACAATCCTGATCTTATTTTTTTCTGAAACTACAGTAAAAATTCCAAGAATTTTTTTCAGAGCAAAACACCTCAGAAAGAAGCTTTCTAATATTCTGGGAAATAGAGCAATGTTCACCCCATACTCTGTATTCGTACTGCTTGAGAGCCAACTGATTGAAATAACAGAGAAGACCGATATTTGCTGTGTCCCATGGATGTGAACCACGAGCCTTCATCTAGTGAACTCATTACTCATTGTAACCTGAACATATACACACTAGATTAACTACATTTGCGTATTCGCACATCATCTATTTCTGCTCCAGGAAAGAGAACTAGCAGCACGGTTTAAGGGAGACACATACAAGACAGAATATGAAAGAGGATATTACGAAAGAAACTTTTGCATTGGGGTTTAACCAATGAAGTGGTTCCCAAGAAGGCCTGTTTATTATAAAGGCTTGGTGTAGCTCTCCAGGCTTACTGAGAAGGAGCTGGACAAGGAGGGCATTAGCTACATCGGTGGATCGAACCTCTCACGAATACACTATTGAATAGGTAACTAGGAGGTTGGGTTGTTGCGATCGCCTAACTTGCCAGCAAAGAAAGATGCGCCACAACAAGATCCTTCTGCAGATGTTTTTAAACGGGTTTTATTGCTGAAGCGGAAAGACCCCGAGCCTGAAAACTGGTGCTGCTTAAATAGGCCTAAGAGGAATGTGTCACTCTATGATTGGTGCTCACTATATACCCTCATTGGCATGCTCTGGGCTTGAGCTGGGACTCATCATCTGTGCTGTTTGAGCATGTGCACAACAGTTGTCAGATAGTTGTCAGTTAGTTGGCTGACACCCTTCGGGCTCAGGTGCCATCTTATAATGGTGAATGTGGCCTCCCATATCAGGCCTAGTTAGAAGATACAGCGTGCTACCGCTAAGGCCTCCAAGGGTGAATCTTGTCCCCATCCCCATTCCCCCAGCCCACCTCCACCTCTGGCTTGTACCCCGTTCAGGAAGAACTTCAGAGATTTTGCTCCAATACAGCCCTGGCCACCATAACCTACATCACCGCGCCACACAACAAGCCAAGAGATGTGGATAGGGCAGACTGGGACAAATGTCAAGCTGGTGTACCAACAGATGAACGTTAAGGAAAATACCAGAACAAAGCATAACAGTCTCACGTTCCTATCACATGAAAGGATCGACTCTAAGCAATTTATTTTAGAAACGGAGCAACGAGACAAAGTACAATCAATACCTTCTGGATGTGTGCCGCCCAAATGTTAAAATAATAGGTCCTGAGAACAGCTCTGCAACGGCTCACAGTCCACGCCTTCTGAAAGCCAAGAGAGAGATTCGGGTTACTTTGAGTGCGTGAAATAGTTTCAATAATGTGTTTGAGACTGGAGTATTAACTGTGGACTAAAATAAGTTATCTCCAAGAAGCGACAGACGACGGTATTTTGAGAGAGTCTCATGTAGGCATGCACGCTTCCCTTGACTGTGGCTGCTAATGAAACCGTGTCTAATGAAAACCACTTATGCTGTAGAATTACTTAGTCGCCCGTCTTCGGGCTAACAGTAGACTCCCCCTTGCTAGGATAGAGATGAATTTCTGGGGACGACCACACTGGGAGTATCTGACATTCATCGAATGGTTTGAGACACCCAGCTGCTTCTCGCCCAGCAGGAACAGAGAGTTAAACTCATTAGTAGAACCATCCTCCCAAAGCGGCAGAGACAAGAAGGTTGGAGCTGTGTCCAAACTTCTGAAACCACAACTCAACACTCACCTTCTCTCAGTTCAAGACCCACACAACGGAGCCACCACCCCCCACCACTTCCACCCCCGTTCTTACAAGTGCTTAGGATTTTGTAGCTCTACCCATAACTATATAACTCTCTTAAGACGCGGGCAGCCCAAAGGCTACAATGGATACACTTGGCTGATGGATACATTTGGCCAGCAGAGACATGGTCTCCACTGTACAGGCATGGGCTTTTCATGGTTATGCTAATCAATGGGCCAACGGTGCAGTCAGCCAGTGATAGGGAAGGTATGATAGACACACCCTGATCTTACTACAGCTTTGTTCTACTGGACTCAAGAGTTTACACTGTTGGCATCTTCGGTGTCTAATCCATAATTTAGGATACGTTTTCCAGGATCATAACATTATAAAAAAAAAAAAAATCTATAAACCAGAATACGAACCTACAAAATGAAGAAGTTAGTTCACCTTCATTTTACTTGGGTCTTTCAGTCTCTTTATACAGAGTCCAGATTTCTTGGTGTGGTGCCTCCCCCTCCCCCCACCCACCTTGCTAGCTAAACAGGCTTATAACACGACATCTCTGGGAAATGTTCTCTGTGTCTATTTATTGTTGTTCTCATTGTGACTGGGAGTCACTCATTTTTCTTTTACGTGCCCCAAGTATCTGTCATGTCTCTTGCAAGAGCATCTGGCTGACTCTCAGTAAACAGCTGTTAAGTAAACAGGAGCCTTAATCCTGAATCCATGGATACAACCTACTTTGGGGGAAAAAAAAAATCACAAAAGGAGAAGGAATGGTACTTATTTTTCTCTTAATTGCTTTATATCCACACAGTCACACTTTCAGCCCTTTCTCCGTACAGCCTCCAGTGTCAACCTTGGAGCTCTGTCTATCCCACAGAAGATAGGCCTACCCGTGTAGTGGGACTGTCTTTCCAACGGTTTAAATGTTCCGTGTCACCTTCCTGGTAACCGGCACAGCACAAGTCTTCTAAGGACATACGTTAGCAAGCCCAGAGCCACCTCGCATCAGCAGCAGAGTTGTCAGCTTAGCTGTGCTTGTCATTACACCTAGAATTTGTAACTGAGTAGGATGTCCCAACCCAAGGCTTTACAAGTAGACAAAAGATATCTCCTTCAAAGTGTCATTTACTCCAGAGAATAATCAAGCAAACAACAACAACAAAAAACCTAAACTAACAAAAAGGAAAAAAAATGAAGAAGACATTCAGATAATTAAAGGGGGAAAACATTAGGATTTTTCTTTTTTTTTTTTTTTCCTTTTTTATTATTATTTTCTTTATTTACATTTCAAATGCTATCCCGAAAGTTTCCCATACCCCTCCCCCCAGGGATTTTTCAATTATGACATTTTTTCCATCAGCTTAATAAAAACATCCCCCTATCATTTTATGTAATACAATTTAACCTTATTCTGACCTTCCTCTTGAGGCAAACAAACCTCTCCATCCAGTAAGGAACAACATACGACGATAAGCAATACCTTAATTGCATTCATTTACATGACTTTGAAACTATTCTGGGCCGAAGTCATGACTGCAAGGTCACAGAACACAGAAAGCAGAACGTGTACAGTTCACCTAGGAGAAAAGATCCACTGACAACCGCGAGGATGCACCTCCTCCATCCCGAGTTAGGAGACATCAAATGAGTGATGCAATCAACAGGTGCACACATCCGTGCATGCATGCACATCTGTGCCTGCACACTCATGCTGATTTTACAATCATATTTGGAACAATAAGAATATGTTTGAATAAGTCCATCACATACTCTTGGCTCTCATACTAAAATTTATCTGCCTAAAACTGAGGTAAAGAATCAATCCATATCCTTTAGCAGTATTAAAAAACCAAAATGTATGATTGAGCTAGTATTTTCTACCATTACACAAAGATTTCTAGAAACTAATATATATGTGTATGTATATACAGTTATAAATGAAGGATGTTATGTATATTAAAATTCTAACTCTTTAATGTATTCAACACCCTTTGTTTATAATTGTTTCCCTAGTTGACACATATATAACACAACAACCTTACATAAGGGGCAAGAAACATTATGGAGGAAGGGAGCATAAAGATGATAAAAGCCAGAGAACAGGAAGTCCTCTGTGAGATTCTATCTGGCAAAAAAAAAAAAAAAAAAAAAAAAAAAAGACTGGGAGGCATCACCCATGAATCCTCAACAATATGGCTGCATAAACAAGGTCTGGGCAGTGACACCACCAATCAACATGCAAGCATGGGGGAGGGGACTAGGGGATCTTACCGGGCCCCACCCATAGACACACAACTACAGATAACTACAACTGAGAAGCTAAGCAGGAGAGAACTGGAGAAATATCTTCTCACAAGTATAGTAAAGGGACTCTCCTCGGCAGGTTGGTTTTTAGGCATCTTTTGCATTTATCTACCTATTTAATGATAACTACTAGAGAAAGGCAGGCCACATGTTTGAATGGGGGTGCTGGAAAAGGGAGGGGGAAATTGATGTAGTTATATTTTAATTAAGATTTTCTTTCCTCCTTTAAAAAAAAAAAAAAAAGATCTATGAGGGTAAGACGGTAGCTCGGTGGTGGAGTGCTTACATAACATGCACAAGATCTTTCCATCTCCAGTTTAAAAAGAAAAAGCCAAGAGTTTCTGTTTCATTTTTAATAAGTGGAACAAGCATATGTTTCACTAACTGACTAGAGGACCACACTTCCAATGTCTCCGGTCCAGTCATACTGCATTAATAAAAGAAAGGAAATACCATAGGTTGAAAGAAATCCACTACCATAAATGACAGGGCACAAGGAGTACTCTTCAAATGCCAAAACATATCAAGATACACTGAAACAACAACCCTATAAAACAGTTCCTCTACCATAATAAAATGTAAGTCTAAAATTAATTAGATAGCACAACACTTTAATTCACCAAAAGAAAGAAAAGGAAACTACACGGATGGGATGTAAAATACAAATATAGATAGATAGATAGATATAGATATGGATATGTAGATATATATTAGATTATTTTATATCTCTAGATATAGATATAATATATATTATATAGCTAATATATATATTAGATATATTAGCACCAACATAAAGCATCAAATACTTGTTTGTTTGGGGTTTCATGTATTATTCCAGGAAACTGTCCCAAAAGGCTTCTCTCTATTCAACTAGGCAAGTCTCCTATATTTAATTTACTAAGCAAACCCTTTGACACTATGCCACCTAAGCCAACATTTTGCAATTTAAAAATGACTTAGGGGAAGAGAAATGACACTACAAAAGCTGTGCTTCATCACCTTCTCTCTGTAGAGAAGTGCAAAAGTGTTTAGCTCTATAAGAGGAAATTCTCGCACGTAGTTTTTTATCAGAAGGAGTATGATTCTGAACTCAAACTGTCTGCACTGCTTCCTATGGACTTGCCTACAGCTTTCCATTGAGCTAACACCACCAATGGCATGGGCCCAGCCTACTGCAACCTATGCCCCTCTAGGAAGAACATGGAAGGGTTGAGTGCACACCTACCTACCATGCTATGTCTAACTCACTCCAATAGCATCAGATCACATACTTCACCTTCTCTCTTTTTCTGGATGCTCACGCCTGTGGAGGTCAGAGGCTGGGGCTGGGTGTCCATTGTATGTTCTGAGACAGAGGCTCTGCCTGAAGGTAGGACTCACCAACCCATCGTGCAGGTCTAGCTGGGACCTGTCTCCACAGCCCAAGTGTTAAAAGACTGCAGGCTCTGAGGATCTGACTCCTTGTTCTCCTGCTTACCCAGCAAGCGCCTCGATGACTGAGCCTCCTCCCTACCCCCACTGTGTCCTTTTAAAGTAATAAATTAAAAGGCTTTATTTGTATATATAAATTAATTCGTTTTGGATGAGCTTCATTTTGAAATACAATTCAAGGTCAATTTTTAGCTTTATAAGAGGAAATTCTTCTTCTTCTTCTTCTTCTTCTTCTTCTTCTTCTTCTTCTTCTTCTTCTTCTTCTTCTTCTTCTTCCTCTTCCTCTTCCTCTTCCTCTTCTTCCTCTTCCTCCTCCTCCTCCTCCTCCTCCTTCTTCTTTTTTTTTAACCAAAGGGGTGTGAGGCTGAGCTCAAACTCCCAGCACTGCTTCCAATGGACTTTGCTATGTTTTTTTATTTTTGTTTTCTAATAAAAAGGCCACATTGTTTCTCTCGACACTTCTTCAAAGCCCACCTCACTGACAGTGATTAAAAGCTCCTTAGCACATTGATTATGATATTATCCTAAGTTCTAAAACATACACAAAACGTCAAGATTTTTCCACTCCTTGGAAATTTAGAAGACATAGATGCAAAGGTTTATAATCGCAACTTGACCACCGTTTATGGTTAAATATTGGTAGAACTGGAAACCAATTATCTTAACAGTATAACATAGCTTTCTGGAAAGAAAAACATCACACAAAATGAAAAAAAAAAAAAAAGATGAGGAAAAGTGATTTGCGGGTGTTGGATCACACTTAGAAATGTAATATTAAATATGCATTCGTCTCTGTGTTCCTTGTGGAGAAGCATGGGTGGAAGAAAGAGGGCCGGGCCTATAACACAGTTAAATATAAGTTCTGGCTGGCCTCTGCAGCGAGAAGGTGCACAAGCCAATTCTGCATCTCATTCTTAGACGAGCAAACTCCACCCACAGTGCATGCATGGGGCTCAGACACTTTCCTTTTCCTTTTCTATAGATCACAATGTTTCAACGTGTTAATTCTCTTTTTATCCGAAAGACTGCCCCTTCAGAACAGCCAAGGACACAATGCCACCAGGCCTCTGATAGGCACAATGATCAATCAAGATCCCACCCCCTCCATGTGGCCCACAAACTATATTGTTCTTCTTGTTTCACACCACTGAAGCAAATGAAGATGATTCCTGTATACCAGTTCTATATCTATACCTAAGTCAAAGCTACTATGTAATATCAGCGATCATATTGTAATATGTAAGAAGATGTAGATCATTAGTTCCTAGCCATTGTACTAGCTAGAATTAAATGGCTACATTTAAACTAACTAGTCTTAAAAGTTGCTTCCCCTGCCCAGCCCTTCACTGCTTGTCCCATGGAAACCCCAATAAACGCCAGCCCAGTCTCCTCCCTAGCTCCTCTTGGGGTTTCCTGGCAACATTGTTGCTTCCCCACACCACCACGTCCTGACCTTTCACGTTCTGAGAAGCCATGAATGAGCACAATAACTTCTCCTGTGCCACTTTTTCTTTTCTCAGTGACCATAGGTTCCTAACGAAGTGTGTGTGAGCAGGACTGTAGAGACTCCTTTTATTTCTCTCTCCACCTTGTAAAACGCCTATAATGATATGGAGATAAACCACCTGTCTGCTGGCAAAAGAGGTACCTAAGGAAAGCCCTGTCTATCAATTCTGTAAGCAAAAGGAAATTCTAGACGGACAATGTCGCTCAGGTTAACACAAGAGAAAACTGTGATGCCAACTGTAAAGGCGAGGTCAAGAGAACACCACAGTTAGACCCACCTGCTATGGAATATGTTAAATCGTAATTTCGTCTAGGAGACACTCCCCTTCCTACCTCACCTGCTCACCCACCCCTTTTGCATTCAGCCCCATAAACAGCAGTTATCCCCCATTATAAAACAGTTGACGGTTAAAGGACTGAGCCAACCAAGAAAGTACAACCTTCCATAACTGACATTTACAGCATCGGCCTTGGACTTCTAATCTTTCCCAGACGGGCACACAAATCAATCCATCAGCTCATAAAGGTGTGCTTTTTTAACCTCTAAATCAGATGGGATTGGCCAGAAGTGTCTGGCATGTCAAACTGCTAATCACTGCTGCCCTCAGCTTAGGTTGAGGCAGGGTTGCACTGTAACCGACATCAGCCTGTGGGAAACCCATTTAACTGTCACACACCCCTGCCACTCCTGCTAGCCCTTAATTAAGCCTAATGCCTTATGCTCTGACCTTTTGTTCCAGCCTATTAACCCTATCCAGTACAAGTTCAATTACGCTACACTAAAAACTTTGCTGTAAAATATTAAATGCCAAGCTCCAAAAACCATAAGGGGTATCATCTTAACTTTAGGTTCTGAGCACCTTGATACTCAATGCATTTAAAAGGAAAAAAAAAAAAAAAAGAAGAAATGAGTTCTCTTCTAAAGCCATGCTGATTTTTACAGAGTTGAGAAGAACCCCATCTCCGTTCTCCACCAACCTCCTTATTTTATAAAAGGAACAGTTCAGAAATGAGTCAAATGACTCACCCATTCCACAGCTCTGCCACGGCTCTCAAACACCATGGCGTCTGCGATTAACAGCTAAACTACCATGGTCAGCATTACAGCATTAGGAAGACGATATTACTTTTCAGTATCTTTTAGGATATGTTATAGATGATGGATGGGTGGGTGGGTGGATGGATGGATGGATGGGTGGGTGGATGGATGGAT
>NC_034601.1:68355026-68358485 GCF_900095145.1 Mus pahari
GATGGGTGGGTGGGTGGGTGGATGGATGGATAGATGGATGGATGGATGGGTGGGTGGATGGATGGGTAGATGGATGGATGGGTGGATGGGTGGATGGATGGATGGATGGGTGGGTGGATGGGTGGATGGATAGATGGATATCCATTCCTGAAACACAATAAGTCACATCTTCACTATAGTTTAGAAGTGATGTTTCCTTTCTCCTCTAAGACTTCCTCCTCTTCCGGGCTCACTTCTTTTGCTTTTTATAAATAATATCATCATAGTCACAGAAGACTCTCAAGTAGTGCCACACCCCTGAGGTAATATGCAGAACGGTAATGTTTCTCTAATGTTTCATTGACAAGTTTGATTGCGCCAATATATATATATATATATATATATATGTGTGTGTGTGTGTGTGTGTGTGTGTATTTCTGAATAGATCTTTTTCTGCAAACGTAATTATGGATTTCTATTCAGTTACAAGAATCTCAAAAATCAGAACCAAGAAATATTAGAACTTCACAGCAGGATAAATCAAATGCAGTCCAAGTTGGCATGCTCATTTTATACAGAGCAATCTGTTACTCATTCTCCTTCCGTATACCTCACACCACTACCGAAAAAAAAAGTTCTTTATTGCTTTCACTGTAACATAACAATTAAAACACAATCAATGCCATAAAATTTAAAATGTCTGCAGCAACTAGGATAAAAGGCATGTTAAGTTTAGTTTTGTGGGGCTGGAGAGATGATGACTTAGTGGCTAAACCTGCTTATGAAGAGGACCCAAGTTCAGGTTCCAGCACTGCATCTGGCAGCTCACAACCTGGGGAAACTGCAGCTCTGGGGGATCCGATGCTTGCCAGCTCACAGGGACTTTCACGCATGCTGCAGATAAACTCACACAGACACAAACACTCACATAACCATAAATAAAATAAATAAATATAACTTAGCTTTAATCTTTCAAAGGGTTAAAACCAACATTTTACCATTTTGTTTGCTGCCAAAAAGACCTATTTTTAAACTGACTTCTATATTAATATTCTTAACTACATCGAATTCTCAGTCTCACAGGTTTAAGGTAACGTGCTATTAAATGGAACAGGTATGTCTGCAAAGGCAGTACCATTCCGATGTGTGCAAAGCCAACTAATAATTCTACTCGGAAGGGAGGGAGTTTTAAAGGGAAAACTAATCAGGGGGTATGTTCATGTTACTAGAGTGATGCCCTCAGAGAAAGGAAATGGGGCGTTACTGGGAGGAGGAACATACCACAAGGAATAAGATGCAAAGCTTGTGGACGAATAACTGGCCTAACTCAAGAAACCCCTGACATTCACTGCCAGGGACAGGTGAAGCTATGCCCACTAAAGTCTTTGTCTCGCACTGGTGAGATGGTTCAGCAGGTAACAGCATGTGCTGCCAAGCCAGACGACCTGAGTTCAACCTCTGGAACCCAAGTAGTGGAGGAATACCAAGCACCACAAGTGTACCCTGACATGCTGACCGGTGGGCGGGTGTGTGCACCATGCACACACACACACACACACACACACACACACACACACACCACATACATACTACACACACACACACACACACCACATACATACTATACACACACACACACACCACATACATACGACACACACACACACACCCCACATACATACTACACACACACACACACCACATACATACGACACACATACTACACACACACACACACCACATACATACTACACACACACACACATACCACATACATACTACACACACACCTACACACCACATACATACTACACACACACACTCACACACACACACCACATACATACTACATACACACACACACACACACACACCACACACATAATAAAACCTTGTCTTCACAAAACGCAAACCTACATTAAAGTCATTTTAAGATCAAAGCTAATAACAATATAGGTTTTTTGGGGGGGGTTGTTTTTTTTGTTGTTGTTGTTGTTGTTGTTGGTTTTTTGGTTTTTCAAGACAGGGTTTCTCTGTGTAGCCCTGGCTGTCCTGGAACTCACTTTGTAGACCAGGCTGGCCTCGAACTTAGAAATCCGCCTGCCTCTACCTCCCGAGTGCTGGGATTATAGGTTTTAATAATATGTACATACATAGATAATATATGCTTTATTTAGCATTGACACTAAATCTCTCAGCAGCTGGATATAGCTGAACTTCACTTCCATATCATTTTATTTTCTGCCTCCCATCAGCAGTTACTAATTATCAGTCACACAATGACAGTATAGCATAACAGGATTCGTGTCCAGAGAAGAGCAGGTCTTTAAACCCTACAGAGGACTTTGAATCCTACTGACATCCTGCAGTGTGGCAGGCTTCGACATTTCTTGATATGTTAACTTTGTAGGACTACTAAAAACCAAAATTAGCCAGGTGTGGTGGCCATGCCTTTCATCTCTGTATCCAGGAGACAGAGACAGTCACATTTCTGAGTTTGAGGCCAGCCTGGTATACACGGGTAGTTCCAGGACAACCAGAGCTACACAAGGAAACCCTACCTCAAAACCAAAAAGAAGAAAGCAAAAGCAAACTCAAGTACTGCCCCACTGGCTGATGACCCATCCCCACCCTCCAGCTGAAGGCTATGGCATTTGTTAGGTGTTCGGTTGGTTGGGTTGGGTTGAGACAGACAGGGTTTTGCTCCCCCACTCCCTTCCCCCTCTCTCCTTGAACTGACTCTGGAGACAACGCTGGCCAAGAACTCCCAGAAGCCCCACCTGTTCTGCTTTCCCTGCATCACCACATCTGGCTAGAACTAAAATTTGAAAATGTGTTTCACAGATGCATCCATCTTCCAAAACAGTCAAATCCACAGGCTTCGACATGCCCAGTCGGTCAGTCCTTTTAGGCTACTAGAAGTGAACTCAGGAAACGTCTTAAAAAGGTTCAGAAATACCTTTTTCACTTCGTTAAAAATTAATATGGAAGAAAGAAATGAAATGTTGTCTAAAGATTTTGCTAAACATATTTTCTAATCTACTTTGTATAATTTGAAGACGTTTACTATTTATTATAAAACACAGGCTCATTTCAGCCGTCAATTAACTACAATGTCACCAGCAGATATGATCATTTTTCTCCCATAATTAATACAACTTAAAAGATATATCTTAAGCGTACAATATTATTCCTTTTAGAAGTGCTCATTTAAATAGACCAAAGAAATGCAGAACAAGTACGAATCGTTCATAAGTTCTACATAAGCAAATGTCATGAACCGAAGATTGAATGCTGTAATCCTAGTTAACAAATCTTCCTGGGATGGACCATCTCCTCTGTGGCCGGCTCTAAGGCACTAACTACCTATCAATGAGCATGCATGGGGCTTCCTGTCTACTGAGAAGAGACACCAGACAAATAGGGCCCCAGGGACCAGTGAATATACAACAATGTGTGTGTGTGTGTGTGTGTGTGTGT
>NC_034601.1:68359530-68366258 GCF_900095145.1 Mus pahari
GAGAGAGAGAGAGACTTGAAAACGGATGACATTGATAGACATGCTAATGTGGAAGGAAAAAAGGCCCAGGAAACCTCAACCCGCCTCTACTTAAACAGAACTGAAAATGCTTGAAGACACAAAACAACGCATCTGTGCGATCTCGCACAGACCAGTGCTACAAAAAAAAAGGCCTAGGATTATACAAAGTCAGAGGACTATGAAAAGAATCCAACGCTACTCTGAAGACCCCAAGAAAATGACATCCCAAGGCCACAGAGATGTACCTGCCCACCACTTGCCCTCCGGACCCAGCGCTGAGTACAGATTACAGAGTTCTCCTATCCAGTCTCGCTCGACCCTCTTTCCTTCCTGGCCCGTATCAGGAACCGAAGCCCCAGCACAGAAAGAGACATAAATCAAGACCCAAGTTTTCATCCTGGGTCTATCCGACCGTCAACTACATAATCTTTAGAGTTAAATCCATACAGGCTCATCCCCTCCTTCTGGAAGTTTTAAAGTTAACGAATGACAGAAAGAAACTATTAACCGGTTCAGTTCATCGGTCGCCGCACTGGATCCCCTGGATCGATTGGGGTTGGTATAAGAAATTCAAAAAGTGAGGGTGGGCAGTAGGAAAGAGAAAGGATTGAGATGGAGGGAAAAGAAATCATCCCCGAGTCCCAAGTACACTTGGATGGTTGTTCTAAAGAGGAAGCAAGGCCAGACCCCTACATAGTGTGCCTAACGTCACCCCATCCACAGCTTGTTTGTCCCCGGTTCTTCCTCTCAGAAATAAGACTCAGACTCAAAACATATTTACAAACGCCTTGGCCATGTGGCTACTGACTAGGTCATACCTGAAATAACCTAATTATTTTAACCTCCATTTGGCGACATGGTTGGTTACCTCTCTGCTCAGGCACCACGCATGCTTCTCTGCACACCTTCCCTGAGGCTCCCGGAGACCCCTGCTCCTGGCTCTATCCCAGAATTCTTTCTCTTCCCAGATGTCCCACCTTCTCATTCCCTGCCTAAGCCATAGGCCATCAGACGGTTGACATGACGGTGATGGTATCCATACAGTACACAAGATGGTCTCTCTTCCAACAGCTTTGTCAGGTCCTCTTCTGACCTGAAGATATACCATGCCATCATTTCAATTTATGACGATTCAAAACTCAGCACTGGTTCAAATTGGGGCGTTTGGGACCTCCCCAGCACCAGAGCTGTGCAAGGCCTTGGGGTTTTGCCTCAATGGTACAAAGTTTGTGGAGACTAAGAGAGTACCAGAGGGTCAAATACAAACTCCCAGCCCAGCCCTGTGTGCTATCCCACAGATTCAGTCTGTTTCAATGGATCCAGTCAAGGCCTGGGAGGGTTAGAGAAATAATACGTAATCGGAGGAGACAGAAGATTTTCGTCCCCAGCTTGCTCACTTTGAAACTTCCTCTCTTTTCTTATTTAGCTATAATAAAAATAACTATTCTCTTAATAAAAGATAGAACCAGAAACCTTCTCTTGTAGCTTTTATGGGAATCCTTTATTTCCCAACGTTTACTGAGCAATTCGCCATCCGAAGCGCACTACACAATATTATATATATATTCGCTTTCTGTGTCACTCTCCGTCTGCAATACAGTTCCAACTTGTGTCTTTCGGTGTATGAGGAAGCACTCAGTGGTTTGGGGTTCGACATTCCATAAATTTTAAATAAGTCAAGTTAAAAAAAAAGGGGGAGGGAATGGAGAGGTTTATAACTCCATTCCTCATGGCCTCAACAATAAAAGCACATGGCTGGTATGATTTAAAAATGTATTCTGTGTCGCAAGCCTCCTGATTCAAGACAGCTCCCTCCTTACCAAGCTCTACTGCCCAAAGGAAGCCAACTCTCCCTTATCTCTCTCAATAAACTCACAAATAAATGCCTTATCCATTTCCTGTTTGGAGCTCGGAGACTCCGTTAGGAACATGCCACATAGTCTTTAAGAAACCCCATTGTGGGTGAAGAAAAGGTAGTAAAAACAAACTAAAAAAAAAAAAAAAAAAAAAAAAATCACATTGAGGATGGTCAAGAGTCACGATTTTTCAACCGAGACAGCTATGGCACTTGGCTACGGCAGTACGCTGAAGTGGACAAACACAGTTAGCCTTGGGAACACCAAGATTATGACCATGACAGGCTATTTTAATGAATTATATCAGGAAACACAGCGGCATTCATCGCCTTGAAGAGCACTGCGGGAATTCTGTGGTACACTTCAGGAGAGCTAGCACTGGCAGGAGAGTGCCCTTGGGGGCTAAGTTTGGACAAAAGTGGCCAGTTGCCCTTGGGACTACATTTCCCTCGGGTTAAGGGTAGGCAGTTGGGGAAGACCATGGAAGACGGGCCTTCCCAGAGAAACCAGGCTGGGAGCATCGGGAAGGCTAGTCCTCGCATCCTGGGTTCTGTGGCTATCAGGATCGGAGAGCAAGGCTTCCTGGGGGCTTCCAGAAAGACAGCTGGCCGCTAGTTTCCTTTTCCAAAGATGGCTTAATCTCATGGAAAATGAAATTAGCTGTGTGACATCAGGCAAGTGACTCTGGCAAACCCAGTGGGCTGGGTTTCTGTATCTATAAACTAGAGGAAATAATATCCATTTGTCTCTTGGGGCGGTGGGTGGGCGATTAAAAGAGAAAAATGCATGTGAGCTGGCCAGAACACAAGCAGGTGCCTCCTCTTCCTTTCTCCCTCCTCTGCTCCTGCTCCTTCTGCTGGGCAGGTAGAGGGGGTAAAACAGTAAAAAACACACGTACCAATGCAACTTCTGCGCATGTAAAGTCCCACCCCTCCCCCGGTCACCTCCACTCCTCTAAATGCACCAGTTTGAATTCATGAACATCGACGCGTCCTAACATACAACAGCGGAACCTCGGAATTTAAAATCACATCTGACCTCTCCCGCTACTGGCTGTCATTGCTGCCGAGGGAGACAGAAGGACTTCCCTTTTACCAGAAGGGTAACTGATTTAGGAGAAGACTCTACACAAGAGAAAGAAATGTAGAGTGAGAAAGCGGAAGTACTATTTTTAATGTCCTTTCGCAAAAATCAAACCCTACCCCTGTCCCGTGCGATCCTTTAGTGTGAACGATCCTTCTGGGGAAACAACGCAAGGGTCATTAATGCATTTGGAGTTTTCCAATGTCTCCCAATGGTTTTTTCCTTCTGCCCCTCCATCCTTATTTTGCTTCCTTTCCAGTGTATAAATCCTCTCTAATGATTAGAGTGCTAAAAACTCAAAATTCAGAAATCGAAAATGTAAAACTTTGCTTTTCCCAATACATTTATCATTCATTGCCTAAACATCTCATCTCTTGGGCTGCAGGCGTGTTTCAGTGGTGGGAACACATACAAGCCTACCATGCACAAGGCCTTGGGTCCCATCCTCAACAACAACAACAACAACAACAACAACAACACACACACACACACACACACACACACACACACACATACACACTCAAATAGCCATCTCTCTCTATTCCTAGAGAAATTCCTCAAGAAGTCCAGTTTTGTGCAGAACTTTCAAATCTCAAATTTTGATCGCAACAGTATGTGTCAGGTTCTAGCCCACATCAAAAAAAAACATTATCATAGTACTTAAAGCTTGTATCAAAGCTAAATTTCCCACCTCACTCTTGTAATGCTAAATTAGCATCTGACATTTTTAATGGAGTGATATTTAGCATGGTCAGGTGATATTTAACATGCCTGAGTGTTATGTCTATGCAAATCCAACAATTAAAAAGGTCATAACCACAAGCAGCCAGCTTAACCACTCTATGCAAGTATACTGCAGCCACTATCAGTTTCCCTCCTGACTCTGTGCTAAGGCTACCTGCCCCAACTGCCCCGCTATGCCATACCTTCAAGAAGCTGTAAGCAAAATACTCACAGCAAACTACCAACAATGCAAGCTGCCAACCCCTTAGCCACGGGAGTCGCCCACAATCCTTTACAGCAGGTAGAAAGTGCAGGCTTCAAAAGGGGTGGCCCTGCTTATCAGTACAGACTTTCTTAATTAGTAGACTAAAGGTGAGAGAGTCTTTGCACCGTGTGTGAGGCTGCCAGAGTCTTCGTCGGCTGTGTGGGTGGGAAACTGAGGCTGAGGGCTTAGAAGCAGGCGACTAAATCAATGTTTGTGGAAAGTCTCAGCAAGTCACTCCAAACTGAAGGCAAACACGCCCTAGTTTCCTTCCACCCTTAAATGTGTTTGAACAACAAGGGGTGGGTTTTAAGTTGGAGCTTTCCACTCCTAGCTGTGAGAATTCCACTTGCAGGAAGTAAGAACTCCGAGGGGAGAGGGAACCTCGGACAGGCAGAGAGTTCAATGACAACTGTTCACTCTATCAGATGCTAATTCTATTCCCCAGGGTCTTAACAAAAATCCTAGGTGTGCCCCAGTCCTGTTAATTGAAAGACGAAGGAAGACAGAAGGAAGGAGAGAGGGGTGATCGATACACGGATGTCACAATTACCTTTCCAGCCGGCTTCAGCATACACTGCAGCCTTGCTCACTTCAGCCAAAACAAACAAATGGATGAATCATAACTTCTAATTATCCATGTGACTTTCTTCAAGAATAATCTCTCTTAAAAACTAGCATAACATTACAAATTTTTTTTTTCTAGCCTACAGATAGTATGCTTTTTCTTCAGAACCCAAGTGACTTCTTTCTTGTTATTTTGGTGGTGATGGGGGGGGGGGGTGCTGCCAGCCTCTGGCTTGCTTCTCTCTGTAGCACTTCTGGGGTTCTAGGCTGAAGATTCATCCCTAGCCTGATTCAAAACCCCGATACAACTGTGAAATGGACCACGGCTTTTGAAAAGTCCGCACCTCCTCTCCACAGTGTGAACCTAACAAAAATTGTCTTGTTTAAGGCATGTTGATGATCAATAACACCACAAGTTTTATAATGTTTTGTTTGCTGTGTCTGCAAGAAAGTGTGGGGGAGGGGGGAACAGTTACATTATCAAGGCCCATGAAACAGGAATATACAGTAAGAGCTACAAAAAAAAAAAAAAAAAAAAAAAAGGCATAACTTCCTGGTAGTCCACATACCAGTGTTCATCACGAAAAATTTTATATTTCATTCTCATAGCAAAACAAAAGTTCTGTCTGTAATAAACTGTGACTTAACTTTCAGGATTTCTACACATTGGTATGCATACAGATGGATTGAACATTAAATGTCAATAATGAAAAACGAAAAAGAAAAAAAATGATGGGTAGCTACATCAATATTTGTAAGGAAAACCTGATGATCTTTCTGGTCTCTCGGCTGTCCATCCATCCCCTCCCTTGGACAACCAGACAATATACTTCAAGCCCTCTTCCTGTAGTCAGGTACGCCCAGCCTTCTCCATCATGAGATTCTCTTAAAGGAGCTCCATGTCGCCATCTAAACCTCAGAACTCAGTTTTCCATGTCCATAGCAAGACTTACAGAACTCCAGATCTTCTAAAAGAACAGATGAAAGAAACAGGGAAACGATATTCATCTTCTCCCAAGGACCAACCTCTTCGGTTCTATTCTGGTACCCAGTTTTGACCTTCCACTTCAGATACACTTGAAGAACATTCAACAACCAAATGTGAATCTGCACAAAGGGAGGACTTGCCATCTCATCCTCTCCAACAATCACTATTTATATAATATTGCTGGCCTCATAAGAGGGAATCCATTACCATCAGCAATTCCCGTCCTCGCTCCAGCATCAGATGCAAACAGGAATGGGAAACAGTATCTCTTTCCTCCATTCACTGTTTGTCCATCCCAGAGGCTGCACAGATAGATCCTAGCTCCACCCCAAAGGCTACCCCATCCCCTCCCTGACAAGCCTGGCTTTTACCTTTCTCCCAGTTCACTCTGGTGTTAAGTTTCTGACTGGTGTTATCTAAATACTACTGAATGAGAATGCTCACCCCTGGGTTCTTGAAATACTACCATCAAACGGTTTAATTCACAGATGCAGGAAGGCCCCTACCACATTCAGTCCAATAATAGTAATAATAATAATAATAATAATAATAATAATAATAATAATAATTTATTAACTCTTCAAGAGAAGTCAGGATATTTTAAATTAAAATGTTGTCTCCGGTTGGATGATAAGGGCATCCAGGGTTTTGCTAAGAACAGCAACCGCTTTTTCCTCAGTCATCATCCCTGTATGAGTAAACCATCATTTGGAAATGCAAAGCCCATGGCTGAGGGTGTATCACTCACCTGAAATGAAAGGTGTGTCCCTACCACACGGACAGAGCAAAGTCAACAAGTTAAAGCAGTCTTCACAGAATGAAGGGAAGTGGCTAAGGATACAGAACTTGCTTATTTTAGAGAGGGAGGATGAGAAGGGAGGGGCAGGGGAAGGGGGTGGGGGTGGGGGAGAGAACCCAAGTGACTAGCCCACACTTTAAAAAAACTGTGTCAGGAAGCCTAAGTTTTAAAACATGAAAGAGAAAAGGGGACTCGTCGCACTTTAAAATGAGCAATTTTTTTTTTCCTGATTAAAATTTAAATGCCTTAAACATATTTTTAGCTGAACGATCTTTTACGATCTTTTAACTTCATACATCAAAGTGTTATTGCTGTTCTGGAAAGAGATCCCCCCCTCCAAAAAAAAAGTAAAAAAAAAAAAAAAAAAAAAGAACAGGAACAATTAAAAAAAGATTAAAAAAAAAAAACAAAAAACTTTAACCTCCTAGG
>NC_034601.1:68366294-68380747 GCF_900095145.1 Mus pahari
AAAAAAAAAAAAAAAACACCTTTAACCTCCTAGGTCCTTAGCCACTCTGATTTAAAATGATCGCCCTGTCATGATCTTCTGCTGCTGGTTTGCGATGACTGTATGTGGTTAAGAACAACCTCTTTTCCTCTCAGCTATCTGGAGAGCCAGGGATGGCAGACCTACCCCGCTCTCCCTATGAGTTCTATTAGATTGACATATTTTGCCTCATCTGTCACCTTCCTCAAAACTCTGCTTCCAGATAGGAGTTAATTCATTTTTTGCTTGTCCTCAATGTTCTAAAATAGTGATGTCTGGCAGAATTAATACAGTGCTCTAGTTCTCTCTGTTCGGCTGATATTTAATTAAAGATCTGGGAGGCCATCTTTCAGGAGACACTGTGGAAGGAGGAGCCTTACTTCCTCCTTGGACAATGTGATAAGCCACATGGCAGAGGGTGCCTCCTTCAGGCCTCCTGTTTTACAGACTGCTTCCTTGCACACAGTCCTCCAGCAGGACAGGTTATCTAGCACTTCACTTCACACTGACTATATGCTCAAACACCTGATCCCACATGCTCCGACTCTCTACGTTCTCCCTAACCTTCTCGACATCCAAGATGTTGGTACTGGCACCAGTCCTCCCTCTACATTTTTTTTTTTTAATCATAGCTTCTGTCCCCCCAGAACCTCCAAAGGCACTGAGAACACTTATTTTGTAATATTTCTTGAATTTCTAATAACACAGGAAAATCTTTGCACAGTCAAAGCCACCTCGGAGTACAAGCTAAAAGAAGCTATCTTAAAATTTTTTTTTCTTTTGAATTAATATCTTCTGGAGACTAGCCCACTTGAGTTGATATGTCATAATCTTCGATTCCGAAAGCAGCATGGATAATTTAAATTGGCACTTGCTATGCATTACTGAAATAATTGTTCTCCGGGATGGCCTTTGGAAAGCCTAAACTTCTTAATCATGTTTTGACTCTACAGTAACCATAAGGGACGTGTCATTGTAAGCAAACTCCAAGAGCAATGGACTAACAAACAGACTCTAGGTGGTGGTATAGGTTATTTTTTTATCACAATGTTTTGCTCTTAAAACCGGAGGAGTCAAAGCCTTGGCCTTATCCAAACATTTTGCCATTGCTATAGTACAATATTTTCAGATATCTTGATTATAAAAATTCAAGTTCTGCAAAGTTTGGAAACACAGATAGGTGGCTCGAAGTCTTCTCGTAGCCACCGAAGCCTGGTTTCAAGTATCTTGAAGGCACTTCACAGAACTCATCTGTATACAAACAAGCAGCAACCGGACTGCCCTCCTTAGAGTTTGTGTGTCTACTTTTTAAGTATATTTTCTTCATGCTCCTTGTCCTTGATAAGGCTAAGTGTGGAGAGAAGTGTCCCCAGTAGAGTTATTATAAAACAGGCTGGAGTAAGTATCCGGTTTGCAGGTACTGCCTGCTACAATTCTGACTCTCCTTCTTTGTCTATAGTAACTAAGTCCTGTACAGAAAGTTCCTGTTGGTGTTGAAGTCCCTGAGTCAATTAAACCCTGTTGGATATTACCAAACTGCTGGGCAAAACCAGGGCAACTCACTTGGAAGTGGAAGATTTCAACATACCCCAGACAGCAGCCACTCTCACGGGCGTGCATAGGAAACACCGTTTGTTTAAGAAAAAAAGTCGACTTATTTCACCGCCTCTTAGACAAAGGCGGTAACCTGATGATTAAACACTGGATAATTGCATCTGGAAGAAGATGCCGCCCACTTGCTAAACCTGTGATTCACTAATAAGCGGGTTCAATGTAATTCATAACTTTAAAGAATTACTAAAGCCCCTGCTTTACAAAACCCAAGAAATACAGACCACACATCATTTAAGCATGTATTTGTATACACAGAGACAGACAGACAGACAGACAGACAGACAGACATGCCAATCTTGGTTTACTTTTAGACTGTCTCTCTTTCTCTAAAAACACGGTTTTTCCCTCAGTGTCACAATCTTGAGCAGACAAACTCCGGCCTGGTGCCACAAAAAAAAATGAGTTAAAAGTTCTTGCACCTAACTAAAATGACCCATTAATTAAACAACAACAACAAAGTACTTTAACGTGAAATTACCTAACGTTCCGTGCTTCGTTTATGACCGCCAGAATCCAATTAAATTACTGACATGATGGAAGGTAGAAACTCCTGGAATGCCTTAGAGATCAACATGTGTCAGACTCTCTGCCTGTCCGCCTTTTAAACACAGTGGATTCCTTTGTTCCTTCAGTCTGAATATCAACTCCTGATTAAAATTTGGAAACTACTTTGGAAAGGGATGGGAAGGTCTGGGGACTGTTTGCACGCTAGAGGGTTTCTTCTAACAACAATAGTAGTAAAGGAGGGCAGTGGCACCAGAGAGGAGAGCGGTCTCTCCGGACTTCACCAGGCTCACGGGAGTGAACCCCCTCTCGGATGCTGGGGGAACTGGGCTGAGAGGCCTCGGGTGCAAGGAGCCTCGCCCTCCCTCGGCAAGCGGGGAGCTCGAACCCAGCAGGCCGGGTCTGGGGCTCAGCGCTGTCCCTTCTCCGAGTCACTTTTCCCGGCCGCGGATCGGCGAGCACCGCGCAAGGGAGACAGCGGCGATAGGCGGGGAGCAGCGCGGGCGCCACCGCGAGCACCGCTGGGCAGCAGGACCGAGCGGCGCGGCAGCCAGCGCCCGGGGCTCGGGGCCAACGGGGGCAGCCGGGAGGGCGGGCGGGCGAGCTCGACCGGGGCCCCGCGACCCGGCCACCCGCGTGGGTCCCGGCGCAGAACACCCAGGGCGGCTGCGCCCCTCGCGCCAAGGCTGGCACGGACGAGCCCGCGGCTGGGAACTCCACAACTTGGCGGCTGCGCTGGCCGGGCCCGCGAGTTCCCGGGGAGAGCCGGAGCGGGGCGCGGCGGAGGGCTGTCCCCGGGATCCGTGTCCCCGGAGCTCCCCGCGGGCCTCCCCCGGCCTCCGCCGCCTCCACGGGCCGCGCACCCAGGCCGTGCCCGGGCGGCGCGGCGTCCGCTCCGGCGAGCTCCGCACGGAGCCCGGGCCGCGATCGCCACTCACCGAGGCCGCCGCGGCTCCGGGCCGCCGATCCGCGTCGCTCCCTCCTTCCCAGGTTAGCCGTGCCCTGCGGCCGCGCGAGGCCACGGGCGCTGCGCACGGGCGGGCTGGGGCCGGCTCGTCCTCCGCCTGCGCCGCGGTCGCCGTCGCCTCCCGAGTTCGGGGCTCTGCTGCAATGTCTGCGAGGCTGACTTTGAGCGCCTCGCTCGCCGCCCGCCCGCCGCAGCCGCGCTCCTCCCTCCGCCGCCGACTTCGCGGCGGCCGGGTCCCTCCCCTCGCTGCTCCACGCCATTCAGCTCTTCAGCCAAGTTTCTTAACCCTTTTCTGCCCCTCCCTCCCATTGTCACCCGGGCCGAGCGCGCACCCGGAGGCTCGCCGGAGCCGGGGAGCCCACCAGGCGTCTGCAGGCCTCCTCGCCGGTGCTCCGGGTGGGGGTCCGGGACTGATCGGCCTTGAAGGCAGGGAGAGGACGCGGTTGGACCCGGAGAAGGAGGGGGTGCTGTGCTCCCCGAGCCGGCGCCCTGGCTTGCCAGCCCCGTCCAGCCAGCTGCCTGGACAGATTCCCCGCTAGGGGCCAGGCGATCGCCCATGTCACCCATGTCGGGGCAAACGCCGGGGCCACCACAGGGGAGTCGGGGCACCTTAATCCTACCCCGGGTTCCCCTACGGGCTGGCACCTTAAGTATCTCCCTTTCTCCCGTTTCACCCCACAAGCACGCGTTCTCTTGGCGCCCTTTACCCACCCTCAATTTCCACCTCCTTGAAATCTGTGTCCCGCTCAAATCCCGGAAGCTAAGGCGCTGTATAACTCTAGGTCATTTTGACCCCATGCTCAGCACCTAGTAGGACCCAGTGATAAATATGGCATGATTCCAAGCGGAAAACTGGGCGGGAGACCTGAGGAGTGCACAGCTCAGCTCCCTAGACGGACGCAGGACCCAGGAACCTGGTTTCTCTTCAGCTGCTTTGTCACTGCTAAGTCTCCAGCAGGGTCTGCCCGCCAATCTGCACCACCCCCAGGAAGGATCTGACCCAACAGGACTAGGAGATGGGCTGTCACTTCTTTAAGCAGCTCTTGCTGGGTTCAGAGTCTCAATAAATAACAATTACATCATGAAGCCAGGGTGGCGATGCAGGGAAACCTGAGTTCCCTGCAGCCTGGTCTCGCTGAACCCGCCTCTAAATTTGAGGTGGGCTAACAGATTGGTGAGGCGAGAAAGTGGAGGGAGGAGAGAAAAATAAGAAACCATGATCTCTTCCTCTCCTTGTGTTTTCTGCTTTTAAATCCTATTCTCTCTGCTCCCTTCATATCTTACTTGTGAAGCCTCCTTTTAACGCTCCCCCTACCCCAGAAGTCTCATTTGTTTTTGACTCTAGTCATGAAAAGAATTACCTGCGGGAAGACTTGTTGTGGCTGCAGAAGTTGGTTTTATTTAACATTAAAAAAAAAAAAAAAAAAAAAGTCAAAAAAAAATCTTCGGTTCACCCTAAACTCTGAAGTGCTATGCCTGCATAAAAATACTTACTAAGACAATTTTGTGGATGAAGCTTTCTACTCTCATACATACGTTTTCATATCCTTAAGAATTTCGGTAGCATTTGGAATCAGTTATTGATGCACACCAAGACCAAAAATTATCCAAGTGACCCAACCGTATTCTTTACTGTTATATAATAGCTCTATTGCTATTTTTCGGATTTTTCAAATGAACAATGTCTGGAGTATCTTCCCACAGTATCTTACAGTAAAGGCAATTTTTCAAATTAATTCTTAATAAAGCTATATCCTAGCACAGTCCTGAGCACATGCAAGAAATATTTTCCTTAATGGTGATGGTGGTGCATTTTAAAATACTTATTATCTCTCCTAGTGACTCACCCACACAATCTGTTGTCATCTAATGTAGTGTAAATCTCATGTAACAGCATAGCACTCGCATATGCCACTGTTCAAAATCTGCTTAAAGCAAATTAGTAAAGGCAGCATTAATCCTGGGCATCATTATCTGTCCGGCATCATTTATCCAGGATTCACAAAAAGCAAATAATTGCAAATTAAATGACCAGCATAATTGTAACTTAGCTCTTCAATTTTTTCTTGTAAATATTATACAAAGACATTCTAAATGTATCCCAGTTTAATGGGCCTTATATTGCTTAAAAACAAACAAACAAACAACAATGTGAGTTTTATTAAAAGGTATCTTTGTGGTAGATTATAGCAGACTCGACAAATGCTTTTAGTTAGCCAAGGTGGCACTGGCCTGTAATCCCAAGGACTGAAAAGCTGAGACAGGAAGTGGGAAGGTAGAGGTCATCTAGAACGTTTTAGCAAGTTCAAGGATAAAGTGCCAAAGGGAGACCCAGTTCTGTAAAACTAAGATAAGGATGAAGCAAAGAGATACTAGTGAGTGTAAGGCAATGGGTCCAAGCCCTGCAACACACACACACACACTTCTTCTCTGGAACACACTAAGAGTCCAGATAGCCTGTCACAATTAATATAAAAATTAATATAAAGATAAATTTCATAATAAGCCGGGCATGGTGGCACACACCTTTAATCCCAGCACTAGGGAGGTAGAGGCAGGCGGATTTCTGAGTTCGAAGCCAGCCTGGTCTACAGAGTGAGTTCCAGGACAGCCAGGGGTACACAGAGAAACCCTGTCTCGAAAAACCAAAAAAATAAAATAAAATAAAAAAATTTCATAATAAATTGCATGTAAGAGAGTGAAGTTCCCAAGGAGGGCCACAGTGGCAGACTTGGGGACAGATATTTGAGCCCACCCCAATGTCACTCTGAAAAAACACTATCCACACTTTTTAAAGAGGTTTTGGATCTCCAAGATTGCCCCAGCAAGCTAAATCTTGTTCTGCTTGCCCAACATCAGGGCAAAAACTCCAACAGCTATATGTTAGACGATGTACAAAAGCTGACCACCCCCCACCCAATGTAATAAGTAAAATCCTGGACTCTTCTTGATAACCCACTTGTGTTAAATGAACTGCATACCTCATGTAGAATTGCTAATTGTGAGGAGATCATTTTGTGTTTATTCTTTCTGTTAAAAAGAAAACCAGTACTGAGCCAGTAAGATGGCTCAGAGATTAAAGCACTTAGTGCACAAGCCTGGCTACTTGAATCTGATCCTCGGAATATACTCCGTAAAGTTCTCCCCTGAACTCTACACCTGTGCACAGCACATACAACCACACACACACACACACACACACACACACACACACACACACACACAATTCTTTTCTGCTCCCAGGAGTGGAGCCGCATACACACTGGCTGGTCTCTCCTATCTCCTGTTGTTTATGTAATAATTTTATATTTAAAAAAAAATATAAGTGTCCAGGCTGAGGGGAATCATTATGTGGATATTGGGGTACAGGGGATGTACAAATGTCTCTGCAGTGATTTGTATTCGGAAGCCAGTTCTCATAGGAAATGTGCATAATGTGAAAGATGTCATTCAGTTTATACATGTAAACATGTGTTATACGAAGTCTCATCAGTTGGCTCTAGAGAGATGGCTCGGTGCTTAAGAACACTGTCTACTCTGTCAGAGCACTCGGGATCAATTCCCAGCACCCACATGGCAGCTCACAACTGTCTGTAACTCCTGGATCTGACACCCTTACACAGACAAAACACCAATGCAAATAAAATATAAATAAATAAATAACTTTTTAAAAAAAGTTTCTCAGTCCACTGGAATTCAATATTTTAGTTTATCCTCCTACGCATATCTACCAGTAGTCTGAGCTAGAGAGATTTTCATTTGCTCTTTACATGTCTCATGTCCAGCATCCTTCAGGCCGGTTGTTGTAATGCTCAGCTTGTCAACATTCTCTTCTAGAATAAAATCTAAGCCCCGCCCCTGCTGGCATGGAGCTACCTCCAACATATAGCCTGGTGATGAGCAAGGAGTAGGCGTTCAGTAGGCGTTGGCCAAGTGACTGTCATGCCCTAGAGGACAGAGTGGTTATTTTTATCTGAGGTATGAATATTAGGCCAAGGGGGTCAGAAAACATTTTATCAGGAAAATGGTGCTTCAGCTGGCTGATGAAAGGTGAATTTGTTAAGTCAGCAGAATGAGAAAAGGGTTCTCAGGAAAGAAATGGAGTATTAATAGAGTTTTACCAGTAGAAAGTTATGAGAAAACAGAAATGCACACCACGGAGACTTGAACACATGTGTGCTGTGTGTACATGTGTAACTGATCACGCACAAATGGAACCACTACTCATTTGCCTCGCCCCAAAGAACATGGCATGAATCACAAAAGTGAGTTTCATGTGAGATTTAAAATTTGCAGTAGCTACATCTCATGGGTACAAAGAAATGCTGGTAGCTTGAATTGTATTCTACAATTAATTCAATATATACAAAATATTTTAGCCACCTTAAAAAACAAAACAAAACAAAACAAAACAAACAGGGTATTGTTATGTAGCCCTGGCCTCGAACTCATGAACTCATGATGAGTGCTGAGGTTATAGGTGTGCACCACTATACTCTTTTGAACACTAGGTTTCCACAATCCAGTGCCTTCTCCTCTCACAACCCCCGGCAGTTTAGGCCACTGCCATATTGAGTCCTGCAGTTCTAGATGAGGAAGACTGCTGGAAACTCTTAATGGTATCAACAAAACAATCTGTTAAGGGAAACCCTAGAGCTTGTGTAGCATAAGATTTCATTTGTCAGTTCTTGGTGTTTACACTGTGTTACAAAGCCCACTTCGGGGGTGTGGAAGCTTTGATACCAATCAGAGAATCGGCAGAGTTGACATTTTATGTACTGTGTCTTCATTAACCATACTGCAGTGACAACTGTTCCTGTTTCTGTTAACGTTGGGTGGGAGACTGTAAATGTAAACTGTAGTTACAGCAGAAATAAAACGCTATACGTTTTGAGTTGAATAAGTGAAAACAAACAAAAACAACAACCAAAACCAACAAAACAAAATCAAACAAAGCGAAAAGAACTTCTCTAGAACACAAGACTACCTCCGGACTACTTCCGGTTGAGAGTCACCTTAGCTGTGGAAGCTGGGGGATTACCTCTACCAGCGCTTACCCGTGGGCTTAAGAATCTATCCCAACCATACCAGCCACGTTGGAGGTAGGCACCTATCTCAAGCTGCCTGGGTGAGTGTGTGGCAGCTCACTGGGATGGAGAAAACATCTGAAGGAGCCAAAACGAAGACATTTAGACACCCTGGCTGCAGGTGTCCATGTAGTTTTCCCTAACGGGACTCCAGCCCTCTCGCTTTCAGTGAGATTTGAGTTCCAAGGTCGGCCTTCTGTTTCTCCACTAATATGGAGCCCGAAAACTTAATTCCAAAGACATGCAAGTCTGGAAATGATTATCTACAAGCAGACTAAAGTGTGCACGAAAAGGGCAGACACTTCTATGGACTGTGCACGAGGTGCCTCGTTCCTTCCCAAACAAGGAAGTGCATGCAGTGTCCACTGCAGCAAGGAAAATCTGCCAATTTTGATGGCAAATCAGTTTACTAAGTATAAACAATTAAAGTAAATATTATACAAACATTCATTTTCAGGATCTGACAAACACATATGAGCACATCATGTGAAACATGACTCAGTTCAGTCAAAACATAATCCCTTTGATTTTTGGATATGTCTTCAGATAGCCTTCAACTAAATAAAGTACACATCTTATTTTCCAAATTATTCAGAGTTCTATGGTGACAAAAGCTGTAAAAGAAACTGCTTATATGCCGGGCGTGGTGGCGCAAGCCTTTAATCCCAGCACTTGGGAGGCAAAGGCAGAGGCAGGCGGATTTCTGAGTTCAAGGTCAGCCTGGTCTACAAAGTGAGTTCCAGGACAGCCAGGGCTACACAGAGAAACCCTGTCTTGAAAAATCATTTAAAAAAAGAAAAGAAAAGAAACTGCTTATATAAGTACACATACTTATAATGTGTGCAATTGTTTGAATCCCCAAAGGAGCAGGAATAGGTATTCACAGAGATGTATATCTTTGAAAAATTGTCTGATACTCATTATCTTCTCACAAAGCCAAGCCAAATCGTCTTCATTTTAGGTACACAAGCATACTTTGAGCAGACACGTGTGCAAGCTTACCTTCCTTTATACACTTCAATAGAAAACTAACTTTTCAACCAAGGATGCTGGGATGTTTCGCATACACATATGGACATGTGTCCATGAAAAAAATGGAGTTGGAGCCATTCTTCCTTTACCTCATATCCAAAACGAACCGAAAATGGACCAGAGAGCTAACAGAAGAACTAAGTGAGAAAACCCTGGAGAGAATACAGCTCAGTAAGTCCTGGTCACCTAAGTCCCTGGTGAGGCAAAACTGTGTGGGGTATAAACAGAAAGCACTAGTAACTAAAGAAAACATGTGCTAGGTGAGCATACTAGACCTAAACAGACAGCTAAGTAGCTTGTGGATTTAGGACATATAAAAACACAACACAGCCAGGTGTGGTGGCGCACGCCTTTAATCCCAGCACTCGGGAGGCAGAGGCAGGCAGATTTCTGAGTTCAAGGCCGGCCTGGTCTACAAAGTGAGTTCCAGGACAGCCAGGGTTACACAGAGAAACCCTGTCTCGAAAAAAAACAAAACAAACAAACAAACAAATAAAAAAACCACAACACATAGGACAGTGGAAAGGATTTTTAAATATGTGTGTGTATGGCAATTTGTTATGCAGCAATAAGGCATATGTAATATATATGCATATATATGTACATATATATGGGTTTTGTAATATATATGTATATATGTACATATATATGGGTTTTTTAGAACATGTAAAGAACTCTTACCATTCAAAAATACAAAAAAAAAAAATCTTTTTTCAATGAGCAAAGTTTCTGGATAGTCTTTTCTCTGAAGAATATACACACAAAACACATGGAAACATGCTCCATACAATTAACTGTTAGGAAAATACAAATCAAAACGACCACATGATAGAACTTCACATGCAGCAGGAATAGCTATAATGATGGACAAAGACACTGTTGTCAAAGATATGCGGAAGAATTGGAACCCTCACTTTTTATTCCTTATTGCTGCATAACAAATTGCCTTAAACTGTAGTGGCTTAAATCTCCAAATGATGGAATGGGGTCCACTGGAAATAGATTCCGGGACAGCCCCTGCTCCAGGTGTTGGGGGACCGCATGAAGACCAAGCTGCACATCTGCTGAATATGTGCAGGCCAGGACTAGGTGCAGCCCATGCTTGCTCTTTGGTTAGTGATTCAGTCTCTGGGAGCCCCCAATGGGGCTAGTTGACTCTGTTAGTTGACTCTGTTGGTCTTCCTATAGAATCCCTGTCTTCTTGGGATGCCTCATTTCTTCCTCCAACTCTTCCATAAGACTCTGTCTAATGTTTGGTTGTGGGTTTCTGTATCTCTTTCTATTGAATGCTAGGTAGAATCTCTCAGAGGACAGTTATGCTAGTCCTGGTTATGCTAGTGTCTGCAAGCATGACAGAATATCATTAATAGTGTCAGGGACTGGATCTTGCCCATGGGATGGGTCTCAAGTCCGGCCAGTCTGTGGAACCTGTTCTCCTAACTGAGCCATGCCATCTGGCCTCACTGGGAGAGAATGTGACCATTCCTGCAGTGACTTGATGTGCCAAAGTGGGGTGATACCCACTTCTCAGAGGAGAAGAGAATAGGGAGACAGGTGGAGGAGCTGGGGGCCTGAAATCAGGATGTACAGTGAATAAACAGAGTAAAGATTGAAGGGGGTAAGATTGCAAATGGTTGTCTCCCATATTCTGGGGCTAACAAACGCAGTGAGGATGTCTCCACAGGTTGCCTGAGTAAGATCACCTTGTGGAAGTGAACTTCTGCTAAAGCAGGTTATCCAAGAAGAACGCCAATGACGTCACACTATCCTCCATGACCTGGTCGAATTCACACACAATTACTTCCATCTTATTTTAATTAGAAGTGAGTCACTGGGTTTACTCTAGACCCAAGGGGGAAATTCATCTTGAAGGGAGGAGTATCAAATAATTTGTAGACATATTCTTCAACCACCACAGTTAGGTACTGGGTATTTCTTCTCTGGTCTGTCCTTTTGGTTTCCCAAACAAACATGCTTACAGCAGGCTCACCGTCACTTTTGGGAAAAAGACTTAAATCTCTTCCTGGTATGGCACCACATCTATGACTGCCCCAGATTATAAGATGATATTCAGTCTTCTGCAATAGGTCTGCATTGGGGTTGTTGTAGGTTGACACTCAAAAATCTGAAGATATTTCCAGCAACCAGCACTTAAATTTTCTGCGGTGGAAAAAGAAGAGAATCTTCACATGAAAACTCTCCATTTGGAGAGGGACGAATGCACCACCATCCCATAATAATTAGCCAAACCTACCGAGCAGGAATAGCCAAGCCTCTGCCCTGTCTTGTTTGACCAGTTCTACACTCGGCAGTTCTTCCTCCCAGATGTTCTTTTCTTTTCCTCTCTGCTGTCCCCAGATCTTTCGGGACATCCATACTTCACAAATTTCCTCAACACCTACACCTGCAATAGGCACTTGGGGGGATATTTGCACTCAGAGAGCTCACAGATTTTAAATATCATGACACGACACAGGCTTATTTAAGTTTCTACAATAACGAACTGCACCCGATAAAGTTGGGGGTTTCTTTGGCAAGATATATTCAACCAGGGAGCCAGATTGATTTATTTCCACTCTGTGGACAAGCTCCCACAGCTGGAAGTCTTACCAGGCATGGCTTTCCTGTCTGTGGACTCTCTGCTTTTATTTAGTGGGCCCTGGACTCTGCCCATCCTTCTGGTCCTTAAATTAATGGTGGCTACCTTGAGATCATCTGAAATAATAGGCTTAGGTGGGAAGGCAATACAATTTATCACCTCTTGCTGGCAAAATCACTGGTGCTTTATGACAAGGCAGGAGTCTTGCCTCCTGCTCTGCCTGCAGTTTCATGGTCACTGCGGAAAACTTCTTCAATTTGAGGTACAAAGCTCATCACTTTTAGCACCGCGAGACCCAAGTCACTGGGCTCTCTGTCAGAGCAGTTAGCCGACAGCAAGAGAGTGCCTTTCCAAGCAAATGCTTGCTTGCTTCCACTGTTGATTCCAGAATGTGTCTACTAGCCAGCGTTCATCTAACTTATAGGAATCTGCAGGAAATAGCACGCTACTGGCATAAACTACCTCCTACCAATATTTTGAATTTTTATGCCAAATCTCTTAACGTTATAGCCTATGCTAGTAAACAGCCTGTTTTTCAAGCTGAGGAGACAGCAGCTTAATCAAATATTTTTACCATGTTAAAAATAGATTTATGTCACTGACTGAGTCCATTAAATAATTGGTACTGATATTATGCAGAAACTCAATACACTGATTGTGATACTTTTTTTGTTTTGTTTTTGTTTTTGTTTTGTTTTGTTTTGTTTTGTTTTTTTGGACACAGGGTCTCTACTATGTAGCTGACTATCCTGAAACTCATTCTATCAGGTAGATCAGCCTGACTTCATAATTCCCAGAGATCTGGTTGCATTTACTGGGATTAAAACTATATGCCACCACACCCAGCTAATGGCTGTGATTCTTGATCACAAAGAATAAAATTTGCATTTTTGATCTATGTAGAAACAGTGAATTATAATATCAAAGGCATGCACCCTGTGCTGTGAGACGACCCAGGCTTGGTGGCACACAGGGGAAAGGAATACAAAGGAGCTGCCGAGTGACAACTGTATGTCACTCAGATGGAAGGTTTAATTTGGCTCCTGGTTTCAGACACTTTGGTTCATGGTGGCTTGGTTTTGTAGCCTTAGAAATCTTGTGAGCACCGCCTCATGGCAGAGGCAAGGACTGAAGTAAAGAGAAAAGTGGGGAAAGCACGTGCACCCCAATATACCCTTCAAGTGCACACTCACAGTGATACCCCAATATACCCTTCAAGTGCACACTCACAGTGATACACATCCTTCAACTAAGATTCAGCTCTCAAGCACACCCCAGTATACCCTTCAAGTGCACATTCACAGTGATACCCCAATATACCCTTCAAGTGCACATTCACAGTGATACCCCAATATACCCTTCAAGTGCACACTCACAGTGATATCCCAATATACCCTTCAAGTGCACACTCACAGAGATACGTGTCCTTCAGCTAAGATCCAGCCCTTAAAATTTCCAGTGGAATTTCCATTCCATCATATCCAAGAAGCCCACCAGCTGCCTTCCACACCTTTAATACAGGAGCCTTTGAGCACCAGTCAAGAGCTTGTTAAAGCGCTAGTACCTGCATTACAAGTATATACAAGCAAATACTTCAGGTAGCAAGACTGAGAACTTGAACTTCAAAATTGATACTCATCTTTCTGTGTCATATAGACACAGTTTGTTGATTTTATACAGGCTCCATATCAAACCCCAGTTTTGCTCAAATCCAAGATTTAAATGTCCAGACTGCACTGGAAAGTACACTAGGAAAAAGTTATTATTATTTATTGCACCATTCTTTGGCTACTCTCATGGTAGGCAAAGATTTATTTATGAATTTTAATTAATAGCATAAAATTGAAGTAAATTCATATATATGTTTCCAAGTCTCCCTTTGCCCATTTCTGGGGGCTGTGTTATAATTTTTTGGTTTAATTTTTTGTGTTAAATACACTAGTAATGTTTCCAAAGCATTGATACATATTTCCTTTTGCAGATGAATCCCAGTTTACTCCCATATTTTCTATTCTAATAGATGATGCCCCTTTGGGTCCAGTCCTTACCTAGCAGAGATACAGGAGTGGAAAATGGCGAGACGATATCACAGAACTCCTACGAATACCCAAGGGCTGCAATTGTCTGATGGGAAGAGAAAACTCTTGTACGGGGTAAGCATGATTCAAACTCAAGAAGGAACACAAAGCAGAACAAACTGGACTAAAAGTTGCCGAGGAGTTTGGATCATAATGTGAGTAACAACTCATCCAACACTATATAATATGATTTCATTTCATTACATGAATACATTTCATTGTATTTTAGTTCCTGCAACACTGGATAATGACTATTGATTAATATCCTGTATACTGATCAGGATTGTATTAACAGAATACTTTACTGACTCCTGGACAAGTCTCTTTCAGTGGTCAGGGGTATCTACTACAGCTGACCTGGCAAAAGCATTTATTTTAATGATTGTTTCAGCATATACTAATTGTGTAAAACAATGGGTTTCATGGTTACATTTTTTTTCTTTTTTTTTTAAAGATTTATTTATTATATGTAAGTACACAGTAGCTGTCTTCAGACACTCTCCAGAAGAGGAAGTCAGATCTTGTTAAGGATGGTTGTGAGCCACCATGTGGTT
>NC_034601.1:68380757-68406372 GCF_900095145.1 Mus pahari
GTTGTGAGCCACCATGTGGTTGCTGGGATTTGAACTCTGCACCTTTGGAAGAGCAGTCGGGTGCTCTTACCCACTGAGCCATCTCACCAGCCCCTACATTTTTTTTTTCTTACACATGTGTAGAATGTGGTTGGATCAGAACTTCTCTACCACAGTTGTTTCCAGGGGACCACACTTTTTCCTCTTGATGCTCCACCTTAAATCTTTGTGTGCCTGGCCCATGGGTAGCTGTCTAATTCTCCAAAGGAGAAACTCAATTTGCTCTTACACAGGTTTTTTTTTGTCTTTACCGGAATAGGTCTTATATGGCCAGATTTCTACACGTGTCTACACAGCCATATTCAGGAAAGGTCAGGTAAAGTTCACTTAGTAAAGGTGATTAACATTCCCGAGTCAGTGTATAGGGCTATCAAAATAAGGATAACATGAATGTGGTGGATGGATAAATTAATTCTCTGGTAGAGTCATTATCCTCTGTTCCACTACCAGCTAGGACCTGTAATACTGCAATGACATCATTAATCTTATTTTTTTTTTAAAAAAAAAATCTCTGCTTGCAAATTAATGCTGTGTTTTTCTGTGAAAAACACACGAAATATATTTTCTTTTTTAAACCAATTATTTACTAATTGCCTACTAAGTCAACAGAGTACGCTGTATCATGTTTCTTTGACATTCAGTAGACAAATAACAGCTACTTCTAGAAAGAGACATGTAGTTTTTATCTCCATACATTTTAAAAATAAATATGTAATTAAGATAGGTGCTATAGGGAATGGGAAAAGAAGCCACAGTTCATAGTTTGGAAGTTTGAACCATGTTTTCTTCCTTTGAGCAAATGCTTTTGAGCAAGGTTGTGAAGAGGGACTTTCCTAAGGCACTCTGCTCTTACAGTTAGCACTAATCAGCTTTTCTATGTTTATTAGGCCATCCTCTCAAGTCAGGCTTTCCAGGTCTCACTACCTTTCCTTCCTTCCATCCCAGATCATCAAAGCACAGGGGGAAGGTCCTTCGTATAGAATGTATGTGCGCATTTAGAATGAATGTTCAGTTCTTAAACATAGAGTTTAATCCCTTAGGCCATGGAAAACCACTGTTGTTGATACAGCATTTCTCAAGAGTTCTCTGCTGCTATTTCTGGGGTTTTCTTTTCTAAGGAAAAAAAAATGTTTTTAATCGTCATGACTTGCATACATATTCCAACTTTGCATCTTTACCAGCAAGAGTTGCTGCTATCAGCCTAGTGTCTTTCTAGTTTTCAAGGCTGACCTTAAATAGAGCTGTAAGACATTCTAAACCTATCTCTCTCTCTTTTTTTTTTTTTTGCTAAAACATACACTATTTCTAATTTACGTTTAGAACAGCACTCTCTTTGCTACCCAGTTACTTCAAAATGACACTATGAGTCTATCTATCTTACCAATAAAATATTTCATGGAGTCCTAAGAAAGATTGCAATCAGTTAAACAGTGCCATAATGCAATCCCTTATTGTATAGAATTGTAATTTTTATGCTTATTGAGGTAGCTCTTTTAAATTTATATCCAAGTGTATATACACAAACTTACAGCAGTCTTCCATAAAAATATAAGGCTAGTGTAGGTAAAAATATGATCTTAAACATATTCCTATAACATTGTCACATTGAATATGCATTCTAAGAGTTCCTTTTTGATTTAGACATGAATGTTTAGTCTTCTAAAAGACAATATTTAATTCTTTGTGCATCAAGACATGCTGTTGATGCAGCACTTCTTTTTTTCTCATTTTTATTATTATTTTCTTTATTTACATTTCAAATGCTATCCCTAAAGTTCCCTATACCCTCCCCCCGCCCTTGCTCCCCTACCCACCCACTCCCACTACTTGGCCCTGGCCTTCCCCTGTACTGGGTCATATAAAGTTTACAAGACCAAGGGGCCTCTCTTCCCAATGATGGCCGATTAGGCCATCTTCTGCTACATATGCAGCTAGAGACTCGAGCTCAGGGGGTACTGGTCAGTTCATATTGTGATGCAGCACTTCTAAAGAATGCTCAATTGCCACGTTAAAAATATAAACTGCTAAGATGGTGCTCTATGAGGGAGGAATAAAGGTAGAGATGTCCCATTATCTGAGACTCTCCAAAGTGTCATTGAGCATGTTGTATGTCAGGTAGAGCTTGACAGATGGAGTGCTGGATGGCCCAACATGAAATACACTGCCCCAAAGACAACATTAAGGAACCAAAGCTATGGTTTCCTTGGGATTACAGGTGTGGTTCACAGACAGTTCAATCCTCTCTCAGAGATTCATGACACAGCTCATCAGACTTCGTGACACTCCACAGGCTTACACAATCATTCTTATCCTCTTTCCTACTGAACTTTTTGATGCAACAGTTCACAAGTTATACTGTTACAAACACCTATGTTTGACGACTTTCCATTCTTAAAAAATGAGATAACAGTGGACTAAGCTCTCAGGCAGTCTTCAAAATCAGCATTTTGTCTCTGGCTTGTAAGACCAGTAGGGAAGCTAGAGTCTTGTTTCCTATGGGATCACATTTACAGAGAGCATAGATTCGTGCTTAGTTTAGTTTCACAAGTTCTCAGAGGATTCTGGAGAGAGCGGTTTCTTTTGTTGAATAATTATAAGAAACCTTGACTGAGTTCATTCTTCAGGGAGCCTACTCCTGGTGCAGATTTCCTAACTTCTGTTAACGAGTGAGCAAATTGTTGGTGAAGACTCCTTATTAAGGTCTGGAGAAAATCATACGGGTTGTCTTAAAAAGTGGGAGTTCGATATATACCAAAAGACAACGGAAGACCTATTCTTTGCAAACTATACTTTAAATGTTTTTCTTCTATTACAATAACATGAATAAGAAAGTTTAAGATGAGGGTAGCCCTACCTCTCATCAACACTTTTCTTGGACATTTTTTTATGATGGGAAGGGGAACATCCAGTTCTTTATCAAAGAACCAAATTTATAGTTCTTTCTACCCTAGAGATTGCTGGTGTGATTAATTAATCCATCCAAGAAGCCAGGCGGACTTCCATTCCTTCAACTTGTCTTCTGTTTAAAGTGTGCATAATTTAATCCTGCCTGAATGGTGTGTGGAAGGGAAGTGATAGAAAATAGCAAGGAAGCTCTGAAGTGAACTGAGCTATGCAATTTGGGCATAAGTGTTTACTCAACCTCACCTTTAAAGGAACATGAAATGTAACTGGCGGTGGAGAGAATTCTTTTTTTTTTTTTTTCTTTTGTATAAATTTCAAGATTATCAGGCAGCATCTTGATGAAAACATACTGTCAGGGAGAAGAGCCGTTTGCCCGTGAAGTCAAACACTAACGAAACACTTGCTGAAATCATCTCTTTAATTTGGACAACATTTGACCATAAAGTGTACTCCGTGGCTCGTTCGCCTGTGTTTTCAGCCTTTGGAGTTAACTGAGCACAGCTAAGTCTAATATGGTAATGAGCTCTTTGTTGAGACCTGGGCATATGCATTTCTCATGCTCTGCTGTGTTTGGGCTCTGGCGACAGGAGATAAGGATTGCTATTGTGATGGCATTAAAGGTCTCCCATTGACATAGCTAAACACCATGAGTCGGAACAGTCTCATTTCATCGTGTCCTAGATGTTTCTAGATATCTGCTAGATCAAAGGCACCAAGCCTGTAAATGGTCCAGGTGAATAATGAGGGTGTGTGATATTAACCAGATCTTCCACATAAAAGTTAGTCATTAATTTTCAAATGCTTAAATGTTCTTTGAATTAGTGTACGGTAGTTTGCATGCAAATGTCGTATTTACAACAAGTGAAACGAAATAAATAACGGAGGAAGAACTCATATCACCATGATAGACTATTTTTAAATTTCTTTTTAAAATTTATTTATTTATTTATTTATTTATTGTTTTAATCTTTATGTGTATTTTGCCTGCATGTATATCTTCACATGATATGTATGGCTGATGCCCTTAGAGGCCAGAAAATGGCCTCTAAGGCAAAAAAATCCCTCGTAGCTGGACTTCAAGATAGTAGCTAGTTGTCAAATGGGTGCGGGGGGATTGAAACTGTGTCCTCTCAAAGAACAGCCAGGGCTCTTAAGCATTGTGCCACCTTTCAAGCCTTAATGGACTGTTATTTTATAAAGATTAGATTCTTAGACTTCATATTGCATCCTCCTTCTAAATGACTGTTTAGTGTGTGTGTTTCAGCCTGCACATGTGTGCATACAGAAATGGCAATTTTTTTTTTTTTTTAAAGAAAGTTTTGCTGTTGCCTGAGATGGTCTTTCCTTTACTGTTTGTCCCTAAACAATCCCCTCTACTTGGACAACCCTGTTGACAGAAGATCTTTATTCCTGTGTTTGTGTCTTACATCTCAGTGTTTACTTCATCTGGGCTGCACTGTAGTCAAATGTTTATGTGCCTTGGTCATGTTAGAGTAAGCTCCTAAGGCAGGGGCCTTGAAAGAGCTGGAAGCAAGAATGGAGACACCATTTGAGAAGGTACAGAGTCGATGTGATGATGGCGCAGGGCAGAGCTAAGGGTGCTGTAGAGAAATCTAGCTGGCATCCCTGTAGTGCCAGGGGGGTGGGGTGCTGGGGAGGGTGCTAGAGAAGCAGCCAGTGGGATTGGCTTCATTCCCCAGTAGGAGCTGATTTAGATTCGAGTGTGTACTTATATGTCACTCCTACATCATGAAAAGTTTTTAGAATGAACTTTTGATAGTAGCATGTAGCATGTAGGTAGTTAGGGTACTTTTATCATAGAGATAGTAATAAAAGCTACCACTCTCAACATTATTTCTCTGCATGAATCCTTAGATAGAAAAGTAATTTCTTTAAAAAAATCTGCTGAAACGTAATTTCTAAAAAAAATTTGCTGAGTGGAGAATCAGAGACCATATATATAGTGGTCTCTGTGTGTATACATATGCATATGTGTGCATGTATAAGTATATATACATCAGAGAAAATATATATGAGAATACCAATATGCACAAGTTTATTGTTTAACAGATCATTTCTCTTTTTATGACCAAGCATTCCCAAGGATTAGCCCAGTGCTCAAGACACACAAATATTTGTTAACCAATAAATATTTGCTAGGCGATCAACTAACAATAAATAATATTTACTTGGGGCTTATGGATGTCAGACATGCTGCAAAATACTTTATAAATATTGTGTCACTTAATAGCAACTGCTAATAATCCTGTTTTATGAGAACGTAATCTGGAACTCAAGAGATTGGGCAACTCAGATAACTCATTTAATTTTTCCTGGATACTAGATGGCAAATTGGATTTAAACTTGAGAGATCTGTATCCAAAGACAAACCTATTATCTGTGCATTATACAAGAATACAAGGTCCCACCAAGGAGAACACACAGGAATGAATAACTGAACATTGCATGGTTGAAAAGAAAAAAGTAGAATTTTATAACTCAATAACAAAACTGGTTAGTACAATTACAGAAGTTCTGGGCACTGTTCATCTTTATAAACAATTTATTGTTGGTATAGCAAAGAATACTGGCTTGGGTTTTTCTTGAACTTGGATGGCATGCTCTATCAAAATTTCCAACATTATTTTTAAACATACCACATCTACATGATAAAAAGAAATTTAAGATGACGACGACTTCAGCAAAGAATGATAAGTGAAAGACCAGATGCTACATATTTTCAACTGCAAAAATATCACTAGAAGCCAGCTGTAGCTTCTAAAATTTCATGATGTCATCATATGGCTTCAGGATCTATTTAGTTGCTTCATAATTGTATTAGCTTATCTCAGCTTCCAGTCATGCTCAGAGTCTTAATTGCATAGGTTTGTTTGTAATATTGTTAGAATTAGAGGGCTCGTGTTTCGTGTAAGAAGGCTCCTACAGGATAGTGCACCAAACCTTGTCACCCTGAGCAATCCTTAGTGACCCATTGCAAACTGATGTCACTATCTAGACATCATCCAAAAAGGTCCTTGATTCCTGGCATTGAGTTATCACACTAGTGACTCAGAGTTTTTGGTCTTGTTCAACTTTTCCCAGGAGTTCAAATCTTGGATTGTGACTTCAAAGTATGAGGGACATAGGGGGCTGCTGTTCAGCAAGTTGCAAAGTCACAGGAAAATTTTGCAATGTTTTCCAGGCATACCTTACACTCCTGGGTTCAAAGAGATTTCAATTACATTAGAGACAAAGAATTCTTTACTGTTTCCAAACTTCTGCTCTGAAATCCACTGTGGCCATCACTTCTTTTTGAACCACCCCAGCTTTATCCACCTGAGTTTTGCTTTTGTTTGTTTGTTTTGTGTTGTTTTTCTTCAGTCTTGGTTCTATGTTCTTTCACAGGTCAAGATTTTCCTATGGGTAAACGTTCAATAGGCCAACTTCACATATTTTCTTGGTGAACTCAAAGATAAAGGAAAGATCTGCCACTTTTAAAGGCAGTTAAGTAGAACCACCTGTAATCATTGCCTGGTTGAAGAGAGGATTCCCCTCAGTTACAGGAGCTAGGCTGAACCTTCCAAGGGAAGTAGTGCTAAGTTATTTGTGTAAGATATCATAATAGCCCATGTCTTTTACTAAAGACTTTATTTCTTATAGTCCCTTCTGTGATATATACATACATACATACATGCATACATGCATACATACATACACAGATATATATGCATACATATACAGATAGATATAGAGATATAGATGATAGGATTCTTCATACAGTGGAAGCATAATTTACAGTGGCTTTAAAAAGGAAAAGGATTGAATTGATTCCCTTGCATATCTAAAGATGGCAAGAGTAGAGTATTGAGAGGTTCAGGTTGGTCTGGATTGGGAAATAGCTCAAACAGTGCCCTGGGGCTCCTTTCAGTCCTCTTGGCTGACCCTGTTTTTGACTCTGGTGTTAGCTTCATCTTCAGCTCCAAGTTAGAGATAATATGATAGAAATGTCTTCCTACTTTAAATACAGTACTACTTAGTTCAGCTTGGAACAACAACAACAACAACAACAACAAAAAGAATCTGATATCTAAAACAGTTGATAAGCATCCCCCTCCAGTCAGTGATTCTGGCTTTGATCGACCCCACCTGTCTCATGGGCTAACCAGGCACGAATGCTGTTCTGATCATCAGTTCTGCATCCTGTACCCCCTGTAGGGTAAGGCTGTCATTCTCCCCTTCAGAAACGACACAGGAAGTCAGATACGGGGAAGACCTATTCCTCAAGGGTTTGGCATGGTCGCCTGTATTTTTATTTTTAATAATTTCACCATATATTGATAACATTTTCCCTTTCTCCTACTCCTTCCTGATCTTCCCCTCTTTACTGAACCAACTTCATGTTCTTTCTCTCTCTGAAAACAAACAAACAAACAAACAAACAAACAAATTAACCAAACCAAACAGCAAACACAATACAAAACCTTGGTGTCCATTTTATGACTGTTGAGTGCTCCTGAGCAAGGGGACCGACCTTAGACTGTTATAGATTTACCGACTGTAGCTCTACAGAATAAACCTTATTTTGCCGTCCCCAGCAGCTATTAATTGCAAATAGCTTCTTGGCAACAAGTGTGACTTTGTGCCTACTTACCTTGCTCTGTGCTCTGATTTTGCCTGGTGTGAACTGGCACAACTCTTGCCTGTGCTGTCTGAGTCTCTGTGAATGCGTGTGCACATGCGTCCTGTTGTGTTCGGGACATGTTGTTTCCTTGGCGTCATACATCACCTCTGGCTCATAGCAGCTTTCAGCCTCAACTTCTGCATAAATTCCTAAGCCTTGAGGGAAGACATATGACAAATACAACCTATTAAGGGCTGAATACTCCAAATGCTTTCACTCTATGTAACTGTTCAGTTATGGGTCTCTGTGTTAATTACTACATACTATAAGAAGTTTCTCTGACCAGTAGTGAGCATGCGCTGATCTATGAGAATAGAAATGTGCCATTAGGAGTTGTTTTGCTACTGTGTTTGTTTAGCAGAGTAGTAGTGGAGGGTTTTCGCCTCAGTCCGAGTCCTTTCTAATATCATATTCTTGGCCTCAGTAGCAGTGTCAGGTCCCTCTCACTGAGCAGGCTTTAAATTAAACAAACAAACAAACAAACAAGCAAGCAAGCAAATAGTAAATTTTAAGGAGTGAAAATAAAGAGGTGGTTGGTTACTCCTATAACCACTTGTGCCATTACTACACCAGTGGGCATATATTACAGGCAGGTTACAGAGCTCAGAGCTTACTATGTTCATAGCTGGGTAAAACTTTATTTTCTTTTACATTTTAAAAAAATACATATATATGTATATATAAAATACATATACACTATATATTTTGGATATTTTCTTTATTTACATTTCCAGTGTTATCTTCTTTCCCGATTTCCCCACCTCCTGGAAACCCCCTATCCCATCTCCCTTCCCCCTGCTTCTATGAGGGTGTTCCTCCACCTACCCAACAACTCCCACCTCCCCATCTTTGATTCCCCTACCTTGGGACATCTATTGAGCCTTCATAAGACCAAGGGCCTCTCCTCCCATTGATGCCCAACAAGGCCATCCTCTGCTACATATGCAACTAGAGCCATGGATTCCCTCCATGTGTACTCCTTGGTTGGTGGCTTGGTCCCTGGGAGCTCTGGGGGATCTGGTTGGTTGATATTGTTCTTCCTATGGGGTTACAAAGCCCTTCAGCTCCTTCAGTCCTTTCTCTAACTCCTCCATTGGGGACCCCACGCTCAGTCCAATGGTTGGCTGCAAACATCCACCTCTGTATTTGTCAGGCACTGGCAGAGCCTCTCAAGAGACAGCTATATCAGGCTTCTTTCAGCAAGCACTTCTTGGCGTCCACAATAGTGTTGGGGTTTGGTGACTGTATATGGGATGGATCCCTGGGAGGGGCAGTCTCTGGATGGCCTTTCCTTCAGTCTCTGCTCCACACTTTGTCTCTGTATATCTCCTCCCACGAGTATTTTGTTCCCCTTTTTAAGAAGGACCAAAGCACCCACACTTTGGTCTTCCTTCTCCTTGAGCTTCATGTGGTCTGTGAATTGTATCTTGGGTATTCCGAGCTTCTGGACTAATAACCACTTATCAGTGAGTGCATACCATGTGTGTTCTTTTGTGATTGGGTTACCTTACTCGGGATGATATTTTCTAGTTCCATCTACTTGCCTAAGAATTTCATGAATTCATCGTTTTTAATAGTTGAGTAGTATGATTCCTTTTCTCCTCCAGGCACAAGCGTAACACCTTCCAGCACTAGAAATGCTTGTCAGTAGGAGTAAGTCTTCTACAGAAGCACCAGCTGAAGTTCTCCGTGCTCAGTGGCTTAACTGATGTGGTTCAGCACCAGAATCTTCCTATCAGGCTACAAAGAGTAACCGATAGAATCTGGTAATAGCCTGCAATGTTTGGAGAGGGATCTACAGGACCCTTTTGGCCAATGACTCAGAAAGATGTGAGCTATTCTTGGTACTGGAGATTTTATTTGGTAGCATACCATATGTCGTTAGGTCATTGTCTACATGGTAACTCCACTTAAAATTCCTTTAACATTTATATATATATATTTTGAAAAGCTTTTACATGAGTAGGTTTCCATGTGGCTTTTTCACAGGTCCTGTGTATCCCTCCGTATTTTCCTTCCTCTCCTTTGCTCTCCTCTCCTGCATCCTCACCACTTCATCCTCTTGTTTTAGTTTCCATGTGTCCCTTTATAATGCTATATTCTATTTTTCCTTTTTTGGAAGATCTCTTCCTTCCCACTAATCTCTTACTATCTTCCTAATCTCTGGGCATATTCCGAATGAAGCACATATATCTGATGCTTAAAACGAACCCCTTCAAATAAGAGAAAACATGTAATGCTTTTTCTTTTTCTTTTTTTCTTTTTTTTTTTTTTAAAGGGGAGCATGGTCTGTACCTCTTTCAGGATAATTGTTTGTAGCTCTATCAGTTTACTTGCAAATTTGACATTTTATTTTTCTTAGCAGATAAATAATGTCCCATTGTGTAATTGCACTCCATTTTCATTACCCACTTACCCATTGTTGGGCATCTAGGCTATTTCCAACTTTTGGCTATTCTTAATAGAGCAGCAGTGAACATGGATGATCAAGTATCTCGGTAGTAAATTAGAGTGTCCTTCAGGTATATGTCCAAGAGTCATACATTGGATTTGTAGTAGATCAATTTGCAGCCTTTAGGGGAGCCTCCATACTGATCTCCATGGTAACTATGCCAGCTTGCACTCCCACCTACAATGAATAAGTGTTACTCTTCTCCTGCATCCTCGCCAGCATCTGCTGTCATTTGTTCATTGATCTTAGCCATTCTGGCTAGGGTAAGATGAAATCCCAAAGTAGTTTTACTTTGCAGTTCCCTGATGGTTGAGTATATTGGACATTATTCTCCTTTGTAGGATTCTGGCTATTTGTACTTCAGCTTTTTGAGAACTCTGTTTTCTTTTCTATTTGGGAGTTATTTATTTTCTTAGGTTTGGGCTTTTTGCTCGTTTGTTTGTTTCTGTTTGTTTGTTTGTTTGTTTAGTTGTTCTTTGTAGACTTTAGATCCTAACCCTCTGTCGGATGTAAAATTGGTAATGTTTTTTCCCACTCTGTAGGCTTCCTGGTTGCTTAGCTGACAGTGTCCTTTCTTGTACAGAAGCTTTTTAGCTTCCTGAGATCCCATTCATTAACTGTTGGTTAATGCCCGTGTTATCAGTGTGTTGTTCAGAGAATATTTTCTCGTGCTAATGAGTTCAAGTGTATTTCTGAAGTATTTAAGCTAAAAACAGAAATCAAAATAGGACAAACAAATTTTAGTCACCTACTAAACAATAGCTGTCCAGTACTCTACCCTCTCCGTAAACTGAGCCTTCCTTCATGTCTTTGGATATATTTGCTATTTGTTTACATGTCTTTTATTAGGTACATGAAACAATTTGTTTTGTTTTTCTAAATGCTGTTTAGTAGCATACATATGTATATCTGGATGTCAATATTCATTCTTGGGCCCTGTGAGTACCATTTAAGTTTGTGCCCTTTAAGCATTATTAATTTCTTATGTTGTTTTAATTCTCTGGATCCTGAATTGTGAATGTCTTCTCCACATCCACCACTGTGTTGCTTCTCCATTTCTTCTTTACTGGCTGATATTTGGAAATTCACGTTAAGAAGTTGAATGAGTGGCTAGTAAACATCCAATTAGCCCTTTATGCAGCTAATAATATGGGTAGTAACAAACGGGAAAAGGCAGCAATTAAAATTCATTGATGTAAAGAAATGCAACTGGAAAAAAAATAATAAGCTTATTGAAAGAACTCATCTTAATCACTGCCTTCTCTCAATAAAAACCTTTTTATACATGTAAGGAATTAGATAAATGTATTTCACATGTGTAAGGAATTAGATAAATGTATTTGGGTTTTGCCTCATCTCCACACCTACTGGAGCTGGTTATGAACAGGAAGACCATTAGAAGACAGATGGCAGGGGAGTTGAGTTAGGATATGAGTCAAATAATCTAGATGATGCTCACACACGATAGTGGATGCTGAATAATTGATCTATTGGCATATACAGTTCACGGAGCACAGGGAAGCACAGAACAGAGTTCTATTGTTACGTGTGGTCTCAGATTCCCATCCACCATCCACTAATAACTTCTATATTCAGTTGTTAAGGATAAGAAAAATCTACATTTTTGACATGGCATGTTCTAGGATTAGTCTGGAAGCCTTTGCATAGATATATACATACGCATCTATTTTACTCAATATAAATATCCATTAAAAAAACAGAATAGGTTTTAAAATCGGTTCTTTGTTTATTTTTATTATCAGTACAAAATATCAGTTTGCTGAACTGTATTCTCCAAGGGGAAAGAGATAGGGCAGTACTTAATACTCATAGCACATATATTCATTTAAGCAGATGCAACATATGTACTCCTAAGTAAAATACAATTTAGGAAGCCCATAGGAAGTACCAATGACCAGGTGCATTGGGAAAGTAAACTTCCCCCTCTCTCACTGCTACACTGTTCTCCTCAGGAAAACTCTTCTTGGATGTAAGAGTGTCTTCTACCATAATTTAAGCATTTAAAAATCTGCGTACATCTAGAAAAACAAATGTATGCCTGTATATCTGTTTAAAAACAGTAAACACATTATTTCTAATTAGTAACCTACACCAACTACTTCTAGAGGCTGAGGGAGTAAGAAGGGGGTTATTTGCTTCAGCTTTCTAACAACTGTTAGCCTTTAGAAAGATGGTATTAAAGTTGTTAGGATAGTAGGCATAAAGTCATTTCAACAAAACACCACCATAACCAATAAACACCGGGAGAGAAATACTAATTAAAACGTGAGGAAATCATGTCCACCTACAACAATGTAAATACCAAAAATAATGTAATATACCTGTAAACGATAGCAAAAACAGTTTAGTAGCAATAGAGATTTTTAATGTCAAGAGTCAGTTGCTGAGGCCCAAAACCCTAAGAAGAGTTCTGATCTCAAACACGTATGGCAGACATCAACAGAAGACATGGCCAAGTTGCTCCCAGATTCCGATTCAGAAAAAGATGGAGGATGATAGTTGTTTTTAGCCACTGTGAGTATGGTAATTTCTTAGATACTAATACATAACCAATACACACCAAAGTACTTCTCTAACTACATTCCTGCCCCTCCAAATGCCCCCCTCTTTTTTAACCATCTTATTTGAAAACTATTTCTTGCTATGTTGTTCAGACTGGCCTTGAACTCATCCTCGAGAGCTGAAGCTAGCCATAAGCTGGCAGTCTTCATGTCTCAGCCTTCTAAAGTAGCTCAGACCATGGGTCACACTAGGCCTGCATAGCATAGTAGTTGGTTTTTTATAATTATGGTACATTTTGTATTTTTTCATTAATTACTCTGGTACGTACTTAATATCTATTTTCTCATATTTTATATCAATACTAGGAAAGCAAGAATCTTGTATATTTGATTCTCAAAAGACCTGTAACATTTAAAAGACTTTTGAATTAAAAAAAAAAAAAAGGTTGACAACAGAAGGTATTCCTGATGAACACATCAGGATGAAAAAGCAAACTGTTATAAACTCACTATTAAGACTTTATACCAGATGTCTTAACTAGGCAAAGTCTTTGAAACAATGTTTTCACTGTTGGGAATTTTTGTAGCTATGTTTGTAGCAGCAAAATAGTGTAAACACTGGCAGCTAACAAGAATGTACAAAACGGTTATGTATTCCGTTTATCTACTAGATATTATGCCAAGTAATTCTACTAATAGAGGACATATTTACTGTGTACTGCTGAGTGATGCAGACAAATATCAAGCCATATATGATGAGAGCTCGTTTTCTGAATATTAATTGAGAAACAAGCTTCCCATATGCTTGTGTGTGTCTGTGTGTGTGTTTGTTATATGCAGTATGTATATTAATAAACCAAGAATAAGTCTAAAAGGATATGTCTCTAAAATCCTTGCTGTGATTATCTATGAGAGAAAAAGTGGGGTTATTTTTTGCTTTTGGTTTCTTTCCCTCATTTTTCTACAATGAGAATGAACCTAAGGCCTGAGATGTCAAAAGGAAAGCTGCCAAATGATAAGGGTTACAGATACCAAAGCTAGAAAATGGAACCAGAGAGACAAAGAGCAGGGCAATAGATCAGGGATTGGGCAGCAGTCCAGGACATGTCTAGAATAAGGAGCTATTGTTCATGGCTCTGCTGGGATATGCTGCCACTTTCCTAAGATAATGGGGATCCTGTAAAGTATGGGAAAGACTCAGGCAGTAGCTTGGGGAGGCAGTGATTCAGGCATTTATATGCTCTCCAAAAGGAAATGTCTCCAGTGGCTGCAACATAGTCTACTGTGTCCCCAGCAGGTCCCCGAGTCTGAGGATTGGTAATACACAAGTCTGCTTTCCTGAGACCTACCAGATCAAATGCACTGATTATCTGCTTTGTGATGACTCCTCAGGAATAAGATCGTGAGTAGACACCTTTAAGGAACACAGACCATATCGTTTACCCACACTGCTCTGCTCCCATCATCTGTCCTTAGCAACAATGTTTGGGTGTCTTGCCTTCACTTGTCTGGAGACTTGGCTGAAAATTGGCATCAAGTGTCAGAAATTCCTGCCCCATGCCCAGTGTTGATTTCTTTACAATGATCCTCTTGCAGAGCCATTTTCAATGTTGGTAAGGTGCCAGGTGGTGTCAGTATATCTGGCAGAGTTTTTGATGAATAGACTAGTGATGGATCATCCACAGACTAGACTACTCATTTAAGAACCATTTGGTGTGAGCATAGTGTAAAAGTGGGGCGTGGACCATGTCTTCTGCTTTGTATGAAATCAAATGAATTATACAACATTCTAAGCTACTACCCTCCAAGCTCTGTATCATTCTAGGACTTTACCTCTAAACTTGTGCATATGTGTTATTGGGTAACAGTCCCATTTTATGCAAATTACCTTCATAACAGTCCTAAACAAGAACTTAAGGGGAAGACCTCAGTTATATATATCAAGAAGACATCAACACTTATGATTCTGTTTAGAGCCTTTAGCACCAGTTGTTGGACACTAAATATAATATCAACACATTCAAAAGTTGGAAAAAGTCATCCATTTGAGTCTTCTCCGATCAAGGTTCAATTTCCATAGACTGAAGACTAAGATGGAGCGAAGGATCCAAACCACACCAGACTGGTCCTCACCCTTGAGCAACGATCTTGGTTCAGAATCTCATCAGTGATCTGGCAGAGATGAAAAATAGATTTGTGTATTTTTCAAAAGGGGTGTTGTGGGACCTCATGATTTTTCAGGAGATACCTGCCTTTCTGGAACTTTGAATACATGGATAGTGCATGTGCCTTGTGGATAGGCAGAGACTTGTGTAGTTGGAAATGCTCCTTTACTCTGTGGTCCCGAATCACAGCTTGTGGTAGGAACGTTGCCAGCTAGAAACCTCCTTATCATTGCCTGATAGTCTGGCAATAAACTTGGTTAGGATTCTCACTTGTTATATAGTAAATCACTCTTTAACAAAAGTAACGTTTTGACGATTCTCAATCTGTCCCGCTTCACAGTTGGAGATAGCTCCCCTCTAGATGTAATTCCATGCAGTGTTTGTCTCAATTTCCCATTTGCTGCATGATGGGACATTAAACAGAGTCAGGCTTTTTCCTTCCTCTGAGGCCGAATGACCCTTGAATTACCTATGTATAGACAGAGTGTTCTGGTTTGACCAATCCTATTCTAGGCACTGACTTCAATAAACAACTTTCAGATGTTGTCCTCTGGTGTGACAACCCAAAAGTAAAAGACACAGAGATAAGCTAAAATTTCTTACTCGAACAATAGGATGAAGAGGTCAGGGCAGGTCACCAAAGTTCACTGGGTCATACACATAATAGGTAATGATTCTCAAATTGTATTGGCAGCCGTATTTAACCAAATTGTCAGTATAAGTATTGTTTATGCCAACAGGCACTGCTAGGTAAACTAGTTCATGGGAAAATGGCCCTTTGTATAAACCGTGTGTAAAGACTAAAGATTAGGTCAACAGGCTTCTTAAATTATTGATTTTAATTTAAGGACAAACTCGAAGCAAAGAAACACTGATAAATACAAGTGTTTCTTTTAGTAAACATGTAATTTTTCTTCAGAAAGCACAAATTACCTTACTTAGAGAGATATTAAAAGTTAAAGATCATTCTGCAAAAAAACGTTCATGAAACTAAATCCTCAAATACCTAATAGTGAATCTTTTACCTGACTAGATTATTGACTCTGGTAGAGCTTAAATTTATCTTATTGATCTCCTGAGATAAAAAGAGATGAAATTTCCTGGAAAAGGATGGCTATTTCTTTATTATCAATATTTGTAATTTGACATATGTCAAGTCAAATTCCCATTTGTTTTTAGTCATTCCGTTATTAAAATCTGTTGTTTTTTTGCTATCATTTCAGAATGCAAAGTCATTGATCTTTCTGGAAAACTTAACAATAAAGTGTACTTGGATCACCCTTCCCCATGACCCAACTTTATTCACTGTGGGGGAAAGAACTTCTATAGAAAAGATCTATGTCGTTATCAAGAAAAATGATACTTCAAAGCTCTATTGATTGCCAAAAAAACTATTACTGTGAAAAAAGAAATCTTCAACTACTGCTAAAATAATTGACTGGACATATGTTATGTGTGACCCAATGGCACACACAAAAAAAAAGAATGTCATTTAATCAACAAAATAGATCCTTCACATAAAACTTGGCCTCCCATAATGACATACAATAATCACCAATTTTATGGTGGACTCCAATATTAAAAAGCCCTTCCAAAAGCAATTGCATTGTAAGTGGCCTCTTTTTTTTTTTTTTTTTTTTTTTTTTTTTTTTTTTTTTTAATCATCACATTCACCTGCTGCCCAAATTAAATCATCTTCGTCGGTTGCAGTGTAGAGTGAATAGCTTGAGAGTCCTCAGGTTAGGGAAGCTTTAGGAGAGGCGTCTGCTCCCCTGGGCGAGGCTGGCTTCACAAGATGCAGCATCTGCCCGATACTGCTTTCCTAGAATTTAGTATGCAAAGTCAGCAGAAAGGCAGGATGACCATACGGAATTCCCAGACAGAATTCTGTTTCTTTGTATAGGTGCTTGATTGATCTTTTGTGGGAAGAAAGGGTAGTTGGTTTAGGGCTCTTCAGTCATAATGTAAGCAGGTTACTGTTTGGTTTTGGTTTCCTTATTTACAGGAAGAGGGATAGAACTTTACAATGTCTAATCCCTTTCTTGCCCGTAAGACAGTATGATTGTATCAATGCACTCCACTGCCTAAGAACATGCTAACAATGACCTCAGCTCTGTGTGTCATCATCTCACAGGGAAATTTCCTTCACACTGGATAGGAAATCACTTCTGTTTTCCAGCCCACATCTTCGTTAAGAAATAACGGTCCACTCAGCTTTAGCTAATTCACTTTCTCACTTTCACATTAAATTAGAAATTTGTTAACAAATTATTTCAGCAACAATGAAGTGTAAGAATGGGAAACAATAGCCTCTCCCTTAATCATGGGGAACTTTCTCAGGATCTGAGTGTCTACGCGACTCAGCGAAGCCTGCTGCTCTGTACTGAGAGATACAAGCCACTCAGCCATAATAGGGAGTCTACAGTCATTCAGAACTGAAGGAATCCAACATAAATCACAAAGCCTTTCCAAGTGAGAACTGTAAGTATGTGATATCTGTCTGCAGACTTCTAAATAAACAGGTGAAGGCATTACAGGAATTTCGAAGCTGAAAACTCAGGACTTGTCCAAACCATTTCTGAATATTTTATCTAGTGATTATGTATCTCTATTTTCTTATTATCTTCCTCCTGAAATGGACTGTGTGTCTACAGATGGCCACTGGATCAGTGACTTTTGGCAGCATCTGTTTTTGCTGCCTTCATCATTTAGTTGGTTACAGTCAATCACACTGGGAAATATACTCGGTTTGATTCAGTGAAAAGACCATTGGAATTTTGAAATTAGCTGCTTTGCATATTCATGAAGCTTACTCCTATCAACTCAGGGCAAAGGTGGACTCTTTAGCCACTCATTTATATGTACCAAATATTTTCTGACATTTATAACGACGGTTGGTGAGCTGGTTTCTCGTCAAATTGCCAGGGGAATGTCAGATTGCCTTTATAGTTGAATCAAATTACAACATTCAACGTAACTGTGGCTTCATTTATTTCACACACACACATAAACACACACACACACACACTTAAAACAAAGGCAATCTATCCAATCTCATAAAATTTAGAATTACAGAAAAAAAAAGTTTAATTATAACTCTGTTATTCAAATAATTACTAATATTTTAGTTTATTTTTGAATCTCAACATTTACATATGATATATGCACACAAAATGCAAACAAAATGGCTTCTGTCTATGTAACTTAACTATTACTATGTGTGCACTTCAATACATATGTATATCAATGTTTCATATTATATGTGCAGTTTATTAGCAGTTTATTATTTTTCTTCTTATACCTTTGAAAACATTTTATTAGTTTTTTTTTTAAATCTTCTGAGCTTTGTGTCCTTTCCTGACATTACTGAGGTGCCATACAATGGTGTTTTGGGAGATTAATCGAATAAGGTCTACTCAATTTAAGAGTACATTTCTTACAAAAGGAAAAGTGTCTGTATCTGATGACGTTTCTCACAGTAGGAGAACTTGGAAAACCTGAATGACCACCAATAAGAAAAGAAGCAAGTTGGGAGAAGACTCCTGTTACACAGCTCCATGCACAGTCCTGTGAGAGGAAGTAGGTTTGCACGTGACAGACAGTACAGACAAATTTAAAAAGCACATCTAGTGTGGAAAGCAAATGCGAGCTGCATCTAAAGCAGAATGATCGCAGCCACATAGAATCTCCCAGCAACCAAGTGTGGTCCCTGTTGTTCTGTATGCCTGAAATCATTTCACAAATTTGAAATGCCTTCTTTATAAATTGTCCTGTCTAACATGGGGGAGAATAAGCCCACATTAGTTTTTGGGGGTCTAGGTCAGATTATAGGTAGAGCAACTGAGCTTTCTTGGTAGCTAGAGGTAGGGGGTGGAGAAGAAGTACATTGACTGGTCCTAGGAAATTTCCCCTAGAGGAAAGGAAGATTTTCCTGGGATTGATGAGGTCCGAAATTCTGGCCCTTTACCTGGCAAGAAGGTACATCTCTGTGTGCCCTAATAAACCTATCTCTAAACCTGTAACTTCTATGAAACACGACCCCCCAAAGGCTAGTGAACAATAGTGTTATCTATAATACATCGTACTAAAAGGATGATACATCTCGACAATAGTGAAGTGGACAAATTATCATCATTACATCCATGCGATGGAATATTCTACAATCATTAAAAATAGAGTACTTTGCAGACATTAAACGCTATGCTATTGAAACATATTTGTGTGCATGAGGAAAATATTCACAATATATTTTGTTCAAGGAACAGAACAGGATATAATATAGAAACATAATACTGTCAATTTTATAAAATATGCATGTGAGTTTATATATACAAATGACAGAGAAAATATTTTTAAATGTTACTACCTTTGATTTTATTAGTTCTTCATGCATTTCTATTTTGGAAATGTCCTGCTATAAACATGTTTTAATTCCCATAATAAAAAAATAAAATATAGGAAAAAAATTGAATGCTAAAATCGAGAACAGGCATCCATAGCAGATACTTCATGCAGACAGAAAACTACCTAGGAAAGTGAAGGCTGGAAACTAACTGTCTTCAGACTTGACTTTTTGTTTCTTCCAATTCAAAGATTTGCCATCTATGTGTGTGATGACAAGCACTCGAACTGGTGAACGAGTGTGTGGGATTAATATTCAATGTGTGAAGATCTGTTAAACTCTGCGCCCACCTTGTGGTTTGAGCATTTTCTGCTTCTGCTCCTTGCACTGCGACCCACTGAGCTGGGTCCCTTGTGTGGATCCCAACTGTCTGCTCCTGTTTCTGCAAACACTGCTCTTGACTCTGGTTGAACAAAAAGCCCCACTCTCCATTTTATAGCACTTATCACATGGTAATGCAACTTTTTGCTCCAATGCCTGCCCCCTCTGCCCCCACCCCCATGATTTGTGCATCTCTTGAGGCCTGCTAGGTGTTGTTTTTACTTTATCCCATTAATGGCCTGCACAAGATCTGAAACACTCTCAATAGACATTGTTCAGTGGATGGCTGGAGTGTTCTATACAAGCAAAGAACTGTAAAATATGAACTCTTCATATATACAAAGCTCTTATTGTTGTATTACCAAGCCAATGTAATGTGTAGGAACTGAATAAAAGATTATACAAACAACTTACATATCACTTATTATTATTACTAATTATTATTATTTAATTATTGTTATTATTGTATCAGTATCACTTGTATGGGATGTACACGGGTGCAATGCACCCCTGGGATAATCAAGGATGCGCTAAGGTTGTCAAGTTTGCTGTGCAGGTACTCTTACTTGTTGCACCAACTCACCTTAAATCTGAAAGTCTGCCTACACAAACTGGAGGTTTTTAGAATGAACAAAATTTCTTAGCCTAAACCACCAGGAAAGCTTAAACCATTGAAAGAGAAACTCGCCCGACTTCGGTAAAATAAGCTAGGATGTGAAATACTTAGAAAGAAATAGAGAAATATCCACCAACACTTACTGAGAAACGCTTAGCTTGTGCCACCATGACGACGTCACGGTGGTTAAGCATCTTCTAGGAGCAGAAGCGCAAATTACAGCAGGCTGCGGAGAGGGGTCACTGGTGTCAGTTTCTGGTTATGAAAACCCATATAACATGAGGTTGCTCTCCCTTCTCCACCAAGCAGAAAATGCTGCCGTGGCCAGCGTACCATCTAGAAGCTCAAATCAAGCCAGCTTCGTGGAAGGCTTTGTCCCATTTGAGGTTCTATATATATATATATTTTTTAAGTGATTTGGAAAGTTGGAAATGAACCAGGGAAGAGCAACAAAAATAATTAGTGTTGGCAAATGGACCTATGGGGAACAAAAGTGAAAAGAACTTGGAATTACTTGAGCTGGAGAAGAGATTGCCTGCAGGGTGACCTCATAATCATTTCCGACTGATGAAGCGGTCTCCTGAGGAGAGTAGGTGCAGGGGAATGAGAACGTCGATTAATTATTTTCCTCCTCACTTCCGGTTTCCAAATTCCAGAAAGGAACAGAGTGGGTTGGAGCAATCAAGCAGAGAAGTAACCTTAGGACTTTTAAAAAACATGGCTTTTTGTTTGTTTGTTTGTTTGTTTGTTTCCCCTTTTAACTCTATTTTACTTTTATCTAAGGGTGCAAACTTAGCCTGAGCACCAAGTAAGGCCTCGATTCTTTACTTTTTGATCTCACTTAACATAGTGTCCACAAAGTGAGGCAGCCACAGGCCCAGGGAAGATTCTCAGTCAGCCTTACCTGCATACAATCCAAGGGGTAGAAAAGCCAGAAGCTGGATAGAACCCAGATGTCCTTCAACAGAGGAATGGAGACTGAAAATGTGGTACATTTACACAATGGAGTACTACTCAGCTATTAAAAAACAATGATTTCATGAAATTCTTAGGCAAATGGATGGAACTAGAAAATATCAACCTGAGTGAGGTAACCCAGTCACAAAAGAACACACATGGTATGCACTCACTGATAAGTGGATATTAGTCCAGAAGCTCAGAATACCCCAGATACAATTCACAGACCACATGAAGCTCAAGAAGGAAGACCAAAGTGTGGGTGCTTCGGTCCTTCTTAGAAGGGGGAACAAAATACTCGTGGGAGGAGATATAGAGAGACAAAGTGTGGAGCAGAGACTGAAGGAAGGGCCATCCAGAGACTGCCCCACCTGGGGATCCATCCCATATACAGACACCAAACCCCAACACTGTTGTGGACGTCAAGAACTGCTTGCTCAAGGGAGCCTGATATAGCTGTCTCCTGAGAGGCTCTGCCAGTGCCTGACAAATACAGATGTGGATGTTTGCAGCCAACCATTGGACTGAGCACAAGATCCCCAATGGAGGGGTCAGAGAAAGGACTGAAAGAGCTAAAGGAGTTTGTAACCCCATAGGAGGAACAACAATATCAACCAACCAGATCCCTCTGAGCTCCCAGGAACTAAACCAACAATCAAATAGTACACATGGAGGGACCCATGGCTTTAGCTGCATATGCTGCAGAGGATGGCCTTGTTGGGCATCAAAGGAAGGAGAGACCCTTGGTCCTGTGAAGGCTCAATAGATGCCCCAGTGTATGGGAATGCCAGGGCAGGGAGGCGGGAGTGGGTGGTTGCGTGAGGGAGGATGGGATAGGAGATTTCTGGAGGGGAAACCAGGAAAGGGGATAACATATGAAAAGTAAATAAATAAAATATCCAATTATATGAAAAAGAAAAGAAAAGCAAGAGAGTGGGCAGGGCAAGGCCTAATTTTATTGCTATGTTATCCCGGAGTGGTTGGACATGGAGTTGGGGTAGGGTCAGGTAGGGGTGAGAATGAAATGGGGGAAGAACTCAAGATAAAGTAAAGAGGGAACAGGCTTGAGGAGAAAGATGACGGCGGGAGAGAGAAATAGAGAGGGAGGAAGGGAGAGAGCGAGAGCGAGAGCGAGAGCGAGAGCGAGAGCGAGAGAGAGAGAGAGAGAGAGAGAGAGAGAGAGAGAGAGAGAGAGAGATTTTTTCCAAAACGGGCACCTGAGTTTGACTGTCTGAAAATATTATAGGTTGCTGAATAGCAAGCAAACATTTTCCTCCCCTCTCAACATCAGGCACCAGGAGATTCCTTTCTCTCAATACATAAATCAGTTAGTTTGCCAAAAGAGAGAGTTCCCTTGAAACGAAGACTAAATCTGAGTGTTTCTGGGAGAGGACAAAGCTCTCTGAAAGGCTGTTTAAAGTTCTCCTCGGAGGTCACCTAGGATTTGTAGTCATGGGACCAACAAAACTTAGTGTCTCTTTGTGCAACTGGTCCCAGGGGCTGGTAGCACATCACAGGAATCAGAAATGGTTCTGTGGTCAAACTCTTTTGAGAAACGCTGAGTTAAACCAAGTTAAATTTGATTTGATGTCGAAGGTTACAAAGGGGACTTTAATATTACAATGTTAATTATGAATCTCCATGGTTTTCAGAATATTCCTCACGGTTTCCTCTTCTGGCAGAATGGATTGTCTGGCTCGAGTTTCATGACTATAACCTTATAATAAAGTTGGCTTCATTAACCCACAACCTAACACGTTGACAGAGAGAACACTGGATCTTGTTTGCAAGCCTTTTCCAGCTCTGTTTCATTACTAAGTTGGGTACGGTGACTCATCCCATTACACGCTAATCACGGCCTTTCACCAAGATTGACCTGCGAGTGACTGGTAGAACATCATTAATGAAGACGAGGCTTGGATCCGGATGACTACGTCTCACTGATAGCCAATATGGCTTCGTATTAACAGTGTGCTGACATGGTTGATCCCAGTCTATTTTAAATGGCTCTTGTCTCTACTCAGTAGCAATATGATTGTTGTTCAGAAGGTTAGAGTTAGGTGTGAATGAACAGGGTGTAATATCAGGCAATATAGGTCATACTCCTTCACATGACTGAGAGCCACAGAACTTGGAAAATTCAGGAAAGCTTTTGCATAACAAATCCTGTTAATGCTCCCCTATGCACTGTCACACCACCCCACAAAAGGAAAACAAGCCCTCTGAGAGAAAGAGTATTAGTAACGGCAAGGGGGTCTCTGTTCTTTTCTGTTGCTTCAGAGTCTTGTCACTTTGTAGCTTCTGATGATGTTCCTTTTCAAAGTTCTCCGTTCCCCTGGATAATAAAGTGGCCCCTTAAACAACACACCGCATTCAGCTCTTGCTTGGCAGGAAGTGGCTGCCTGAGAGAAATTGCTTCCATCGGCAGGGAAACCTGCTGAGGTTGCAGGGCAGTCGTGGAAGCAGGATGCTTTGAGCTGCTTTAAGGGTTTTGCAGCTTGGATGGTTAGTCCAGAGGATGGTAATTAAAAGATCCCTTCAAGGGAAAGAGAAAGAGAAAACGGAGAGAGAAGAGAAAACAAAAGATTCCCCGAGTTACTCAGAAGAACATCCTCACTCTCCAGCCCCGTGCTGAACGCTGCTTGGAGCTGGGGGGCGCACACCCGAGTGTCTGGAGAAAATCCAGAGCCTTCCCTTCTCTCTGGTGCCCGACTCCAAGTTTCTCCAGCTGCCAGTCGGGTCAGTAGATGCGCGTACCACCATTTCCAGGCGTGCTCTGAGATCGGGAGGGCAGATTAGATTTCTCTCTCTGACGTACTGGCTTTGGCTATACTGTTTGGAATCTGCCATTTACACTGAAGATTTATCAGCCACATTGTGAGTCCCATCGGGAAGGAACCGGGGGACAAGACGAGATGCCTCTTGAACTAATATGCTGAGGTTCAGGCATCTGCTGAAAACTGAGTTCCAATCGGAGGTATAGGTCAAGTCTAGACAGCCATTGCTGGGCTCTGGGTCTATGCTCTGAGGTTTGCCAGCACAAACAGAACTAAATATACACATACTTCTGTCGCCTGTAGGCCCTTGGACTTTTCTACTTCCTCTGCTGAGAAATGTAATGCTTTTTTGCACTCAAAGCTACAGACCTATGTCCATATAAAAACTAAACCTATAAACATAGATGAGTCTGGTGAGCCATGACTTGGAATAAATGCAACCTAACAAAGCTGGGGAATATTTCAGAGCTGGTTTTCAAGGGACACCTCGGAATATCACCACCGCAGGCTGCGGACAGGCCACAGAAGCAGGCACACATACCTAAGTCTAGAATTTTCGGGAAAGAACAAAACTTTTTTTTTTTTTTTTTAATGCTGTACTACAACATACAAGTAAGAAAATAATAAAATATTAAAAACATCAAATAATATTTTCCTTTCCTCCAAATACTTATAATTTATTCAGGATAATAATATAGCAGTATCGGCCAAGGTCATAGAAAACATAAACCGTTTTTATACAAACAATCTATTTCGATACAAATAATTAGAGGGCCCGCCTATGATAAATGCATGGAAATAGGCATTACATGGACATTGTCATGGGTTGTTGGAAATCACTCTGAAGCAGTTTCTGGAAGTGAAGTTGGGCCCTTGACTTCAAACTTGGTCCTGTCTGTGCCAAGTGTCCTCTAACAGCCTGATGATGGGCAGCCTTGCCTAACCCTGTGGCAAGGAAGGGGGAGAATGATGGGCAAAACAGCCCACAGGGAGAGACATCGTGTCCTTGAGAGCAGCTAAATGATGAACCACTTCCAAAAGAGATTACTGCTGTTCATCCCACCATGTGATGGGCCTGTAGTGGGAAAGAGAGGGCAGCCATGGGACGCTCATCCGTGGAAAACTAGAGGACACTCTTTACTCTACCCAGAATACTCTTGGAGAACATCAGCTGCTTGCCCCAATAGGGCTTCACAGTTGATGTTAGAGTACTCGGTTCAATGAGGTTTTGTTATCTGTCTGTCGGTCTATTTAGCTATGTGTCTATCTCTTGTTAATTATTCTTTTACGTTGACTCACTATATACTTAATAAACGTCCACATCCAATACTGAATGTCTGGCCACCAGAGACAGCAGTTGTACAGTGGTTTTCACATATCATGAGAGACGAAAACACCAGGCACCGTCAACAAAGATAAACCTGGGGACCACAGCTTCCTTCAGGCTCTCGAAATAATCAACAGCAGTGCTTTCTAATGGAAATATAAACTAAGCACATACCAGAGCAAGGTTGCCAAAAGAAGGGAATAGTTAGTTGATTTATATACATCAGTGCACTTGGATGTAACACCTGTATTGGGGCAAAGGGAATGAAAGCCAAAATAAAGATAAAATTTCCCCAGCTATCAAATTATACAAGCAAGTGTTTGGTTTTGATTTGCTGGTCTGGGTTATGGGCAGGGATACATCACTATAGACATCGGCAGTGTTGAAACTGTGCTGTGAAAAACTTGGCAGTGTCTCCTACATTATTTTCTCTCTCTCTCTCTCTCTCTCTC
>NC_034601.1:68406707-68414515 GCF_900095145.1 Mus pahari
CACACACACTTCTGACTCAATGGTTGTACTTGGAGACACTTTGTTTTAGTTACTTTTCAGTTGCTGTGGTAAAAAAAACAAAAAGCAGAAAACAAACAAACAAAAAGACCCTATGACCCAAAGCAAAAGAAACTGATGGAATAAGGCATTTATTTAAGCTTTCAGTTCCAAACAGATGAGTCAGGTCTAGTGGAGAGGATGGCCCGGATGTTAGGCCTGATGGATCAGAGATTTCTATTCTCAATCACAAGTGTGAGTCACAGAGGGCAAACTGGAAGTAAGACGAAGCCAGGAACGCCTCAGAGCAGCTCTGACTGACATATTCCCTCCAGCAAAGCCACACCTTGTAAGCCTCTATCAGGGACTGTGTTCAAATATCTGAGCCAACCAAGGGCAGTTACCATTCAAACCACCATACACTCGTTTACGTAAAAGCAAGACGTACAAATGCCTGCCCACTTCATCTCTCTGTGATGATAAGAAAACTGGAAACAATCTGATTGTAAACATGAGGAATTATTAAATAACTATCGACAGTCAACTTAGGATCAGTTACCTAATCACCCAAAACAATGTGTTAAACTTGTCCCTTGGACTACTTTAAAATTGTGAAGACAACATAATAGAGTATTAAGAAAATAAGAAGCCCATTTGGAGAGTATAGTGACAAACTCTTTAAATGAGGGCATGTAACGCCTATGCTTAAGAGAACATATCAATGGATGACATCAGAGAAAGGGTGAAAGGGCCATTAATGTGCAAAAATAAGGTAGTTCCTCAAATGAAAATAATGTTGCTGTAATGGTATTCCAACACAAATGTATAGGTTTATACAAAGAGATGTGAGAGTTGACCACTGTAATGTTAGTGGGCTTCTGAGAGGTGGAATTTCAGTTAAATAGTCATCTTTCTTTTACATATTTTTGTTACATAGGGAGCAAGTATTTTTTTTTATCAGAAGAACAATGGAAGATCTTTTCGATTAGCTTATTACAAAAGCCTATTATTATTTCTAGAAAACAATTCGTATACAGTAGCACAAAGTGTACAAATTTCCAGAGGAGGAAGTAGGAGAGAGTCTGGGTATCATAGCATTTTAGCCATGGTGGGCATTCTTTTTTACGTCCTACACTCTGGATCTATTCAGACCTCGGCTCCTACCGAGGGATTCAGTGCAGAACTAAAATATGATGACTTACTTGGCAACAGCAGAAAAAGAGCATTTACTCAAATGCAATAAAGATAAGCAATAAGTTTCGGTGATGCATAGAGTGTGCTCTCCGCTCGCCTGCTTCTTCTTTCTTCTCTCAGCAGAAGTTCAACTGAAAATAAGCTCAAACAGCAATTCGCCAAATTAGCTCGTCACCTCACTTGTGACCAAATCACACCCTACAGAGAAACGCAGAACTCCAAGCGTTTGCTTTTTGGAATATATGTCCATTGAAGGGGCTCTGAAAACAAGAAAAAGGGCAGCTTGGTGTTTCCAGTTTGCTGGCAGTATGATTAGAATAATGTTTGTGCTTGATATTCACAGGTAATTTCTAAGTTATTACTCATGTGCACCCTAAAATGGCGGAGCAAAAAGAAACATTTTGAAGTTTCATTTCTTCCCACCTCAAGGGAAGGTAAAATAGTACTGATTGTAGAAATCCTAAATAAATAAATAAATAAATAAATAAATAATAAATAAATAAATAAATATAAAATAGACAAAACAGTCTACAAACACACACACACATACACAACACAACTTGATAGATGATATAATTGATCTTTATTCACAGAAACCGAGAGCACTCTCTTTGGTTATGTGTTTCTGTTATTGGGGGTGGTTAACTGTGCAAATAGCTCTAAACCAATCACTAGGCATGGTCGCAGCACCACAGACAGGAATGTGTGGTTCTTTGATGGGCGAGCATGAAGCAAGTATGAATTAAACACGTTGGAGGAAGAAGAAGAGTCATATTAAATAATATGGCAGTTTGAATAAGTCTCCCTCATAGACAGGTATTTAAATAATTGGTTGCCAGTTGCTGGCACGATTTTGTGAGGCTATAGGACTTGTGAGATGTACAGCCTTATTGGAGAAAGTATGGCTCTTGGAGAGGGCTTTGAGAGCTGGCAGCCTGGCTCCACTTCCAGTTTATTGTCTCTACTCTCTGCATGCATTTGAAGATGTCGTCTCTCAGTTTCCTGCTCTAGCCACCTATTGCCATGTCATGACTGGCATTATGGATTGTCCCTCCAGAATCATAAGCCTAATCAACTCCTTCTTCCATATGTAGCTTCTGGTCATTGTGGTTTAACAAATGGTAACTAATCCACTGAGTTACTAGGAAGACAGTCGCCTAAAAGAAAGCAGTGCCAGGCAAACACAATATATGGGGGGCTCTGTGTGAGCCTTGAGCTTGCTTTAGATGCTACGCTAATCATTTTAAACTATCTATTTTGTTAAACATGGGTAATATAAGCCACACACACACATACAAAAGAATTGGTTTCTCCCCTATGAGAATCTAAAGATCTTTGCTTCATATCCTTGTTTGAAAATAATTTCCATGTGTGTCACAGTTACTTTTCTACTGCTGTGACAAGACAACATGACCAAGGCAACTTATAAAAGGTAACATTTGATTTGGCCCTGCTGAGGCTTAGTATCCACCACCGCCATGTTGAGGAGAATGGCGTAGGCAGGCAGGCATGGCTCTTGAACAGGGCCTGAAAGCTTCCATCTTAATCCACAAGCACTAGGCAGAGAGAACTACCTAAGGATGGCCTGGACTTTTGAAACCTCAGATCTCACCCAGAGTGACACCCTTGCTCCTACATGGCCACACCTCCTACTCTTTCCCAAATGGTTCCACCTACTGGGCACCAAGTATCGAAACAGACCACCCTCTGGGGATCAGTTTCACTGAAACCACCACAAGGGCCAAGCCCTTATTTGGGTTTTGTTGTTGTTGTTGTTGTTGGCCACTGATAGTATGACCATCTATTTTCAGAAGAGTTGACAACTAATTCTTAAACAGCCACCATTCATGTTTTATGTTATTGAGAATAAGGAGAACATTACCTGTCTTAGTCAGGGTTTCTATTCCGGGATAAAACATTATGACCAAGAAGCAAGTTGGGCAGGAAAGGGTTTATTGAGCTTACACTTCCATACTGACTGCTGTTGATCACCAAGNAAGTCAGGACTGGAACTCAAGCAGGGCAGGAAGCAGGAGCTGATGCAGAGGCCATGGAGGGATGTTTCTTACTGGCTTGCTTCCCCTGGCTTGCTCAGCCTGCTCTCTCATAGAACCAAGACTACCATCCCAGAGATGGCCCCACTCACAAGGGGACCTTCCCCCTTGATCACTAATTGAGNAAATGCCTTACAGCTGGATCTCCTGGAGGCATTTCCCCAACTGAAGCTCCTTTCTCTGTGATAATTCCAGCTGTGTCAAGTTGACACAAAACTAGCCGGTACATTACCCTTCAACAGTTATTGGTTAGTATTCTTCTAAGGGACTTATCTCTATGCAAATGTGGACTTTCTTGTAGTGAATTTACTCTAACAATTAGAATTAGTATTGTTTTTTTGGATCTCAAGCCACCTTTCAGATTGTCTGAGTTGTCTACCCCTTTCTAGTAAATTACCACAAATTTTAACAATTTAAGACAACCTATGTTTGTCTCATGGTGGTAAGGCTCAACCATCCAAGCAGGAAGACTAGGGCTGAAGTTCTCTCACCTGAGTCTCTGAGGCATAAACCAAGGTGACTTGTCTGTTATATGAAGCCTCAGGGCAAGAATTTACTGCCAACCTCCTGCAGATTGCTGAATAACCTCAGTCCTTGTGGTTATAGGAATGAAGTCTCCATTCCTTTGCTGACTTCATCAAGGAAATGCTCTGGGACCTGAGCCTGTGGCACACTCTTTTTTTTTTTTTTTTTTTTTTTTTTTTTTTTTTTTTTCTTTTTTAATGTGTGGTTCTCTCTATCACAAAGCCAGCCATGGTTCAATGAATCCTTTTCAATGTTACAGAACTCTCTGACCCACTTTTATGCCAGTACTTGCAAAAAATGCTGCCATGATTACACGAGGATTACCAAGATTAACTACCCTGCCGAAGGTCAGCTCTACCATGTGACCATAGCAGCGTCTTGGCAGAGCTGTTTGACCAACCCGTAGTTTTCTGAGATCAAGGCAGTGATTTCAGTTGATATTTCATCTGTTAGTTAAATATCAGTAAAATAATATATATATATATATTTAAGGCAGAACATCTTTGGAGGCTATTTTGGAAATGTGGGCGATTATTTTAGAAATTCTGCCTAGCACCTGCTTACTTCTGTTCCCACTGGCCCACATTTATTCAGGGCTTGTGAGTGCTTTTCAGGTGCTCTGTTAGATGTCTTCTGTGGATTATTTATTTAGCATTGGCAGTATCTCTTTGAGGTGGGTATTATTGTTACTCTTGGAAAGGGACGCACGTTTAGAACCTATAAGTTCCTTGTCAAAGGTTACAGGGGTAGAAGCAGTGGTGTCAGGAGGCAAGCTTCATTCTTGGCTCCTCCCTAGTTTCTCATTAATCCCCTGGCCCATTGGAAGGAAGCTTCCACAATATCAGACTAAACTTACCTAGAGAGATCAAAGCTTCAAAAATGTTATCTCCTTAACGTTTGTATGTCATTAGCTTTAGTAAAATTTCATATGGACAAATAAAGTAGGCTTTCTGCATTTCCGGAAGGTTTTAAATATACTGTAAATTTTCAAGAATAAGTAAAACCTGCCCCATTTTAAATGCAAAGGAGCAGCTGTTGTCATTTTCATGAGGAAGATTTTTTTAAACTTTGCTTCGAGTAAATCCAGTTACCTTTAACACACCAGAGCCACAAATGTCTATAGACTATTTGTGTGTGTGTTATTGAAGATCTTCTGCTTGACCTCAGAGCAGAGTCTCAAATGAAAGAGGATGAATGGATGAATTAGCAGGAAGGCTTCTTGCCTTTTGAAGCTTCAGTAGCAAAATGTGACCATCTTTACATTACGTCTTACACCCTTGGCAGGCTGCCCCACGTATGTGCCAACCTGTCAGCCAGAGGCTGGGACCCATTTGAGCTCTGAACATTCTCAAAGCCCCGCCTTGCCAGCAACATTCATTTTCAAAACTTTCATACACGATGTGATCTTTTGCTCTGGGTCTGAATTGTTGGCTTTTGTGGGAACAAATATCTTCCGAATCACCTCCATTAGATCCAATACTGAGGGGACTGGTCCAAGACTCCAACCAAAATGTTTTGAGAAATACACTGTTGCTAAAAATTAATCTAATAGCTACCAATTCATGGAGATGGCTATACTACATCTTTGATTAGACTGTACATGCGTTTTTTTCCTCTTATGTTTTCAGTATAGAAACGTAGATAGGTCAGGGAGTTGAGTCAGAATAATCTTCTTTTGGTTATCTCTAAATTAGCCTGTGTACATTTTCTGACCAGGTCTAAGAGCCCAAACCCAAAACAGGAATAACAATTCACGGTGTATACCAGTTAACCATTATAAATGCCACCATCCAAAAGCTGGCTGATTTGTAACATTTAATGTGGAATTTATGAATTCCTATAAACCATTTATGTTTCACTTAGCGCCTATTTGAGCTCTGAACATTTGTTTTAATGCAGCAAATTAGTGTCAGAACTTTCAAAGCAAGAGGCTAAATTGTTCATTGTCTTGAGGGAAAACAGTTCTTGTTCTCACTTTTAGAGCATGAGACAGCAAGGAGAAAAAGCCAACTTTAAAAAACTCCTTGCCTCAGAAAAAGCATTGCTTGTCTCAAACACTCACAGTTTGTGACTTCGTGTATAGTGTTTGCTTCTAATCTTAACTTCACTCCAAGATTCTGACATTTACAATATGAGTCTCTAGGGTCCCGGGTCAAAGTCCGGGCTAACAGCTTGGTAGTGCTACCCACAGGGCAGCAATAAAAGCTCAAGGCCTTGTCATAACACCCTGTACTTACACCTATTTAAAGGCCTGATATCTTTATTTGAGGTAAAACTCTTTCCAAAATAGCCTTTAAGTGACGCAAGCATCTCCAATTTGATCTTAAATGCCTATTTGTTTTATAATTGCTCTTTAGAAGCAAGGAGTTCATTAGTCTTCATTGATTCCATGGTCCCCTTCACAGATGACACCCTCTACACAACAACCCAAATATGCACCATACCCAACACAGAAACAATGCTACATGCATGTACTGTCACTCAAATAGAAGAAATCTGATATATTATCCTATGGTCATAAAATTCTACTTGAGGAGGACTTGCATCTTGCACTTGACTAGCAAAGGAGTCTATTTCTAATGATGTACATTTTCAACTGAGCCAAAGAAGCCATGTATATCACAAATGATGAACATCCCATAGTTAGATTAAGCTCTTACATTTATTCAGGTGAGGTAGGTATTCAACAAAGATTGTTTTTCAGAAGATTGCTGCAAAAGCATTGCTGGCCAAGTGCCACCCAGGAAAGTCTTTCAGACCCATGGTTCAAAGGAGGAAATGAAGTGGAACCATTTCTTCTCTTAGCATTCCATTTGAGTAAGAGGTTTCATTTTTCAATCGGTTTCCTGTAAACTAACTAAAAATGGGGTTTGCTAATGTGTAGAAGACACATCGCCTGACAAAATCCACTGAGCTCAACTGGATCAGGCACCAAAACTGACTCAATCAAATGGAAAGTATATCTCATATACTAGCTGTACTTAGTATTTGGTACACAATATGCATTATTATTATTACTATTATTATTATTATTATTATTATTGCTGGAATTTTAAGAGTGGAAGGCAGTGGGAAGACAGCATGATAGAATTTTCACTTTCCTCATCTTGGCTTGGAGGGTTTTTGTGTTTTGTTTCATTTTGTTTTGTTTTGCTGTGCTTTTTCTTTGCTTATATGCTAGAGGGATTTGTGGTAAGTTTTGGTTTGGTTTGGACTGGTAGACCACAAGATGGTAAGTGAGGAATGTGACTAAGCAGGGCAACTGTAATGCACGACTAGAATCTTGAAGTCAAGAGCTAATAGTAGAGGTCCTATGGTTCTGAATCATTGATAATATAAACTATCACACAACATTAGTTCTGTGAACTTGGTTTCATGAAGCATTATACAAGGTTCTCCAGGGTCTTACAGGCACCTTTCAGAGTTCCTGGGAAAATATGTATGTTCATCTCTTTCATGACATAAAATGTAAGTGTATTATAGAAATAAAATTGATGAGCTTCTATAAACCTCTCAGGTAAGAAAATGTGTGAAGTTGAACTGTGACTGATAACTTAGAATATTATCAAATGATAGGAATTGAAGCTAATTATTGAACACCATGTTACAAAATTCATAGAAAGATGTTATAAAACAAGAAATATGTGTTCAATAGAAAAGGAATATTGAGGAGATAACTATTTTTTTTAATAGAGATTATGGGGAAATCCAGAATAGAGAGATTACTGACAATAAAAGGATGTTATCTAATTTATTGATTCAGGTAATATGTGGTAAATTTGATAACATAAAAGAATGGATTACCAAGAACAAATACAACTTTCATTTTGAAGTCAAGCCATGTTTTCAAGAAGTAATCCATTTTTTCTTCTTTTTTAGAATATGTGTAGCATAATTGACTAGCTATTTAAACCAAAGAGAAACCTCTACTGAAAATGGAGTGATTACATATACATATACATATACATATACATATACATATACATATACATATACATATACATATACATATACATATACATATACATATACATATAC
>NC_034601.1:68415420-68417596 GCF_900095145.1 Mus pahari
CAGCCAGGGCTATACTGAGAAACCCTGTCTCAAAAAACCAAAAAAAAAAAAAAAAAAACCAACCAAAAACCAAAAAACAAACAAAGAATAGTGTTAAAGCATGTTTGCAGAGTTAACAGGAAGTTTAAATAAATCCAATGAGAAAAGCCCATGAAACATGTAGCACGGAGTGAGTGATGTATATGTTGCTGTTCGTTTATAGTAATTTGAAGTAGTTTGAGAAATCCACTATTTTCTCCCTTTAAAATGTGGGTAATGGAGTAATGCTTGGGTTTGTTATCTACGATGCAGTGCAGATGAAATTGATAGTGAAGGAATCCCAGTACATCTATGAACTACAGCCCAACGCAAATGTAGGTTCCCTCTACTTTAGAATTTGTCTCCCATGTGGACTTGGTATCAGGTAGAGCTCCCATTTCTATTCAACAAGTATTTATATTCACTTACTGCCTGCCAAGGGTGGTTCTAGCTGCAAGGAATATCATAGTTAATAAACATCATCTGAAGGAATGGGGCTTTCTGGAAGTGATGGCTAACTTCATAATCATGGAACAGATGGTCCAGGAGAACACAGCAAGGCAGACTTCTGACTTCTGTGACGGGACCTTTGGTAAGCATGGAGATGCAGTTGTTTAAAATGTAAAAACTAATGATGCATAGGTCAGCAAGAAACACAGGCAGGGGACGAGGGTGCAGGCAAGCTTCATTGTCAGTCGGTCGCTATGGTCTCTGCTAGGTGGACTGAGCATGCACTCACAGACACCCAAAGGTCTGAACTGTGCTGTAGAACATTACATCTCATCTAAGAGTGGCAGTTCTGAATAACCTGTTTGCAGATACAATTTGGGGACTGGCCCATTTCCTCTTGCAGTCCTCATGCTTGCTATTGTTGTGATAATTTTCTACCTCTGATAAAGAGCACCGTGAGTAGAGTTGGTGAGAGACAGAACTTTCCATCCCCTTTCCAAGTCCTGAACTCACTGTTTCCCAGTTATTACAAAGGTAAACGTTAAAGCTTACACTCTCAACAACGAGTTCCAATATGTCCCAAAGCTTATACTTGAAATAAATTGATTTACTCCATACAGTAAACTAGTTGTTTCAAACTGGAGGGAGGATATTTACACATCATCTAAGGTGGAGGGTGAAGGAGAGGAACATGGTCTATTCTTTTCTATATAATTTGCTGTATCATGGGACAGTGTATGAAGATTAATTAAAATGCAACCCTTGAGTCTTTCAAACAAAAAGTGTTAAGTGAGAAGTGAAACTCAAGATGTTATTTGTTATTCCAGAAGGGGGAAAATGAAGTGTAGCAAAATAAAAATGTGATCAGATAATTTTTAATTGTTTTCTTCTTCACACAAATTCACAATGTTGTTCTCCAAAGTCAGCGTTCCTCCGCATCTACTGCTGTCTAGAAAGATGCTGCAGGTAATAGAAAATAAAGATATTGTGTGATTTTCACATACAAATCCAACCTTTCACAAATGACCAACCTATGATATTAATGTCAGCTGAGCAAGCAGGTGGTGTCCATCGCTATCTGACATCTCGAGACTAAACCGCTAGTAAAATAAAATCAACTTTTCATAAATAAGAACTTACTTTGGAAATATTGATTGCTGCCCTTGGCTTTCTATAGCATCCCCGACTACAGCTTCTTGGCATCTGGTTTCTGCTACTAGCTGTATCCTCACTATGTTCCTCTGAACTAATTCTGTGAACGATGCTGGGATCTTACACTTGTCTCTCGGCATAGTCGCTTCCAGAACATGCGCTAACATTAGCATTGCAAAGTTTTGCAAGTCCAGATGTCTCCAGTGCTTTTCAACTGACGTACACGTTAAGGATTGGAAAGTTTTCAGAAACAAGTTGTCAGGCTCTGGTCTCAGTCTCTGCGCTTCTGGCTCCTGATGGAGGGGGTGGGATGCTGATCTGGATTAGATTGCCACCACCTCCGTTCAAAAATCTCATCTCTGCCCTACTTTAGGGTCTCATGGTTGCCAGTTACTTTAACCAGTGAATGAGGTACTTCCTCCCTGTGGGTATACCAGAACACCTTAGGGTCCCTTTGAACTCAGAATAGGTGGGGATCTGAGGAAAGAAAGGAAGAGAGAGAGAGAGAGAGAGAGAGAGAGAGAGAGAGAGAGAGAGAGAGAGAGAGAGAGAGAGA
>NC_034601.1:68417745-68454243 GCF_900095145.1 Mus pahari
AGAGAGAGAGAGAGAGAGAGAGAGAGAGAGAGAGAGAGAGAGAGAGAGAGCATGCACATGCATACCACAGTGGAGGTGTTTACAGTGTGAAAGTGAAATAGCAGGAGTAATGATAACGTAGCTTTCATGAGATAGGACAAGAATTGAAAACAAAAACTGGTGTAAAGAATGTGAATGATCAGTTGTCTCTTTGATATTCTTGCTAGATCTTATGGCAATGAGAGCAATAAAAGCCACTGAAAACCAAATTCGCTAGCACTTTTTCCATGTAATCTTATTACCAGAATTTGCTCTATCAAGTTTGGTTAAGGAAACAGCTCCGAGAATAGACAACACAGAGGCTTCATTTTACCGATGCTAGACACGATCGTTGAAGTGTCCGAGAAGATGGAGATAGCCACACAGACACATGCAATTAGTTGTAAGTGAAATTTTGTGCACTGTGGGAGTTCATATTTAACTTTTAGCTACTCCTCACACCCATAACCTTATGATGGACTCATTAGTTACAGACTTGCTCTCCTCCTGAGTTCATTTTTTCATCCTCACTGAAATTTGTCAGCCGCGAATTGGAGAAATATGTCCCCAGTGGTGGGCCCTTCTCAGTCATTACTTCACCAAATATGGCCTAGGCTTTTAGGTGCTTTAGAAAATAGATCAAATGCTAAAAATGCAGGGTTGATCTCAGAATGGTGCCTTTAAAAGTATATGGTATAGAAGGACAGTTAGTACATTTTACGGCATGATAATGGAACTGACTAAGAGCACATCTGATAGACTCAAAGAAGAGCCAGAAGTGCTGTGAAAACATGGAACAGTAAGAAATAAAATGGGGATCCGAAGACAACTCTGGTGCGAAGGGTCCAAGGGTAGATCAAGGCTCCAATAGCCCCAGCAGAAAGGAAATGCGTTTTTCATCCTTTCGATTTTGAAATAACTATTGGCTCACAGAGAGTGCCCACGACATAGAACTGGCTGTCAGTCTCCCTGAATGATGGCATTCTATATGACTATAGTGCAATGTCAAACCAAGAAAACAGATGTCACAACACCAATGATTGGACTAGGGTTCTTTATTTTACTTCCGTTGCTTTTTTTTTTTTTTTTTTACATGCATTCAAGGTGTGTGTGTGTGTGTGTGTGTGTGTGTGTGTGTGTGTGTGTGTATTATGGTATAGTTTTGTATGTGTAATATAGTGTTGTATCTTGTGTGTGTGAGTGGTATAGTGTGGTGTCTGTGGGTGTGAATGTGTTTGTGTGTATGTGTGTGTTTGACAATCTACATAATTTAACTTCATATAAATATTCATGGGACCACCACTGCAACCAGTAACTACCTCAACATCATAAACTCTTTCCTTCATGATTACTGTAGAGTCGCTCTAACAAACATTCTTGCTCTTATCTGCAGGTAACCACTAATGTGTATTTTACGGCATCCCCTCCCCAGTTTTTTAGTTTCTGGAACATTCTATAAGTGGAATCATATAGTGTGTGCCCTTATGAGAATCATAGTTTTTAATAAAGCATAAGGCACATAAAATCCATCTAAGGTACTGGACCTTGCCAATGCTTTGTTTCTGTTTAATACTAAGTGATATTCTACCCTGTAGACACGTCATCTCTATTCAATATATGTTTCACCCTGCAGACACAGAGAGGGGTAACTCATCCACCGAAGAATATCCCAGTCAGTTTTCATTTAGAGCTGTTAGAAATGAAGGTGAGATGCTTCTGTCTTTACTTGATGTATTTTAAGGAGTAAGACAAAATGCAATTCTAGCTCAGAAATATGATTCCTATTGGAGTCCTAATTATACAAACCTACACATCCTTTTTTGGATGTTGAACATAGAGGTACAAAAAAGACAGAATAACTGAGAGGAAATTGACTGTAAACACAGAGTGTTTTAAGGACTCTGACTTTTTGGCGTTATATCAAAAATCCAGATGGATACTTTTTTATTTTTGATTTTTTAATCTCACTGTTTGCACATAATGTGATGGTCAGATATGAATACTAGTTTACAGATGGATTGGCGGTACTTTTTACTTGAGAGCACTCATTAAAACAATTCTAAAAACAGGCTTATAAAAACTTTTCTTCCCTCTGTTCACTTTGGAAAAAACTTACATTTAGCATATGAATTTTTCGGAAATCATCAAAATGAAAGCCATCAGCTCAGCTACTGAAACCAAAGAACAGCATTGCCTAATGTTGAAGGATGCAGAAAAGCAAACAGAAAGTGTGTGTGTGTGTGTGTGTGTGTGTGTGTGTGTGTGTGTGTGTGTGTGTGTTGTATGCCTATCAATAGGCATTTCTTAATTGATTACAAAAATGGTGACAAGGTCAAAGGTCTACCACCAGACACAGAAAGAGGGTAAAACCACCAAGATTATTTTAGTATCAAGTCACTACACCCATTTTAACCCAATGTAGCAATATAGTTGCCTTTAGAATGTCTATTGCTCATTTAGAACTTGCAGGTGAATGTCAGCACATGCAAACCAAAAACAAACAAACAAACAAAAAACAACAACAACAAAAAACTTGAAAAAAAAACTGGAAAGAGCAGAAGTTAATCAGTTCATTAAAGATCAGAAATTGTTCTTATTAGAAAAGATTTGCAGTGGTAAAGTAACAGGTTCTCCGAGGATCTGTACTTGGTTGTACAGGAAGCCACACTATTCTTGCCTGTGGCCCTGGAAATAATAAATCCACTAACTGTTGTAATGGCCTGAACACGCGATCCTTTGGCTGAGTTTCTTTACCTGTGAATTGGAAATAAGCAACACGCCGTCCTCTGAGGGTAATGCATGTGTATGTATGTGTAGGAGTTCATACATTTTAAATAATAGATGAGAAATTTGATTCACATCACCCCAAATGACTTCTGGTTACAAGAAACTCTGTTATTTTATATTTATTTCATATCCTGCTCTATTGTATATCTCTTCCTAACTGATTACCTGTCTTTTGCTCTATTCTCTTGAAGTTGCTTTAATAGACACAAATGCTCCTATATAAAATGAAGTCCTTCCCGCCTATCCAAATGTTTCCTCAAATAATGCAGGAAAATACATGGTAGACTCTATATGAGACACTCTAGACTTAATACACAGCACAGACCCACTGAGAGAAATCCAAAATTTCTCATTATAATTTTAGTGATGATTGACTTGCCAAAACTTCACTACACTATCAACTACACACTGAATGTAATTTTAAAATGTATTAGTAATAAATTTTATTGATGGCATAATTACTTCATGCATTCCCAATGCTTTCTTTACTATGCTTTATTGTTTTGCACATACTATACAAATATTCAAAAGTTAAAAGACATTCTAGCAATTTGCATTATTGTAAGGCCATAAAGTATGAAATATTACCACTAAATATTTTGACTTAATGGGCCTAGCGCTTTCTTATATATTTATGGTAACTCACTCTTAAAATGTCAAGTGAAATTCAAAAATCTCTTGAATTCCAAATGTAGAACGATTAATTTTATGGCCTAATATCTGATTAAATTGCACTGTGCTTCTAAGAGTGCACAGACTCCACACATTAGACGGGCCGTTTAATCCCATCATTTTAAGTGGAACTGAACCCTGTCTTGCCAAATATGATAATACCCTGGGGGCAGGGTTGGGAGGGTTGCGGGGGTGGGGTGGGGAAGGCACCAATAGAAGTTAGAAGTTGTTGTTCATTTGTGATGCTAAGCAAAACATCCCACGGCCTGCAGCATCTGCCTGAACCAAGGAAAATAAGCCGTAAAGGTGAGCATTTTCAGTCGCTTCTCTTGTGTTGATGAACCCACATAAACTCGAAGAGGCTTCAACAGTTAAGACAGACCGTCTGCGTACACAGCACAGGCTTTCTTTGCAGGTGAGCTCCGCGGCTGTATAATGTCCATGGAGCATATCCAAGCACATTTCCCAAAGGCTGGGTTTTGAGGTAATGGCTTTCTTAGTCCGGGAAAAAAAGAAAAGAAAGAAAGAAAAAAAAGACAAAAAAAAAAAAAAAAAAAACAAAAAACCCCAGACAGGCTTCCACTCATGCTTGTCTAGAACGCTGCTGACTGGCTCATTAAACAGAGCTGCAACTGGCTCCTAAGACGATTGTTCCTGACGGTTTTGCAAGCAAGAGGAAGGAAGGGTGCTAAGTGACACATATGAATATACACCGGAGAGGCAAGGGTGAGCTAGCCCCAGTGGTAGTGGAGTGAGTGTTCGTGGGCCGTTAATGGAAGAGGCTTGAGTGGTACGACCTTAGTTTGCATTCTGAAAAGCATTTTCACCACTAAGCTAAGGTGAGAGTTCCCCGTCAGCAGTCAGCATCCCTAACTGGAAGAATACAGGATATCGTGATGGATAAACCGTGACGCTTAAAGCTGTGTGGTGTTGGAGGTGGACCACTTCTGGACGCCGTGAAGATTCCTCTCTCTAGCATGAGAGACTTCGAGAATATTTCCTAAGGATACCCACTTTAATTATTTTATTTGAGCATTCTTCGAGTATCTATTGTCTCAATAAACCATAGCAGTTTATACTATATCGTGCATAAAAGTTCCTTTAATCCTTTAATCCCTTGGGAGGCAAAGGCAGGCAGATTTCTGAGTTCAAGGCCATCCTGGTCTACAGAGTGAGTTCCAGGACAGCCAGGGCTACACAGAGATACCCTGTCTTGAAAAACAAAAACAAAAACAAAAAAAGTTCCTCAGAAAATGTTATGTTGATAAGTGGCATTAAAATTTAGTTATTTTCAAGTGGTGACTAGGCAATTTCTAATTAAGAAGTAGAGCTCAAAATCTATATGATAAAAAAAAAATCATCTCTGTATTCCTTTTTCTTGCTTTTTTCTTCAATGAAACAGTTCAAAACCTAAATTAGAGTTTTGAATAATTAAAAGTTTTACAACTATATTTAAAAAAAGTAATCAACATTAGATGTCAATATTACAAGGCATTGAAACACACCTCTGGCAATGGAGTTCTTAGGGATAGAGAGGAAACATGATATTTAAGAATCGACTTTCTATGGCGTTGATATAGTACCCATGTTATTATTAATAGTATTTGATAAAATATTTTTCTCATTGCCTACCTGAAATTTTTGCGTTTTAGCTATTTGTTTTATATTCATTTATTTGTGTATCGTAACGGGGGGGGGTGAGGGTGGCATAGGGACATGGCACAGTGATGTCCTAGTGGAGGTCAGAGGTCAACGTTCAAGAGCCCATTGTCACCTGCCACCAAGGATGCAGCACACAGCACATTGCTAGGCTTCAGTGAAGCACCTTCTCCCACTGAGCCATCTCATGGGCTCTTTCTTTCATCTCTTTTCATTAAACATTAATGTTTTCATAAGCCTTCGTTGCTAGTAATTACTATAGTTTTATTATCTTACCAGTAAATATGTATAATATGAAAATAACTATCTTTAAAAATCGTCCCATTTGTAAAAATAATTCAAATGATTTCTAATTGCTTTCTCAAGTCCAAATGTTGCCAGTGAAAATTGTAATTAAAGTATGCTAATGAAAGTCTTTATTCTTGTCTAATCTAAAGAAGAAACAAACCATTCCTTCGAACACTTCAGCTTCCGACAATGGTTCTCACGTGCATTTGTTTTTCTCTCGCTGGAGGAAAATGACTGGCTTAATAAATTGAATTTTAAATGATCCTAATGGAACGTTTACGTAACTTTAAAATGACTAGAAGCCGAGCCAAACAGTAATGAAAACTTTATAAATACACAATAACAGACTTCAATCAGCTATTTACAAGGACAGAGCCTGGAAAAGCTCTCCTTCATCTGAGAAGAGCAAGAAGAAGGAACAACAGGGACAGCATATTGGGAACAGAAGTTACAGACTGACAGAGGCTTGCAGATGAGAAAAATTCCCTGCTTCGGACAGAAGACATATGAGAAATACGATGTTCGGAAAATACTTAGGACAGTAGCACTTTTCTTTCATTAGTAAATACATAAGCACAATAACCCTAAGGACAGCAGATATAAAAACCGTGAGCGTTGTTCCAGGAAACATATGTGAACCCCCAAAAGAGGAGCCAATCCGGATGCAATCGGATTAGGGTCTCTCTATTCAATCTTGAGCTTGGGCTCTTGTCAACCCTGACACAGCAGGAAGGTGGAGGAGTCCTGAGCCTAGTTTTAGGCAAGCATTTATAGAGGCAAGAAGAGAGTTCTAGCCCGGCACACATCTGATTGGGGGAGGGGAACATTATGGCCTTTAACATAATTGGTTGGTGCTGGGAGTCAAACCATAAACTTCTGTTTTCTTCCTGATTGGTGATTGTTAGGAAGTGAAGGGTTGGGGCAGGCTTGTAGCCTGGGGGTGCAGATTTGTTGGGGAATAACCTGGAAACTGGTGCTAGGTACTGGCCTGTTAGTGTACTTGAGTTCAATCTTAGGTTCTCTAAGATGGAGTCTGAACTCAAAGGATTTGATCTCTCATGACAGCTAATGCTTACAGTACGTATGTGAGCAAAAGTTTCCATAAAGCCACATACAAAAATAGTGTTTAGAACAATTTTACAGGGCCAATGAGACTGAGATAGCTTAGCAGATAAATCCTGATGACCTGAGTTGCTTCCCCAGACTCCACATGGTAGAAGGAGAGAACCAACTCCAACTCCACCAGGTTGTCTTTGGACCTCACATGCAACCCCTCCCCCAACACACAAATAAGTGAATGTGAAACATTTTGGGAAGAGGAAAGCAGGAAGCGAGGAAGGAGGGAGGGAAGGAAAGAAGGGAGGAACAAAGGAAGGGAGGGAGGGAGGGAGGGAGGGAGGGAGGGAGGGAGGAAGGAAAAGAGACAAGGAAACTATCTAACTCTTAAAGTAGAAATAGACACAATGTCTATATTTTAGTATTACTAAATCAAATACTGCTGATCAGAAACCCTCTTCAGCCATGCATACAATCTCCTTGTAGGCATTTCCTGTTAGCAGGATCATAATCACTTTGAATTCAAACATGGTCCAGCCCACCTCCATCACCTCCAACACCCTCCTCCTTTTTGATATTCACCATTGTATATGCCGATTTTTCAGATATATCAGGCTAAATATGAGGGTACACTTCGTGACACCCACTTTTGCCTCACATGCTACGTCCTACATTTGAATGTCGGGGCCGCTTCATGATACCCTTCATCCGACATGCTACTGCTGAAGCTGCCTTGGAAGTGAATTCTAGAACACCAGTAGTTGATAAGAGGCCTTGAATAAGGAGTATTTAGGTGGGTCTCCCCCTATATATGTATCCTTCGGTTTTGGATAAAATGGGTAAACATTCCTCTTCTCACTCTTCTCCAGCCTGCTAGTGACCAGAACTCTCCCCAAGGATTTCACACAAGCCCATAGAATGCAAATTTTATTTCCTTCAGTTTCTGCCTCTGGAGTCCTTGTTCCTTACTATGTGTGCCAGTTTACAACAACTCAGCCCGCCTAGTGAGTTTCACAAATGTTAAAATACTGAATAGCATAAATACATGTTTAAGAGAGTTGGAAAATTGAGAATAGAAGTGAAGAACGGTGGTTATACATCAAATGGATTCAAAGGAGCAGAGGGATTATGGTTCTTAAATATATTCATTTTCTCTCACAGATAGCTAATATCTTAGAAGTCTTCTCAGGGACGTTCAACTTCTCTATCTCCCGCAGCATATCTGCGGGCTCATACTTTTGTGCCACACATTTTCTCTGGTTGTCACAGTGTATAAGGAATAATGCAATCTGGACATTTAGCCCTGTTTTTGGAGCTTGCCATTGAACTTTATTTTTATGTATACCAGATGGACCACACGGCTGTTTGGGTCCAATCTCCCCGTTTGATGGAATGGGAACCGAGAAGCCAAGAAGCAGTTACCTTGTTTTCTGCCACCATCCCAGTTCAAACGTAGCAGCATTCAACCTTGGATCCAGGTCTTTCCAGGTATTTAGATAAGGCAGTGCAAACCATAACTGGTGTCTTGTAAAGTCCCTCACTTCTAACATGTCTGTGTTTACAATTTGATTGTTGATATATTCTTGGAGGACAGCTTGTATCAAAGGTTTGGTATTCTGCACCAAACGTGTGCAACTTAAACATAAAACATAAAATTCATGAAGAAATACTTGACCACACATTGTGAAAAATTGAGGTTCCGACAGTTTCTCCTCATTGTCATGAATTGTTTGAGAGCGCTGGCTGGGCTTTGGGAACTTCAGAGATGGTTAGAGAATGAACGCTTAGGTTGTTCCCTGGTGATGCAGCTGTCTTTGCAACGGTGACTGGGATCAGAAAGGACAGCATCAAGTTAATGTCCACAAAGAAAACACAGAAAGTGGTGGGAAATCATTTACAAAAGTAAAGTTCTAGATCACAGTGTCTTCAAGGAGAGGCGTATGGTCACAAAAACATGAGGCAATACCCAAGAGTTGATCACTTGCTTCTGTACCACACCTTATAGAGGAAGCAGATTGTTCAAAAGCAAAGGTCTCAGAATCCATGTGTTCTGGCACAAGAACTGATCCAGCTTTCGTGTAATCTATTCAAACAAAGATAAATATATGAAAGAGAAAGAGCAAAACGTTGACCAAGCCTACTTACTTAATTCAGCTAAACTTCTTATGCTTCCCCCATATCTTACTAAATTTTAATGTGATTTCCAATAGTACTTTTTACACTTTTAATGGAAATCAAAACCGCACCTGTAACAAGAAAGAAAGAAAAGAAATGGCAGCGAAATGAGATTTTTATCTGATTCTCATACAATGAAATTTAGAACAGAAATACGCTAGAACAAACGGCTTGTTTTGAATTTCAAAGGGGTAGAGAGGGTTGTAACTTTCTGGATAGGCGGAAGCTTGGATGTGCGGCTGAGGAAACACTAAGCACGGTGCCATTAGAAAAATCACTGCTTTGGTTGAGGAATAGAGTTCTCAGTTTTAGGGGCATGAAACCAATACTGTGCCAGAGAGTAGCACCAACCCCACCTGCCTCCAAACAACCTCGAGGACCTGAGCGAGATCAAGGCCAGACTGTAATCCCTTGAAGCATTGATGATAAGCACGGAGTGGTTAAAGGACACAAATTACCCTTGGAATCATAATGCAGGTACATGCAATGGATGTAAGAATAATGTGATTCAAACTCATTTAGGACTTTGCCAAGCAGGAAGAGAAAGTCCCCTGGGCATTCAAGAGGAACATTTAGACAAAGTGAAGCCAGAAGGGGAACTTGTGCTTAGCAGGAAGCTGTTGCTCATTTATATTTTATCAAAGACCTAAAATGTTGGGGGCGGGAGTCTGACTATATAGGGTAGCACAAATAGGAATTTGGAATATATGTTTCAGAAGTAAAATAATCAACTCGGTGGGGCAAAAACATCAACAAAGTGAAAAGGTGTTCTCTTGAGGATTAAAAATATCCACAGGGGGCTTCTCTTTTAGCTCATTGTGAGGTTTCTTGTGATTCACCACTCTTCATGCTAATCAAAAGAATCTGTTCCAATTATACAGATTGCCATGAAAAGTCATGAGACATCACATTTTACTAAACAGGAAATACTATTGATCTAGCAAGAATCATTGAAGAATGGAAGGGGTCCATTTTTTGATTATACACACCCTCTAGCAATGTTCAATAAATATACTGGTCAGAGGGGAAAGAATACATTGATTTTCGAGGTTTCAGATATCAGTGTAGTTTCAGATATGTATCTAATAATGTTTAGCTGACTTATAAATAATGTTTTAATTGTCTCTATTCCCACAGAACAGTGCTAAAAGGTTTTAGATTGAGTGTAATAAATAACAGTTCTTACTTTTAGGAGTTTATAATCAGAAATACATAAAAGAACCACAAATATAATGGCACTGGAATATAAGCATTTTCAGTCTATTGAAATGTGGGAAAGCCATGCTTTGCAAGGATAAAATAAAATATTTTCCTGAAGCAAGACTTTAGTCCTAGCAGAATGTATTAAGAAATTTAAAAATAAATTTTATATTGGAGGTTAATTTGCTTGTCTGCTTCTCCATCCATCCATTCGTCCGTCCATTCGTCCATCCATTTAATGGGACATGTAAAGAGAAAGATCGCTGGAGGAGCTGAGTTAGCAGACACATCACTGTGATACATCGGAGACTTGACCGAAACAGGAGGAAGGACATTTCTGTGCTGGTTTGAATAAGAATGGCTCTGTGGGCTCATTTGAATGCTTGTTCTGAACTTTGGTGAACTGTTTAGAAAGAATTAGTAGATGTGGTCTTGTTGGAGGTGTTTTACTAGGGTAGCCTTTGAGATTTCAAAAGCCCATAGCACCCCCCTCCCTCTCTCTCCTCTCTCTCTCTTTTTTCTCTCCCCCTCCCTTCTTCCCTCCTTCCCTCCCTCCCTCCTACATGTGGATCAGCAGTAGAACCTTGGCTACAGCTCTAGCACTGTGCCTGCCTGACTGCTATCATGCTCCGCACCACGATGGGCATGGGCTTTCCTAATCCTCTGAAACTGTAATCTGCTGCCAATTAAATGTTTTCTTTTACAAATTGTCCAGCTCATCCTGTCTCTTCACAGAGATAGAAAGTAACTAAGACAGCGAGGCATCTAAAAATAATGAGGATCGAAGATAATTTATACAGAAAAATTTAAAAACCGCCCTCAAGAAAGTGTTAGCATACAGTAAGTAATAAATGGGAAAGATAACTTTGGGCCAGTGTGATGGAATAACTGTAATCCCAGCAGTTGAGGCTCAAGTGGAAGGAAAGGAGGATGATAAGGCAGCCTGGGCTATATGGTGAAGACCTGTTCTTGACCACATGGACACACATGCATGGATGCAGGGATGGGAGGATCATCAACAAACTGGATAATTATGGGGATGAAATACTGTGACCTGAAACTCTCCGGAGATTCATAGCCAAATGGAATCAGGAGACGAGGGATTTCATATAAACTTTTAGACAGAGTTAAATGTACTGAATTACATTTCTATTTTTCACTGAAATAATAGATTGCTAGCCTTTGATTATATCGCCTCTGGGATTATATGCCTTGGTAATTAAAATGACAAAAGTAATCAGATAATAGAATAGCTAGTTCACACAGAGGATGACCTTAATGATCAAACTGAAGAACAATACACAAAATCCATTTGTTCGTGCGACCGTCACTCAACACATATTAATTGGCCACACTGTAATGTATCGGGGCAAGTATGTACAATACAAAATGTCGATTGAACACAGAGTGCTTTTTACAATTTATCCTGCACAAATACCGTAAAAAATCTACTGGAAGTGTTAAAACGAAGACAAATCCTATTCGGAAAATGTCATGACTGAAAAAGCAGATTTAATTGGGAGCTGGAAAAAGAAAATTGAAAAACAACCAAGTAAGTGAGGAGTTTTATTCAGGAGCGTTGCTATTTATCGGTGTTGTTTATTCATGCATGGATGTTGTTGGATGTGGGAAAAGTTAAAGGAAAGAGGAACACTTTCTGTTTAATATAAATGGAGAAAGGAGGTGGGAAATAGAGCTTAGTTGCTGGAATGTTTGAAGCCCTGAGATCAGTCCACAGCACTGAATAGACTGGACATGGTGGCTCACGCATAGAATCCCAGAAATCAGAAGGATCAGAAGTTCAAGGTCATCTTCCGACCCATAGTAAGTTCTAAGCCAGGCTGGAATAATGAGAACCTGTGCAGAACAAACAAAACAAAACAAAACAAAACAAAACAAAACAAAACAAAACAAAACAAAAGAAATAGTATGATGGATGGGTCCTGAGTCTTGAATTCCAGCCAGGTAAATATACAGGACTGAAGTAAATACAGTAATTGATCTATTAAGTATGTGTGTAGAGTCAACAGACATCTTTGAGCATTCCCTATTTTGCAACCACTGCCTAGGCACTGGGATTCTAATAAAATAAACATATAGTGACCTGTGTTACCTGTGAGGCAACCAGAGATGAAACACGCGGACAGCAAAACAACTAGGAGCAAGCCCTTGGGAGGCGGGCGGGGGTGATACAGGCTGAGGGGTGTCTAAATCAGATGGAGTGAGATGCCGGCTAAATGAGGAAAGAGGCTCAGAAGCCAAGAAGGGAGAGTTGTGTAATTGGTTATCAGCAGTGTCAAATTCTGTACGTAGGTCAGGGAGCATCAGGATGGAGCCTTGCCATTCGGTTTTGGCAGTGAGCGTGTTACTGGAGACCTTGGCAGGGCTAGCTTCTGGGAAGTGGCGTGGGTAGGAGCCGCGCTGGATCTGGTTCAGGAGTGTTTTCACGGAGGAACTGAATGCCTCTGGTGCACTCTAGGAGTTGGGAGAGGAAGGGGAGGGAGAAGCAGTTGTTAGAGGGTGTGTGTGTATTTGTTGAGGCTCGGGCTAAGTGAGACTCCTTAGGCACCACAATAGCGGATCCCTCCCTGCCCCTGCCGGGTTCAACTATTTTGTGAAAAAACTTAGCTTTCCTTAGCAATAAGGAACTACCATTTCCACAGGACATCCTTTTTGTTGAGCCTGTTTGTTCTCTGCTACCTGGCTGTGTGAGTCACTGGAACACTGACCTGCACTGAAGTCAGCAGATTCTATTTGGAGAGTCTTGGTGATGGTGGGGAACGTTGATGAAAATGTTGACAAAAACATTTACTCTCCCTGGTCCCTGAACACCTGTGTGTATTCGGTCCCCCCCCCCCCCCCCATCAACGGATTGTTAGCCTCAGAGCAGGCAAATGCTCTGTCTGAGCAAAGTACAGGGAAGTTTTGCCTCCAGGAGCTAAATGTTCACGACACAGGAAGGAGTTATAATACTTTCTATTTTGGTTTCCTCTCATCTGAAAAGACTTATAAAGAGAAAAGTAGCTCTGCAAATGCCAGCCTCAATTAAAATGCTAAATACAAATTGCAGCTTTCCCACCGCTGCCAGAGGGAATGTGTCCAACATGACCAGCCACCTGTTTCTCTTTATAAGAGCTCAAGATGGGCTGCCTCTTCCAGCTTACTCCTCACTGACACCAAATAGCAGCGTGACGATGAATCAAAAGTCATCGGCGGCAGAGATCTACTTACCAAGAAACGACACTCAGCAAGGTCATCTCTGGGAGAGGGCATTTTAGCCGTTAAAGTGGACCAAGGCATTGGGGGGGCTTTCCCAGGCTTAAATAAAGCATGGGAGGTTACGTGTAAGGGTTAGAAACGTCGACATTTCCAGCCCGATCAAACATGTATGCCAAACTGGCTGAGGATGTTGGTTGGAGCAGAGACCAACAGCTCGTGGTCTGTGATGACTTAGCTAGACACAGCGAAGGTCGAGGACGCAGAACCAGAAACTTAAGAATCAGTTATGTAACAGGTTAAAGTTGCAGTCGGCAAGAGAGGCAGTGTGACCTGGGTTCTAATGATAGCTTGCATCGTTTTTTTACCTACGAGACAAAGTCAGAAGACTTATATTCTAAACTGCAGTCTCCTAGCCTGTAAAATGCAAATAATACAAGTGCTGAGTCCAGTGGTATTTTAAGGATGAAATGACGGAAGATACGTTTTAACTCGGAACCAGACAGTGAGACCTTTTATAGATGTTTCATAAGTAATGGCTAAAATTTCCTAGACTTAAGCATCCCCAGTTCCTTATTGATCAGAAAAACACAAAATAAAACCATTATCATTCAGCTAAAAATATGACAGGAAGCACATCGTGGCATATGCTTATAATCCCAGAATTTGGAAGACTGAAGCAGGAGGATTTAAGAGAAAGCCATTTTGAGCTACATAGTGAGTGAGGCCCTGTCTCAAAAATCAAACACATAAGAGATAGGTATGACAATGGATATGAAAAATAAATATAATAAATAGCTTGTTGTGAAAATCTTACCTTCTTTTAAATTTATATTTTATTTATTCTGAGTGTGGGGCTGGGTGACACATTTGTCATAGCCAGCATGTGTGTAGAGGTCAGAGGACAACTTTGTGGAGTTGGTTTCCTCCTACTCCTGGCCTCTGGAGATTAAACTCAACTCGCCAAGCTCGTGCCTTTACCTTCTGAGCCACCTCGACAAGACAACCTAATGTGACCTCTTTTTGAACAATGCTGACACTCCTAAGAGAAAGATAGAGCATCATAAAACTCAATTTAAGTCTGAAGAGATTGAAGTAAGAACATTTTAATTGGCAACCAGAAGCCAGAAAGATAATCCTAATGTTATAAAAGTTTTACTCACTTCTAAAATTTAATATGATTCTGATTTTATTAACATGAAATAAAATTGTGCCTATTAAATGTAAAATTAGCTTTATTATATGTATAAAGAGTTTCGGTGTTCTTGTATAAATGAATAGCAATGAAATATTCCCAAGTATCTTCTGTGGGATGTATTCGCAACATTTATATAGTACCCAGTGCCCTCTCCACCTTCCAGATGTTCTCCGAATAACTTGGAGGCCTGAGCACTTCACTGCATTACAGCTTTAATGGCGCCTAGCCTCTCATTTGTCCTGGAAGCCCTCAGGCCATAGCTTGTCAAGAAGACCAGACCACTCTGACCAGTTCTTAGGCCCCACAGCTAATGGCAGTTAAATAATTCCTCTCTACTTCCTTTTTTTTTCCCATTTTTTAAAGGGGAAACTTACCAGTTTGAGATATACCATTGATTCTTCAACTAGAACGGTGAAAGAGAAGTCTAAGTATTCTAAGGATAAATAATGTCCTAAGGAACACAAGGGAAGCCGCTAATGCCCTTCAAATCCCAGAACCCTTGTAGCCTTCAGGAGAACAAGAAAGGCAGCCTGCTAGCCCTCAGCTTGGCTTCCTGTGGGAAATGTAGACGTCTGTGCTTTTCCAGTTACAAACGGTTTTACTCAGGGGGAAGAGAAGATAGCAGAGGCCTGACAATGTGGAGAACCTGCCACCCACTCTAGTAGGGTCCCTGGAAATCCTACTCGAAGGCTTTCATTAGTGTCTTTAACAGAGTTGGAGCATGCCCTCTAGGGTTTTGCTGCTTAGCTTGTTAGCCATTTGTCTTCAAATGTTCTCTGACTGCAAATAGTCTCTACTGCAGTGAAGAGCCCATCCTGAGGACTTGATCCTCTATTTCCTGCATCCCCTAGTCTAGCACAGATCCCCTTTCCTTTAAAGTCCTGGAGTTCAGAGGAGGAGAAGACAGAAGAAGGGAATGGGACTTCGTGCTTTCTTTCTTTCTTTCTTTCTTTCTTTCTTTCTTTCTTTCTTTCTTTCTTTCTTTCTTTCTTTCTTTCTTTCTTTCTTTCTTTCTTTCTTTCTNTTTCTTTCTTTCTTTCTTTCTTTCTTTCTTTCTTTCTTTCTTTCTATCATCAACCTGTAAACCCCTTGCCGTTTTCCTTTAGTACGATGGAGGTAATTATAGACACCGCTTTGAAAAGTGCTTTGATATCCTCAGATGAAGGGAGCCGAGAAAGGGCAGAGGATAATTATTATTAGCAGCTCAGTGGTGCCCAGGTTTTTCCATATGTGCCTTCCTCCAGGGAAGCGGAGTCCGTCAAAATAAAATCAGTTTGAGAAGAAAGGCATGCTAGAAAGTGACTTCAAAAATATGGGCCAGATGAAACATAAGCGTAAAATGAACATTTAAAGTGATGGCGTGCCTCTGAAGAACGTCCTGCCGTCTTACCATGAGGGTGCTCAACAGCTCTTAGAAGCTGTCTTGCTAATAATGGCATCTTCCATTGGTAGCAATCCTTCCCCAGTAAGTATATGAAACTTTTGTGACATCCAATGGTACTTACTACAATGTCCGGATGTTACCAGTATTATTTTTAGATGTCATAATTGAAGGCCGGTTTGCCCCACATTGTGCAAAGGTGAGAATTAGCATACAACATTCTGTTTCCAACAGGAAAGAAAGAAAGAAATCGGACGGTCTGTCAGCTCATAGTAACTATCACATTCTGATTGGAACCTGATCAGCTAAAGGATGCAGGTGACATTTTTCATATCTTTTTTTTTTACTTTCAGTTTTGTTCTTACCATGTAGCAAGAAGTAAACAATAATTATATAAGAAGAGTTTCATAGCCATGAGATTGCTGCTAAGAGAATATAGATGTGGGAAGGGAAAGGCACTGTAACACTTAGCATCCAGCCAGCTTGTACTCTACTTGGGAAGATAAGACATGCACGCGCGCGCGCGCGCACACACACACACACACACACACACCGATTTGTGGAGAAGTTATTATTTAATAATATTATTAGCTATTATCTTCCATAACTGCAGCAATGGAATGCAATGTTTTCAAAAAGACATTCTTCAAGCACTCACTATGTTTCTAGCGCTTGAAAGAGACGCATACCATGGTATATTTTCTCTTTGACCCCAGAGTTTAGGTGGATCAAAGGCAGGCACAGCGCTTTGTTTTGTCTGGTATTTCATTTAGCGCTTCACAGTGTCCTAGACACAAAGGAAGGGCTTAACATCATTTGTTGAATGACATAGTGATCTAATAATTTTAAAATGTAGACAATTAAGTATATCACAAGGACAATATGCATAATAAAATTGCTGAGTGTGTTTCCTCTGATAATTAAAATCCATTAGCGGGAAAAATAATTAGGGAATAAGCATTGTAATCCTGATAGTCTTAGTGCCCAGTAGCCTTTAGAAACCAGTTAACAACCGAAAAGTTCCTTTAGACGTATTTTTTTTTTCAAATTCTCCAAAACTATATGAACAGCACCAAGTCTTTCTTCAATAAACAGATGGTATTAAAAAGTAAAGAAAATCAAAGAGCTTGCACTAGGACCCAGTTGTCAGGTCCTTCCTTCTTTGTCATCTTCACAGTCTCCTCGCCATTTGCTGGAACCGCCCCCCACTCCCAGAGACTCCAGGGAAAGAGGAAATGAAGGATTCCTTTCTAGCAGAGTCATGACGCCTCCTAGAATGGAGCCAGTTGCTTCATAGTAAGAGAAGAGGGGAGAAGATGAAGGAGGCCTCTAGAGTTCCAGAATGTACCTGGAAAGACAAATAGGATCCTACTAAAGTCGTTCCCAATCCTAAGACCAGAGGTCAGCTACCTCTGTGTCCCTGGAGAAAGACTAGGCAAGTCAGAGGTGAGGCATGGCCTAGGGAAGACTTACAGAGGAGCTACTCCACTGTAGCCAAGGAGGAGAAATGAGTGGTCCTCTCCCACTCCCCTCTTTCATGGAAAAAGAGGGTGCATTCTCCCTGTGTGTCTTATATCATTTGACTATTCAGAAGGTCGCTACATTAAATTGATTCTTCCTTTCATTCATTGGGCTCAAAACAATTTCTCTTGACCTATTAAATACTGACACATTCAAGTAAGTAAGCAGTTCTCTCCATCTTAAGAGGCTCTCAAGCTTGATGAGTTGGGGGGGGCTATCATTTAAGGGGACTTTGGCAGGGAGACAAACAGCTAAGCTTATTGACAACTGGGATCTATCTGTCATGTATGCCTTCAGGAGAAAGCTAACTGTCTCACTTTCCTCCACATGTCCTACTACTTGGAAAGGGAGGGGGAAAGGATTAAGTCAAGATTTGGCCTCCCCCTAGGGTGTGAACATAAGTGGGGCTCCTCATTGTGGCTTAAACACCCTGTCCTTTGCCCAACTGGGATACCCTACATCTCCTCTATAACTTCCCCAGAGAAGACACCTAATTCACTCACTCAGAGTCAAGCAAGGTCAGCTTCTGCTCCCACTATAGGGAATGAGACACTGGAGCTGGCTTGGCTCAAAAATAGCCTGTGTCCATGCTGTGGACTCAGCCTGATAGCACCAAGGCCAAAGCCCGGTGCCAGAAATCCTGCTTTCAGAGAGAAGGTACTCTCAACCTCTAACATTGCTGTTGTGCAAGTTTTTAATTAGTCATAAGGATAGTGGTAGCCAAGGTACTGAGGTAGTATCATGATGACCAGGGCCGAGAAGGAAGCCAAAGGGATAAAAATCTCACCTCTAAGGGAATATTTTGTTTTCTATTGTTTGTGAAGGGAATCTAAGTAACAAGATTTAGATACTTACTGACATAGCATCATTTGCTCCAAATTTCTCTAATTCATTATAATTTACTATGGCATAGCTCTACCATTCTTATTTCCAAGAAACTGACCATCACAACTACTTAATCCAGATAATGACAAACTTGATTGATAGGCAAAGTGTCCATTAGACAGATGGACTTTATACTTTGAGCCTTGTCTGGCACTTAGGTACATGCATTACCATTGAGTAGATGAAGTTTTAATAGCAGAAGAGATAAAATTCAGTCAACTATGTATATAGAATGCTTATTATTCTTATGACTCTGTACCCAGTTTTAAAAAAAAAACTTATTTTAAAAGACAGTTGCATAACTATGATATAAATAATGATGTATAAATGTTGCTTAATAAATCAAAGCCCTGGCTCACAATGAATATTCCTATCCCTTTTGTTTTTACAGATAAACCAAATGAAAGTCATACACTAAGTTGTTGGAAGGAGCGTGAACTCCAAACCCTGGTCACTTCTCCTTTGGCAAAGTGTATTATTCATGAGAGTGCTTCAGCTGGCTCCCAGTGCCAAAGGTAGCCCTCAGGACGATTTTTCTCAGCCTCTGGCCCAGGAGTAATTGGAAAGTGGGCAGCAATTACTTTTGGCACTTTTCTACTTCATATCCAGTATTCTTCGTCCATCCGCTTTTATGGTGCAAAATATTCAGTTGTTCTACACTCCTAAGTATTTTCAAACTCTTCTGTGAATCATTTACTTCCTTACATGGAAGAGCCCCAGATTCCTCTTGATGTTATACACACGCGTGTATGTGCACGTGCGCGCGCACACACACACACACACACACACACACACACACATGCACATACAATACCTTCACACAGAGAGAGACACACAGACACACACACACTCAAACCACATATGCATGTACACACAGCATTGAAGAAATGCTGTCTTCATCCAGAACGGTGCACGTAGAACTTAGAGCCTTCATGGCAAAGTGCAGGAATGGCTGGTATGTGTAGATGGCAGAGGGAGAGCTAATTTTCCTCCATGATAAGACTCCTAGAGGTCGATCACAGACCAGGACAGGGTCACACTCCCAAGACAAGTTGGACAGCACAATGTGTACTCAATGCAGAAAGAAAGAAACATATAAATTACAATAAAGACCAATAAGGAAATATTTAGATTGTTGACTTGTCTTCTCTAAAGGAAGAGATAAAGGAAGGGCTTTAGATTTCTCCCCAAGGAGAAGGGATTAGATACTTGTGAATCACACCCTGTCTGCCGGGTCTTCTACTGGTGTAAGAGAGTTTGTGTTCAGTGCTAGAAATAATAAGGTACACCATAAATCTTCACAGATGTAGAAACCATATGACATTTGTCAAAATCATAGGCTGAGCCAAGGACCTTGAGTTGTTGCCTACTGTATTTTTTTTTTTTTTGCCACATTACATTTAATTTTTTCCAAAAACAATTTTTATTAGATGTTTTCTTCATTTACATTTCAAATGCTATCCTGAAAGTCCCCTATATCCTCCCCCCCGCCCTGCTCCCCAACCCACCCACTCCCACTTCCTGGTCCTGGAATTCCCCTGTACTGGGGCATATAATAGAAGCTAAGATTTCTATTCTACTAGTCGAATCCCTCCATAATTTAGCTCCATCCAAATATACTGCCTTTATTACGCAAACTTCTTGTAACCTCCCTACAAAATGTTTATCCCTTTGTTTATGATTTATCTCATTAAAATGGCATTTTATCCTAAAAATTATATTTATATATATATATATATATATATATATATATATATATATATATACATACATAGAGAAGAGAAGGAAGTGATAGATCATAATTATAATTCCTCCCTCCAAATCCTCTCATATATCTCTCTCAGCTCTCCTTCAAATCCATTGCCTCCTTCTTTTCTGATTGTTATTGTATGCATACATGCATGTGAATATACCTATATAGTACCAAATCTAACTGGCTCAGTCCATGTAATAGTACTTGCATGTATGTTTTCAGACCTGAACACTAAGCACTAGGAAACCCATCAGTGTACTTCTCCCTGGGGAAGAGTGGCTCTCCAGTTTCCAAGGTTATTCTAGGCCGCTAGTTCCTTGTGCAGCATTGAGGCCTTGTGGTTCTATCTCCGTTCAGTTTGGCATGTCCATTGGTATCATCCTTGTTCATCTCCTGTTTGAGTCGTCATTTTGGAGAGACTTTATGAGGGTAGCATCTGGCATTATTAGGAGACACAATCTTACAGCAAGCTGCCTGAATCTCTGGCTCTTGCAGTCTCTCTACTTCCTCTCCTTCAGTTTTCCCAAAGCCTTAGATAAGGCATGGTTTGGAGATTTATCCGTGTGCCCTTTTCTAGTGATGAGGATAGCCTTCGCAGTGAGCCAGATCTGTCTTTCAATCGTGGCTGTGTCACTCTTGGGCCGTAACATGCTTCAGTCACAGTGACTTTTCTTCTTCCTTTTTATTTTATTTTATTTTTTAAGATGGAACTAGCGATTCTTTAGATCGAAATTTGGAAGAAAATATATGACATGTGGAGGTCCTCGCCTTGTACCTGGAATCCAGAATGTACCCAGTAACTATTGATTATGCCATTATTATGATTGGTAGTGTTTTCTTTATGCCCATCCTCTCCTTAATCTTACTTTCCCTTCAAGTTTCATTTCAAGGTTTCTTTGAGATGATTTTCACCACATTTCACATCTATATTTACTTTCTTATGGTTTTATTATGCTCTCTCTCTCTCTCTCTCTCTCTCTCTCTCTCTCTCTCTCTCTCTCTCTCTCTCTTCTTCTCTCTCTCTCTCTCTCTCTCTCTCTCTCTCCATCCCTTCTTGCTTCCCTTCCTCCATTTCTGTGTGCCTGTTTACGTGTTACATCCTTGTTCTTAAGTTCTTTGAGAACAGAGACTCAGCCTTACAGTGTCACTGCTGAATCTCAGCTCTGAGTTTTCAGTAAATGAACAGAAAATAGTTGCTGAATTTTAACCTGCTCAGAGTGTCTGTACTGATTGTGCTTCCTAGCATCTAGGATCATAGTTTGGCAAAGTCGAGTTACAATCAGCATGCTGCACACTCTTAAAGGAGCTAAAATTATATAGTACAGTTACCATGTAACAGTTAACACGACAGTGCAGCATTTTTAAAAGAATGTGATATATATTCTAATTTTTCCCAAGACTGCAATTAAATTATGGAAAATATACTTTTCTTTCCTTTTAACAGTTCAGAAATGCTTTTTGATGAGCATGAAAGTGTTCCTTTATTGTGTTTTCCTCCTAACTACTAACTGGAGTGAAATCAATCGTTGGAATGTCCTAGGAGCTGGCCCTCTATATAAATAACCAGAGCCTTGTATGTGGTCCAATGTCCTGATTTACATAGTACATGCAAGATTATAAATTATACTAATCATGAAAAGTGATGTCTACCTAACACAGTTTAAGAGCGGGCCTAGAAATCGTTTCTTTTCTGCAACAGGCATGAGGAGAGTTCAAAGCCAATGACTCAGAAAATCCTGAGTGTAGCTCAGTGCTCACCCACCTGCTCGGAGATTAGCCATCTTTCTTCCCTGAGCTCCAAAGGCTGGAGCCCCACCCAGGAGACACACCCAGCTCTGCCTCTGGGAGCCGCCCTAACCAGCTCTTTTACCAGGACAGCTGTCAGAAACTCCTTTGTTCCTCTGTGTATGGATCAATTTGTCTTGCCATTTCCGGTGTTTCTCAGGGGGTTACTTCAATAGATTATTTTTAGGAGCACGTTGGAAGCTGCTGGTAGTTATTATGTTATCTGCAAAGCACAGAGTACAACTCAAAGGTGAAGCATGCCCACTGGTGTCAATCTAGCTTCTAATCTACGCAACCAAATTTCTATTAATCATCAGGGCTATTTCCCTTCTTTCATAACATGTTGAGCTTTCTTACTGTTTATCTGCATATCCTTTCCTACAGATCTGATAGTGGGGGAGGGTTATTTGCTGGACAGGATTAGTAACTTTCAGGCTTCTTTGAAATAGGAAGACACATCTTTAAAAAAAAATATTGTAGAGCTAAAATAAACCTCCAAATAAACTAATCTGGACAACTAAGGGATTCCATTAAATTGAACAAAAGGTTTAAGATAGGAACCTCAGCAGTGTTTTTAGGAAAGAATCAGATCTGAATGAAGATGAGAAATTTGTCTTTTCTAATCAGCATGGTAGCCATTTAGCATATCTTACAAATGAGAAGAATGCTAGATGCCTGTGGGCACCCTGAACATCAAGACACTTCTGTTTCACCATAGTTGATCCAGGAACAGAACAGGGCAATGGACTGAGTCAACCCTTCAGGGAACAAATATTATTTACCACCTACCCCGCTGTGCAAGCAGAGAGGAGCATGCTCTCTCAGAGGAACAGCAAACCAACCTAGTAAGTGCCCTGCGCCCACACAGAAGCAGCTGCAATTAGGAAATAGAACACACATCTAAAATGTAATAGCTCAATAGAATGAAAGATGACGTCGTGCAGTAAGTTTTGGTTCTGGGTCTAGCTTCTCAGGAAAAACATTAATCTCTTTTTGATTCAATGTCTTTTTATTTTTTAATTTTTTGCAAGAATTAAAAGCCCATTTAAGTAAACTTTCTAGTTTTCTTTTGATAAGAAGTCCTCTCTTCTCTCTCTCTCTCTCTCTCTCTCTCTCTCTCTCTCTCTCTCTCTCTCTCTCACACACACACACACATGTAACACTTTCTATGAGCAAGGTCCCCCATAGGGACTTGGGCCCTTGGTGCCTGATTGGTGTGACACTGTTTAGAGAAGTTTAGGAGGTCCAGTCTTGCTGAGAATGAATGCCCCTGCAGATGAGCTTTAAGAGTTTATAGCCTCCCTGTTCCAGTTCTCTCTTTCTCCGTGGCATGTTTATGACTGAGGATGTGCTCCTCCAGCCCCCATGCCAGTCTGCCACCATGCTCCCCTGCCACGATGACATCTTACCCATCTAGAACTGGAAGGAAATTGAACTCCTCCTTCCATGTATTGCCTTGGTCATGATTAGCAGACATGTATCTAACAGGACCAAGAGCAACTTTTTCATTTGACCTACCAGAGAATACTAGATTGTTGATCATAAATACTAAAATTCTGCAGTTCTTAAAACTAGGCAATTAGACTAAGAAATTGGATTATTTGTGTACTATTGATCAAAGGAGGTCAGACACTCCAAAACCAAAATGTATTTTGCCTCGTGTGCCAGTATTAGGTATTGGAGGAAATTCTGTTGAACTGTGAGTGAGACAGGGGTAGCATCTGTTATTGCTTCTGGGGAATCAGAGCCTAGGTTCGGCCTGGCACTGTCTATTTCACTACTGTGATTCTCTTATGCTGTCCCTCCTTACCTCTCAAACAGAAAGTAATGGATGAAAGAATGGTTTACACTAGACAGCAACGAACAAAACAAAATACTTGCAAATAACCACCACCAAAATATCGGCAGATAATCACAAAATATACTTGGTGGATGTCTTAGTCAGGGTTTCTATTCCTGCTCAAACATCATGATCAAGAAGCACTTGGGGAGGAAAGGACTTATTCAGCTTACACTTCCACATTGCTGTTGATCACCAAAGGAAGTCAGGACTGGAACTCAAGCAGGTCAGGAAGCAGGAGCTGATGCAGAGGCCACGGAGGGATGTTCTTTACTGGCTTCCTTCCCCTGGCTTGCTCAGCCTGCTCTCTCATAGAACCAAGACTACCAGCCCAGAGATGGCACCACCCACAAGAGGACCTCCCCACCTTGACCACTAATTGAGAAAATGCCTTGCAGCTGGACCTAGTGGAGGCATTTCCCAACTGAAGCTCCTTTCTGTGTGATAACTCCAGCCTGTGTCAAGTTGCCACAAAACTAGCCGGTACAGTGGATATATTCCAAAATGGAAAAAGATTGTATAACCATGATGAAGGTCATCATCCCAAGTGAGGAGATTCTTGTGATTTATCTGGTCCAAATATAATCACCAGGGTCCCCATGTGTTATGGAGGCAGGCCTTTCAAGGAAGGAGACAAAGGCGCAGAGTGTACGTGGCTCTAAAAGCTGAAGGGAGATTCTCTTTGTAACAGATATAAAAGGGAAAGTCTTTAAACTTCCAAGAAGGCCTTCAGACCTTCACCAGATTCCTTTATGTCTGTCTGTCTGTCTCTCTGTCTGTCTGTCTCTCAGTCAACTCCACAGAAAGAGGAACATTATCTACCAAGATGTCTTCACATATAGCATTTAGAATTCTGTTTGCCCTGCAACAACAGTTGTTGAATGGATGATTTAGACATTCAGTGATGGTGGAGTGGGGTCTCCGTCTTACCCCAACATGAGAAAGAGGTTACAGCATGTGTGGGATCATTTAGTCATTAGAAAAGCTCCCGTCTTGTCTGTTCCTGATGCTACAACAGAATATCTGACACTGCTAAGACTAGTAATTCACCAACACATTTTTTTTTATAAAGATGGAGGCCAAAAAAGGCCAAAATCAAAGGCTGAATTTGGTAAGGCCATTCTAGCAGATTAAGGATTTTACAAGTTGTAGAATCACAAGTACGTTGTGGGAAATACTAAAAAAGAATGGCAAGTTCCTGAACTACATGGGAAATATTAAAAACAGAATGGCAAGTTCCCAAAGTACATCCAGAATTCACCCAGCTACTCTCAGCCCCTGTGGTCTTACCAGCCAGTTCTCAGCTTGTGGAGACTCTCTGACTCAGAGCTCCAGAATCTTTCCACCCAGCTCACTAAGTTCCAACTGGTGGGTTGTTACCACAACAGCCCAATGCTTCAAAACTCCCACAGTCTTTGTAGTGCACATCTGGCAAACTCATGCTTTGGCGCCATACCTGCTGTGTAAAGGAAAACACCACACAAACTTAGTTCAGAAACTAAGGTAACTCATTGGGCGCAACAACTAGAATTCTAATCTTGTAAGCCATATTAAATTTAAATCCTCCAGTGGCAAATCCTGGTGAACTCACCATATAAACCAGTAGACACTAGTAGCTACATCTTATCCTCTCCTATCCAAGTCCAAAAAGCCCCTAACTCTCTCCTGCTTCCTCTCTTCCTCAGTTCAGCCCAGAAGTCCCACCTACTCACCCAGTGATTGGTGTCTTTATTCACTGGGGGGGAGGTTCACAAGAAGTCATCAAAGTATGTAACTCATTTCTCAGTTCAGACAAGCCCTCCTGGCAAAGTGAAATTAACATCAAAATACAAACATTACCAGGGCCATCCACAACACAAATAGGATCAGCAAGAGAGAACCAGCTGGTTATGTCTTAAGATAACCCACTGACTGTTAGTCTGTGCATCTGAGTGAACTAATTCATTCAGAGGGAGAACCTTCATGAAGTAATCACTTCTGAAAGTTCCCCTCTATTTCCACCTTTTCATATCTCACAGAGAGACTCAATGTCAGCATGAGTTTTGCTTGGAATATTTAGCAGACTTTGGCCCCAATATTTCCATCCCATTTGATCACCTTTCACTGTCTCTGCCTGTCTCACAGAGGAAATCCAAAAATTCTAAAAGTGATCTGGATATCCCCCAAAATGGAAATGTAGGATAAGAACAGTGTCGAACACACATAAAGGTCTTTGGGTTCTTAAGAACTGTATTCTATAGATGTGGAAATGTTAGCATTTCCTCCCATTGCAAATCCCGTGTCTTTTTATCCTTGTGATTACTATAGAACATTTTCCACTCTAACAAAATTCCACTGCGCAAAGGCAAGAGTGCACTTCCTTCTCCCTTGAAATTTGTTAAAATGGCATTTCTCTTGTGTTGCATTTCAGTAGACCTGTGCAAAAAAAATCCCCTCCTAAGATAGCAAGCAACACACAGCTGTAGCCCTGGGAAGAATAATGCTGTGCTTGGAATCTCAGATTCTTTTAAATCTACCAAAGATGGAAAAGAGATTAAGAGTTAAGACTGGAAGTCTGCCTTTAATGTGCTCTCTTATGTACTAGGCATTACAGCTAATATGTCCCCCCAGATTTTGATGACCTACTTTGCTTGGCTTACACGTGTCCCTGTACACATTAAGGACAGCGGTTCAGCAAGGATCGTGATTTTCCTTGCTTACAAGGGTTGACCTCACACTTGAATGTAATTGCGCTGTTTTGTATATGAGGAGCAAGGAACGATGGCCAGGGGATGGTTAGGGAAAAGGAGAGAGATGAGTAACTTTGTCCTTATGTAATCACCAGAAGTATTACCAAAATCACAAGAGAGAACCCCAGTGTTTTGAAAGAATTCTCACTATGCCAACCATTCCTCTCTCTCTCTCTCTCTCTCTCTCTCTCTCTCTCTCTCTCTCTCTCTCTCATTGCTTTATATTTGTCAATTTTTCTCTTTGGCTATTTAAAATGTAAGCTTAAGTAATTTTGATTTTTATTATTAGCTTTTAGTTTTTTTCTTAAACAGATGTAGAAATGGCCACAATTGGGCAAATGGGCAGACAATTCTTATAGATGGGTTCATTTGGCCTCCCCTACCAAGCAGTCTTCTGAGTTGTTGGGATGCTTTGTAACAAGGACACATCTGGTATGTTTGGTGGTAGATTCCACTCTTTTCTCTTCTCTTGGTCTAGTTACTTTACATGCATAGCTTTGCCTAGCTCCTGGGTCCCTGACTGCTAGAGCTTGTTATAGCCTGTGCCTGGCTCCTTTGAGACTCTTGAGACAGCCCTGAGTCTAGGAGCGTCCACAAAACAGTGGTGCAAGACTATTTACTCCGGTCCGCCTCTGGAGTAGACGATGATGAGTAAATTCAACCTCTTCATTTCTCATTCCCAGGCAGAACTTTTTTTCCTGATAGCTGCACTAAAGTTAAACACTGGAGAAACAATTTGCAAACCTAAAATCCATAGGACAATTAGATTTATTTGTACCTAGCCTTGTTCTTTTTCTTCTAGAAAGTAATTGGGGTTATGTGATGTAGATATGGAGATCCATGATAAACAATTTTTATTAAAAGTATCAAAGGTATTAATCATTTTGGAAATGCCCTGGCATCCTGGTACCATGTATATAGCACAAGCACCGGGCATATAGGGAACTGCTCTTTTTCCGGAACTTGCTAGAAATACAGTTTCAAAGGAGATAGATGTTTCATTTTCAAAGCCTTTGAAGTGGTAGTCAGACAGAAAACTTCACAAAGGGAAGGGGGGAAGGGTCCTGAGGGTTTTTGGAACAGTGATGAGCAAGTTGTTTCTAGGGTGAGTCTAGCTGAGGAGAGAGCTCACAAGAGTGGGGATCTCTATAGAAGTGCAGACTGGGTAGCCCATGGGAGCAGGTATTGCAGCCTGCCTGGGAACTACCAAACACAGCAGGGGTTGGTGGGGACTGATCTCCAGCAGGAAGGAGAAGAGGAAAGACTCAACCACAGGAACAAGACCCATGTGCCTATAAATCCCAATTCCCTTTCTTGGGAAACCAGTTGCTTTCCCTGCTTCCTAGTTTATCCAGGTAAACCCACTCGCCAGCTCAAAGTTCAGGAAATGTTGGGTTTTACATCCTGAGACAAGCTGGGTGCAGGCCACCATCACTTCTGGCTTTACTTTTGTCAAGGCCTGCCAGCTGTTCATCCCCAACAGAAGCTAGGGGTGGTTTTAAAGGAAGTAAATATAATCACGCCACACCTGCTCCCTCCGACAAGCCTCCAGCGGCTCCCTCTTAGTTTTCAGAGAAAGCCCTACCCGGGCACACACAGCTACTCAGCAGCACTTCTAGATCCTGCGTGGTCTGGCTACTCCGGGGTTTCTCAGTCTCGACTCTACTGACATTTTTACCCCGATCGTTCATTTTTAAAGGGGGAATCTTTTCTGTATTCTAGGGTAGCTAGCAGCATATCTGGCCTCTACCCACTAGATGCCAGGAAACATCCACCCCCTACCCCCCCACCCCCCACCCCGTGGCCCCAGTCATGACAACTGAAAATATCACCCAGGATTTCCAAGCATCTCCCTTCTCATAGGGATATGTTGCGCCGTCTCCACTCTGGCCTGTATACATTCCCACTCTGTACCCCTCCACCACATGCCTAGCCACCCCACCACTTACCCATTCTCTAGGCCTCTCTGCCTTCCCTCTGTCACTTCAAGTCCATTCCTCTTCCATTCTCCTGCTCACTTCTTTCCTACTGCACCACACAGAACTCTGGGCTTCCTAGTTTCTCTTCTTCCCTCAAGGAGAGCGAATCCTTTTCTTGTTCAGGTTCTTAGACTCGCTCCCTTGCCAAATCTTCCCTGTATCTACAATACCCACTTTTGGCAGAGGGCTTGTCATTATAGCGATCTTTTTTATAGACAGCTGCTCCCTTTTTTGTGAAAAGCTTCTTCCGGGTAGGAGTCTTGTTTAAGGAGCTTATTGACATTTTCAGGTCCCATTCCAGGGTGTGATGCAGAGAATTCACATGGAGAAGACAACGTATGTACTAAATGTCAGGATTTTCTTCAAACAATGTGACAGAAAGAGAAGCCCTAAAGATACCCACTTGGGTAAATGGTGTCATGGTATAGACTCATTTCTATGTGTGTCTTAATAAGGCTACCATTAAGTGCTTTGTGCCTCATACTGTACTGTAGAGCAATACATTATTTTCAGAAGGACTCTCAAGTCACACGGAGGTTAAGTAGATTGTTTAAGGTCACACATCTAGTAAGCGGCAGAGTCAGAATTTATACCCTTATACTCAAATTTTGGGGTCCATCTTCCAAATCCCTTCGCAGTAGGAAGTTAGGTTCTTGGTGCTTCCTGAAGCTATAGGACAGGGCTTGTTTAAAGAAGATCTGTGGTCCTTTGAGACCTGGTGTCAGCCTGGGGTTTTTCAAGAACAGGGACAAGGAGCAGACAGGTGACTGACAGCAGACAGATGTTTCTCGGTGTCATTTGGAAGGTGGAAGTTCTGCATGGGTACTGGGCCCCAGACAGAGATAAGAATGTTTCAGAGAGCTTCCTTGTAGAACTCAATGATTCGTTGCTTCCTGTCAATCAAAAGCAGGGTGGTGTGTGTGTGTGTGTGTGTGTGTGTGTGTGTGTACATACAAGAGCCAACATCTTCTTTTTTATTTGAGACGAGATCTCTCACTGTAGGTACTCTTGGACTAGGCTAGACTGACTGCCTTCAAGCCCCAAGGACCTTTGTGTCTCTCCCAAGCTAACACTAAATTGCATGCGTGTGATTCCAGATCTGGTTGGTTTTACTAAATTGGATGCATTGCTTCCAGATCTGGTTGGTTTTACTAAACTGCATGCATTGCTTCCAGATCTGGTTGACTTTACTAAATTGCATGCTGTGCTTCCAGATCTGGTTGGTTTTGCATGCGTGTGCTTCCAGATCTGGTTGGTTTTGCATGTATTCTGAGGTTTAAGCTCTGGTCCTTCTCATGCTTACAAAGACAGCTCTTTACCAACTCAACTCCCTTTCTAGAACGCCAAAAGGTCTTTAAAGGTCTCTTTCTAAACACCATTTTTATTAATTCTTCTGAGCATTTTATACAATGAATGTTTGTAGTCTTTAGAAACAGAGGGATCAACTGGGGAGAGAAAGCAAGAATGAGAAAAATGATAGAAAATATATCAGTAAAGGAATAAATAAATACACAAAGCACTCACATCTTGTATCAAATAACTCTGCTGTAGAGAAACTCACCTCAGATAGTTGTGGTTTGAAGAAAGGCTCTCATTGGCTCATGCATTTGAGGGAATGGTATTTCCTGAGAAGCATTAGGATTGGCCAAACAGAAGAAGGGTGTCACTGGGGAGTGGACTTTGAGACTCAAAAAGCCCAAGCCAGGCCCAGTGCCCCTCTCATTCTGAGAATCTGGATGTAGAACCCTTGGCTTTTTCCAGCATCATGTCTTTCTGCCTGTGGCCATGCTCCCTGCTATGCTGATAAGGGTCTAAACCACTGAGACTATAAGCCAACCCCAATTAATGCTTTCTCTCCTAAGGTTTGCCATGGTCATGGTGCCTCTTCCCAGCATTAGAACACGGAGGAAGACAGGAGTCAGTTTTAATTCATGCCAAAAATAAATGCAGAATTACTACCAAGAAGAAACAACATGAGAAAATGAGTGGCTATGGGGTTGGGTAGTTGAAGAATAATTATTTGATTGAACTTGGTGCTCTATCTTAATAGTTCTAGATCAGGAAAAGTTTATCACTATCTTCCATTCTTTTTTTTAAGGTAATGGGGTGTTTTCTCTAAAGAGAACATCTGAATGTTGTGAAGCAAACAGAATTTGTTTAAAATTATAGGGAGATTGATCACATGATATAGAGACAACTAACAGAGAAAGCCTTAGAAATACACTTTTCCTCTCTCTTTTTCATCCCCTCTTTGACTTTAGTATTGCAATATCTGTCTGGCTATTTTCTTTTTCTTCATTTATTTCTTGAAACTTTTCAGTCTGTTGACCAGTAACTATAACCTCAATATCATCTTACTGTCTGGTCCCTGGAAGTCCCGATCATTGGTTCAGTTCTTCACGGACACTTACACTTACACTAGCCGACCTCGGCTAGTTATTTTTAATTGACAGTCACTTTGCTATCTGACTTCCCTGACTTTTCTCCTCTTTTTCATGGATGTATAGGTAAATGTGCCCCAGGGGGAACAAATGAATATGCATGATTACAAACAGAGAGGCTTCAGAATTACTGAACTTGTATGACTTTTAAGCTCTTACTCATTGAACTTACTTAAGAACTAAGAATCAAAATGAATAATCATGTTTATGGGGCTGGAAGGCTGTGCGACCTGGGGAGCTAGACTGGAGCAAGAGTGAGGTTGAGACATGTCCAGAGGAGACCCTGAACAGTTTCATCCTGAGCCTGGCAGGAATAGGACTGCTTCCTCCCGGCTCTGGGCCTGCATGTCCCAGAGTATGTGAGTGTTATGACCCCAAGGTCTGCCACCCTTGAGGTGGTCACGTAGCTTGATGGCCAGGTTATCTTCTCTCCATAAAACAACATGTCTAGCAAGCACCTGGAATTTCTCTTCATGCAAATGAAGCATCCCCCAACACCTCAGCCCCAGCCAATAACGTACACCCACTCCGAAAACCCCTCCCCACTCGTCAAGGTTTGTAAAACCCTTGTTCCTCCCTTCCCAAAAGGCAAAGAAGGGATGAAAAAAAATTGTGTTTCTAAGGCTTTCTTCGTTAGATCTCTCTATACCAAGTTTCTATTTCACTGAAAACTGTCTCAGAAGGTTGTTTCTCCTGCGCACACACACACATCCCAGCTGAGACCCTGCCTAACCCACCCACCCCTGGCTAAGCATCTCTCCCTCCAAGCCAGTGAATAACATCCCTGTATACCCCGAGGAGAGAAGCAGACCCGGAGCAGCATTTGTTTCACTGAATTCATATTAACCCCAAACAATTCAGTCCCTAAATTGAATACACCTTGCATTTCTCATCTGTAAGCTTGGGATTATTACAGGGTGTATAAAACCCAATCAGTTTTGTTCTTTGTCTTAATACCATCAGCTATGCAAGCTACGGTAACCTATGTTTGCACTTTGTTCAATCTACCTGGAGCAGGTGGTGACGTCGGGGATGGAGAGACAAGTGGCGTTAAGAACTGGTGTAGATCAAGGTTCAATCGCTGCATTCTGTCTGGAATAATTGAGACTAAGTACGGAGGCCAAGCCTGCAAGTCTAGGTGTCCTGAGTGTGCCGCCAAAGCATCTGATGGCATTGCTGTCAGGCCAAAGGTAATTAGACATTCTGGAGGAGTCCCACCATTTTTCAGATCGAGCAAATCCCAAACAGGTGCAGCCTTAATTCAAGGCTTTGGAAAGCAGCACTGAAGAAACAGCTGTGAGCGCTGAAACTCAAAAAGTCAATCGTAAGCAGAGTCTGCCAAGGGAAGGAGCGTATCCCAGGTCTTGCAGTACCTAAAACACGGTTGGCATGGAAACAGTGTGGTGGTCCTTTGTATCTCCTGGCCATTCTGCCAGGACATGAGCTGACACCTGGAAAGCCGAGCACAAAAGAGACAGGAACGAACGGACTATCCACAGGTGATGCTGAGCGTAAAATCTGGGGGGCGGGGAGAAGAGAAGTTTCTGGAAACCTTATAATTGGTTCTAGTTTCTCTTCTCATGGCCAGCTTCCCATCACCCTAACAAAATTCCTAAAGTTAAGAAGATTTATTTTGGCTCATGGTTTTAGAGGTATCAGTACATGGCCAGCTAGCCTCACTGGGTTCAAGGTGAGGCAGGCATCACGGTTATGAGAGGGCATGGGAAGGGAGGCTCCTGATTTTGTAGAGGCCAGGAAGCAATGATAGAGAGGGAGGGAAGGATACAAATACTAGCTATTCCCTTCCTAAGCTCTCCTGTACTTACCATGTACAGGACCCATGTTCTGAAGTCTTACCACCTTACAACAACACTGTTAGGTAGCAACCAAGCCTCTAGGAGATAGCTCAGACCCAAATCATAACATTCAGATAAGTGTCAGGCTGAATGCTCTTGTCATGAGAGCTAGCAAAATTCTATATAGCAGAGGGTAAGAGAAAGCAGCGAGCATAAACGTTGCACATCATATTTTATCTTCTTGTCATTTTTGATTGGAACCCAGGTCTTCACACATGCTAGCAAATTCTCTAGCACGGAGCTGTACACCCCTAGCCCTTCCTGTGCCATCGTATTTGTGTACCAATAATGAGTTTGGAAACCATGTCATTGAGAAAGTTAAGAAAAGCACAAAAGGAAGAAAACTAAGAGAAACGGCTTTAGCATCCTTAACATTAAGGCCATTCGGTGGACAGTGAGCTTCTCTGGAAGTTTTGGCATGCCTGGGATTACAGAAGGCTGAGGAGAATCAAAGAATTTTGTTGCATGGTACCCAGACAGAGGGTGACTCCAGGACTGACCCCTTGTTCAATGAGAGCTAGACACGTAGGCATTTTCTAAACATGAAAGGAAAAGAAAAGAGAACGAATTAGCGTCTGAACTAATCTCAACTGCTCTTCAAACACATAGTCTTGAGTGTTGAGAGGTTAAATCCTTGGTGGCCCCAGACCCTCAAGGGAAGCTTCAGCGAGAGGTCATTTGATCTCTGTTAATTACTAAATGCATGTTCTATACTCATGACTTCATGGGGCCCAGAAAACAAAGCATATTTACTGATCAATATTGAAGATAATTTAGCAGTCCGGATAATGGTTCAGTTGACACTGGTTTAGGGGTTGAACTTGGAATTTTCATGAAGACTCATACTTATTTTATAGGTAGCCGCGAACAGGGTCCCTTTTCTAGAATCCTGCCACTTTCTTTAAATAACTAAACTCTCAGACACGCTGAGTATCAGTTACTGGACATCTAAGGACAGTCTGTTTATTTGGGAAGGAGAATGCTTAAATGTGTCCTTAAACTGCTTTGACTTCCAATTGCAAAGAAACCCGTCTTGGCCCTTAGATCTTGGAGAGTGATGGACAGGACCAGGGGTCACTACCTGTTAACTCTGATGTCACTGAAAGACTGGATGCAAAGAAAGAAGTCAGGAGAGGAGGGGGAGAGGGGGACGGGCAAGAGAATTAGCAAGAGGAACAAAAACAGAAGAGCTGACTTGGTGGGGAGAGGTGGGGTGGCAGAAGGCATTTCCTTATGTGACATTTAATGACAGCCTTGTCTGAGTGCAAACATAGGCACCACTCTACAAGGGCCAGTCTTGAAGAGAAGCCCTTCCTATGGAAGGGCAATCTCCTGTAAGGAAGGGGTTCAAATAGGCAGACACAGGCACAGATGCCCACCCCCACGGCAGTACTAAGGAGGAGAGAGGGATCGGTTTTTAAAGCGCCATTAACAAAGAGCTTCACTCAAGAAGGATCTGTTAATAAGTAATGAAACAAAGTGGCTGTTATGGAGATTAAATGCCCCTGCGTCTAGGTACAAAGTTCAGACTGCAAAGTGCAGCTGTCACCCTGACTCTAACCCCTCAGCAGCCTTAGAACCTCTGGTTCAAAGTCTGTCTTGCTGCCTTCCTGTTACTAGGCTGCCCGGTGCAAGGTCCAGCCAGGGGTCAGAGTTCACCGTCTGTGGCTCGGCTGGCTGCCTTCTTTGTCTAGCTCGGGCCAGCTTTTCCAGAAGCCACAAACTGCTGATTTAAGACGATTATTACAAGCAACTGACAGATTATTTCCCCTGGATTCTCATGTTTGTTCTTTAGAAGGAAGCTTAAATGGTCTCTAACAGCAGTCTCTCGAGGCTAGAAGGGCACGTGAAAGGATAAGAAAAATCCGTTTCTAAAGAAGAACTATGTTCCAAGTAGATGTATAAATTGGAGGTGCTTTGAAGTTAAGGACTTGCCTGAATAATTTCAAAAAATGGCTCAAGTAATTCACTCTTTAACCACATATGGTCCGATAAATGCTATATTAGTTCTTTAAAAATGAACTAAGATGTGAACTCACAGAGACTGACAATATGGGCAAATTCAAGCCTGACAAAAAAATCCCAGTGTGGAAAATGGAAAGTGGGCAGGAAGTCCCACCCCTACCCCCAAGAGCTACTTGCAACTGTGAACTGCCTGGAGAGGGAAGACCAGTTCCCTTCAGTGCAATGACCCTGGACATATCAACCACACTCCAGGCCAGGGCTTGGTAGAATGTGAAGCTGGGTGGACAGAGAGATGAGGGAAGAGATGGGAAGCCTTGGGAGAAAGAAAAGAATATCTAAATGCATTATATGAAAGTTGCAAAAGTAAAAACATTTAAAATCAGACCAGTTAACGAAGCTAAGCTAACTAGTCCATACATGATAGTAGCTGAATATTCATTTTAGAGTTGTCTTCCATCTCCTTGTTTATGGCCGTTCTCAGAAGAATGACAAAGAAACACTCTGACCAATAGTTTCCATGTTTTGCCCTGATCCTTGGAAGAGTTTCAGAGAGTTGGTCAAACATTAATCACTAATTCCCATTTTGCAGGTGAAGAGAGAGAGAGAACTGAGCCACCAGCCAGGGAGTGGTGTTAATACAGGGGAAGGAGAGACCACCCGGAGGACTTCTTCATCCATCCTCTCCCTCGTTCCTCCTTAGCTCATTGCTGCCTTTAATGTCTTGACACCAGTTTTCTTTAAATTGATGCAGTTCTTCTCCTCGGTCCCATTTTTATGGCAGTGGGCTGAGTTAAAATAAAACATGGGAGGCAGGCAACTGGGGAAATGTGACTGGGGAGAGAGCATGTCAGGTAAGAGTTCAGAGAAGCGGCGTGACTCCAGGCTGGCCTCTCGCCAGGCCCTTGTGATTCATGCTCCCAGCTCCTGGTCACAGGTGCGGGGAGGGCAGGATTTTAGCTCGGCTGCCCAGTGGGTCGGATAGGGCGCTGCTCTTTTCAGTGATAGCCTGGATTAATATTTTACCTCAAAAAGGAGTCGTACCCACAAGTTGATACATCAGTCCCCCACAGGCCTAGAATCTAAGATTCTACTTGCTTTCCATCTGGGAGAAGATTTCTTTCGGTTCATATTTTTGTTATCATCAGGGTATGGTTTGAAAATCATCTAGTGGTTTCATTCCTATGACAGGCATATATGTGTGTATTTATAAACGAGAAACATGTTTCAGTTATTTGCTGAGTCTTTAATTTATGATGTTCACACATGTGTAAATATATGTCAGTATGCCATCACGAAGGCACATATACAAATTCACCCACAGCCCAGTCTTTGTCCCCATAATGCTTGGGCTATGGTGGAAAGAGAAGAGGAAATGCATGTAGGTAGTGATAGCAAATGGGTAGGGGAGGGCAAAAATAATGACTGAGTGTCAGAGATCTACTTTAAAGCTTTTAATTCCCACAACCATATTGGGAGGAGTCAATGTTCTCTCCATTTTACAGATAACCACACTCACACTCAGGGTGGTTAAGACACTTGTCTGAAGGCACACAGCCTGTGAAGAAAACCAGGGCATGAACTTAGTCTCCAGCTCAAATCCACACAGGGGTTGGGATGTTACGGCCAGGAGAGGAAAGAAACATATGCTTAGAAAGGCAGGCAACAGGATTTTTTCTTCAGAGTCTTAATGGAGAGAAGGAAGGGGAGTCTCCGGGAGAGAGCTGACACTTCATACCAGAGCCACGGTGGCAGGAAACCGAGACCAGAGACTGTCCACAGCTGATAAGGAGTTGTGAGAAGCAAGTGGAGAGCTGCGAGTGGTATGAACTACAAGTCCTTTAACCTGGGTTGATGGAGAGGAAGGCCTGAGCAAATTGAACAAGATGTATGTTTACTACTACCTTGCACTGACCTTTTTCTCTGAATTGTGTACACAAGAACGTGCATTTTCTCATGTCTGAAGTACATGCTGGTGTGTGATGACAGCTCTCACCTGTACTTTGGAAAAAGGGAAGTCCTAATCTAGACATTTAACTGCATCTCTCTCTCTCTCTCTCTCTCTCTCTCTCTCTCTCTCTCTCTCTCTCTCTCTCT